>NC_134416.1:108995647-109295647 GCF_030867145.1 Opisthocomus hoazin | reverse complement strand
TTAAATCACATTTGTGGTACTGCAGGTGCCACCTATCCTGCTTCCAGAGGGAAGCAGGAGCATCTCTGCCGCTGCCGCGCAGCAGCTCCCAGCCAGCGCGGACTTCTGACGACAGCGCCTGTGTGCGAATGACGGCTTTATGACACAAAACCAGGAGGATGCCCCTGGAAACCTAAACAGCAGTGACAAACACTGTCAGAAACCAGTAGATACAGAACACACTAATTTCAGAATAAAGATGACTTAATTTAAATGCAATTAAAAGTGATTAAAGAGCTTTGCCATGACATACGTCCTCATATATGTTAACTGCTATCTATGAAAAAATTTCTCTTCCACCTTGTCCTGGGTTTGGCCAGGACAGGGTTAATTTTCACCGGACTCCAGGAAGGGGCACAGCCAGGGGGTGGGGGCTGACCCCACCTGGCCAAACAGAGCCCGGTATTCCATACCATGTGCCGTCACGCTGGGTTCCGGTGCGGGGGGCGGCGCAGCGGGAACTCACTCGCGGTTTGGGAGGGCGCGGCGCCGGTCCTGTTCGGGAGAGCGGCTGTCTGGGTCGTGCGGTTCGTTGTTGTGTTTTCTCCTTATCTGTATCGTTGTTGTTCCTGTTTCCCTCTGTTTGCTGTTATGTTAAACTGCCCTTATCCCGACCCACCGGTTTCTGCCTCTTTCTTTTCATTCTCCTCCGCACGCCGGCGGGGGGAGGGGCGGCCGCATGGCGCTTTTGTTGCCGGCAGCAGCCGAAACCAAGACACATCTCCAGTCTGTAACTTCCTACCCCCTCATTAAAAGACTCTCCAAGCCCATATCAATATTTGTTTGGTTTTGCACAATACTAAGATTGCATAGAAATCTATCAGGTTCTTCCTTGTTCCCAAAAGGTGGCTTGCTCTCAAGGAAATGAACAGACGATCACAAGAATATTTTGCAAATGGAATACCTCTGCTGTTCACCACAGCTGGCCCCTTTTCTCTTGGCAGGATCTAAATCACAACTGGCATCTTTTCAACAGGAATGCATGAGAGCAGCTGAAACAAAAAACCGTGCGAGAGGTATCAGAGGAGCTCATTTTCTTTGATGTATCAGATGAAAGGGTTCTGCATCTGTATTCACGAATTTTCAATAAAACTGTAGCCACTTGCAATAAGAACAGGGAAGAAATTCAGTAGCCATAAATCTGTATGGCAGTCTCTTAATTAACCATGTGGCAAATAATACTGCAAGAGCAGCTATTTCTAAATCTCAGCTTGCAATCTCCAGATGGATGATCGTCCTCAGAAAGGCGAGAACAAAGAAGTAACAGCCTAACACCTTGTTTCAGGTTTATTAAACATTTCCCAGCTCGCTGAGGCAGCAGGGCGGCGAGGAGCAGCCCCTCTCTCCCCAAGCACTGATCCCACATGAGATGCTCCTGCAAGCGAGAGCTTTTCACCATTACCATCGTGCTGTCAGACGAGTGGATAAACTGAGCCCTGGGTCTGAGAATATTCCCAGCAGAACTGCATATTGCTAACAAGAATTCGCCACGGGAGCCTCAAGCTGTTCACAGCCTAGCTCCAAAGCCAAGCAGAAAAGCCAAGCACGGAAGAAAACTTAAAACAGAGGGTCAAGCGCTGTACTTGGTGCTCCCTCGGTCTTACTAAAGCACTGCCTGCCCTGCACACCATCCCTCGGACGGCTTGTCTGAAGCACCGCACACCAGAGGCACACCCCCAAGAAAGCACCCAGCTCCTTCAGCTTGTGGAGATTTGATACTTGCTTACACACACAGAGTCTAAGCAAACATTTGGGTCGCTGGTTATTCAACTTTCATAAATACTATTGTAAACCCCCCCACACGCATGTATAAACACACATGTGTACGTATGGATATGTGTGTGTGTGTGTGTGAGCTACTTGAGAGAGCCCAGCGGCGGGCTACGAGGATGGTGAGGGGGCTGGAGCATCTCTCCTACGAGGAAAGGCTGAGGGAGCTGGGCTTGTTCAGCCTGGAGAAGAGAAGGCTGTGAGGGGACCTCATAAATGTTTCAAAAAAACAGGTGAGTTTGTTCAAGAGTATCTCGCAGCCAAGAGGCATATGTAGCTTTACAAGGGTAAAATTCTAATGTATCCTGATAAAACTGTGGTAAGAGCTAAACATTTCTACTGAATGGATGGAAAACCTCCTATTGATTTGCAATAACTTTGAAAAAGAGAAAGCTCACATTTCTTAATACCTTCCCTCTGCGGAGGCTGGCAAGTATGCTGGGAACACACTGACGGCCCCAAGCAGAGGCCATCCCCGCGTGGAGGATGCTCGCTTTTCTCCAGCGAAAGACCTCTTTCAAGAAAACTCCGGCCATTTACAGAAGAGTTCCAAGACGGCAACACTCACTGATTTGTTCCAAATAAAACCAGAATGAATTGCTGAGCTAATTAATAACACAATATTAAAAGGAAACCAAGCTCCTTTGGAAAGAATCCAGCTGCAGCTCAGAGCAGGGGATTTCGCTTGTTCTGATTACAACATGAGTAAACTTTGTATGCATTACAACCACAGCTAAAATTGTGAGGATGTATACATGCCCCTGGGAGATGAATGACTGTTAACCTTTCCTTACCAATTCCTAAGTGTTTTTCTGCGTGATTCTCTACGTTTCCAAGGGTAGTTCGTGTTGAATGGAGCTTCGCTGTACCTGTGATGGTGCAAAGTCCAAGACAAGACCTGTGGGTAGAGGCAGTACTGCCTAGGAGACCAGCTGCCAGAGCCTGGAGTAGACCTCACCTTGCCTAGGCATGGCCAAGTGGTGCTCTTAAGGTCAGAAGATTTTTGCGAGGTTCTCTCTCCAGTAAGCTCTGCTGCTTTGAAGACAAATGCACACAGCAAGCAGTTTCTCCATTAAGATAATTGTAATTTTGTTTGTGCAGCAATACTTAGATTGCTTACAGTACATCAATGACAATCTGACTTTTACATTCTGCTTCCTACACGTGCAGTGCCAGAGGTGTGTGGTGTTAGATTTCCCCTGCTCAGCAAGCACTTTCAGGTACATCAGAAAAACCCCCTATCTTTACCCCTCTTTTGTAGCAAGAGAGCAGGGTGTAGAGGGTGGGAGAGGGAAGCAGAGTGGCAGAAAGGAGAGGGAGGCCATGGCAGCAGGGGGGAAACAAACTATCGACTGATTGTCCCCAGCTCATCAAACCAGATTTCCTTCCCACGCTGAGCTATGAACAAATCACTCCATTGCTCAACACAACAGAAATCACCCCGTTAGAGCTTCCAAATTTTCCTTTGGGTCTTCTTGCAAGAGCTGAGCTCAGTTATCAGCTCAGACACTGATTTGCTTCATAACTGTATTCAACCACTTAAAGGCATGTGGTAAACTAGACAACGATTTCCACCCATGAGATGGGTGAGGGGAGAAAAAAGGCTCTGTGGCTGATGCTACCTTTCCTGGTGTGACACGGGGTCCTCAGCCAGGGCCGGGACCCCAGCACCTCCCAAGGACAGGTCCCTGTACCTGCTGGCACGCAGCGAACCCAAGCACACCGCAGGTACGCATCCCCTCCGGCACAAGTGCCACAGAAGCATCTTGAGGACTCGGCTGTCTCCCAGCTAGGTAACCACGCACCCAACAGCAGAGGACATGCACTCCTTGGCTCCAGAGCAGCACTTGGGATGTGCCACGGGCACGTGGCTCAGGGGAGAGCATCCCCAGGGAAGGAGGGCAGTACCCTTCCCCAGATCAGTCACACCACCAGATGACCTGTAAGCGGTCATCGCAAAAACACCGGGGAACAAGGAGGAATTGATTCCTGGCTTCAAATGTATCTTTTAAGTTGCACGGTTCAATTAGGAAAACCAACTTGTACTTAACATCCAGATTTTACCAACTCAAGAGCTATATCCAAAAGGGATTCTGGTTTACACAGGAACGAAGCATAACCAAATCGGTAAGGTCTATTCCTACTGAAAAAAAAAAAAAAGTGGCAGCATAGTTTGAAAAAATAAAATTAACATCCACTTACATTTATGTATGTTTACAGAAGCAGAGAAAACAGACAGCTCCTCTGTCTTGCTGAGTGATGTTTCTAATCAAAATTTGAAGAAAAAAAAATTAAAGACATTTGGAAGTGCTGTAAACCCTTCAGCTATGAAAGACATGCAGCGAGCGCTGCCAAAGAACAGTCATATTTATTATACTGAACTCTGACGTTTGCTCAATGAAGGATAGCTCAGAGGGCTATATGATTGAGATGCATCTGGAATTCTGAGCCAAGGGCCAAAATAAATAAGTAAATGAAGAGGAGTAACACGAGAGTATGGTAAAAATAAATAAGTAAAACTACAGGTCCTAAAAACTAAAATAAAATAAATCGTAAGTTACAAACCAAAAAGCGTTCCTCGTGCATCTAAGAGGAACAGGCATATTATGCCATTTAGAAATGAGAGTAAGAAAACCAGCCTTATTATTTTTCTTTTTAGTTTTCACTATTCAAAGTGCAGTCATACAAAGAAAATATTTTTGTCTGCATCAGGTTTGACTGAAGGGTTGGAGGAACTTCCAGACGATAAGATCAGAGGATCACAGCTCTGAGCAAAAGAAACAATGCCCGCGGGTCCCACCTGGAGATCCTGCCCCGGGGGTGACCGCGGCTCCGCTGAGCGGTGCCCACCTCCCCTGGAGAAAGCCCCTGCATGAGGCTGTCGGGAACCGGGCAGCAAGCAGGTCTCTACTCATCCCTGCCCACCTGCACGACGCTTCCAGACACAGGGAGGGTTTCATCGCTGTTTTCTCATCTTCAAAAAAGGGGTAGAGCTGGAAATTCTGGGAAACTCAGCGGTCAGGCTGGAGCCACTGGGGCTGCTCCAGGTGGTTCCTGAGCCACGGGCGGATGCACTTGCCGTGGGCAAGAACAGGGCTCGCACCGGCAGGCACCTGTCAGCAGCACTGCCGGCCTCACCGCAGAACGTCAGCCTCACCCCGGGGCAAGTCTACGCTTGGGTTTATAAGAACAGAAGCTCCCGTTATTGTCATCGTTTCGTCAAACAGATCTTCCTATCTGAAAGACGGGAATTCTATAAAAATCACTCAATAAACAGCAATTCAGTTACGCCATTTCTTCAGCCACTTCCTCACGCTTGTGATTTAGCCAGACGTTTCACAGGGAAGGAGGAATGCCATTTCTATCAAGAGTAAGAACAGGCAGCAGTAAACAAACAAGCCCTTTTCTAAACAAAGCAGTTTCCTTTCTGGCTCTCGCCCAAAGGAGAGGAAACGCCGGGCGCTCACAAGCACCGGGTGACCCAACACCCCGACCCACTTGCAGGTGAACGAGGTGCTGGGCATCTGCCCGAGCCTCAGAGGGAACGCGCTTCCAAAGAGTTCTTTGGTGCTGCCTTGTCCTACGCCGCCGCAATAGCTCTAAACACCAAAACAATCCCCAGCCCCTACGATCACCATTTCAGAGGAAAAAACTCCGCTCAGGGTGAGCCAGGGCCAGGACTAGCGACGTGCTGTGTTCCTCTGTCGCACACAGGATCACTGTCACCGCTGCTCCTCTCTATCTCCATGTACCAGCATCCTACACTACAAAATTTTTTTTAGCATGTAAAAACTCACAGCTGGTATCACCCGCAATGTTTCTGCATAATCACGTAAACAAAAATCAAAGCAAAAGAAAATGATTATTTTTTTTTCTTGGGGGGGGGAATTGAGGGAGGGAAATCAATAAAATAAAATAATAATAATAAAAAAAAATCAAACAAACACTGAGGTACAAGCCTAACCGCACTAATATATTCACTTTGGACTGACAGAACAGGATATGCAAGCTCCTAGAAGGACAAGACAAACACAGGTAGCACAGAAATGGAACAAGGCAAACCATCAGCCCCCGCCTCGTCTTCCTCCCTTTCAGGGAACTCCATTTATAGCCAATTTCTGAACTCCAGATATGAGGAATCAGAAATGCTGATACAGACGGAGTCTCTGGGTTTTAGGTAGCACAGCTGGGTTTTAATATTGACCCAGCCGACTGGCAAAGAATCATATGCAAACAGCAAAGAAGATTGAGATCTGAAGCATGGCAGCGACTTCATTTCCAAATCCTTCTCCAAAACAGGAAAACTCCCCGTGCAGTTCACCCCACGGAGGAGAGTGGGGAGCAAAAAATATTCAAGTTCTGTGCAAAGAAGGAAAAGCATGGGCATGTGAGGCTTGCACTGATTTATTACTGGCTCATCAGTAGCTAACCTATAAAACCAACTGTAGAAGCAACAGCTGTAAAATATTTTCCATTTTAGCAATTATTGCACACCATCCTTCCTAGAAGATACAAAGATTCAAAGCTGATCCTTCAATTTGAACAAATGCCTGCCCAAGCATAACAAAAAGGAAAAAGCGTTACGGATGAAAAAAACACCTGATTTTTGGTATCCTTTCCCTCACCTAAACACAAATACGGTAACAGGGGTCCCTGTATTCAAGTACAGGTCCTAAATACATAAACACTAACATTCCTTGTTTGGGAAACCGAATTAAACTTCTTTGGAGGTGCACGTAAAATAAATACCAGTGTCTGGAATTGATGCTCACAGGGATATCTTCATGTCTATATACTGTATATCTACACCAACTCATTTATATCACATCTAAAACTCTAGGCGGAACTACTGATTTTCAAACATCACACCAGATTCAACCTGCCTATGAAAAGGATCTTCCCTTTTTCTCAGTAGTCAATTATTCATTCACCTCCTAGAAACATTTGTAGAAGGCATAATTTATTTCAGGAAAGAATAGGAAATTGTCATTATAAAGACATCTGAATTTAGTATTTCTTTATGACAGAAACAGAACAGTAGGTAACGGGACACTTCACTGGCCTACATCAGAACAAGCTTCAGAGGAATTGCTTTGGACATTGTTTTTGATATTAAAAGAGTCAGATGATCACAGCATCTGCAAATCAATATTTTCAGCTAACAAACTGAATTTGGAGCAGAGAGCCTTACACTAAAAACACTCCCGTGGTGCGTGAAACAAGTCATCCTAGATCTGACGCTTGAGTTACTCTTCCACTTAGCGACTGCTCGCACTATTTCCGCTTCAACAAAACACGCGGAATGCTAAAGGAGCCAAACAGACATCTGTACCACCGCAAGCATCGCCACGGGTAACAGTCAAGGCTTCATTAAAACGAGAGTGTAACCCTAAGCATGTGTTTCTCCGGGTTACGCCTCGCACCAACAGGTATCTCACACGAAACAGTAGAAGGTCTCTCTGGTCCAGCCTCTTCCTTCCATGGTTTCACACATAAACCACTAAATAACTATGGGCTGCAGCATATGCAGTTAGCTCATATTTATCCTTATTTACCTAGCTTGGATCACCAAAGGGTCCTAACAAAATGAGTACCGTCTCTCAACACACGCAGTGGTCGCTTCCTGTTTGCTGAGGGGCTGTCAGCTCCTGGGACAGGGTAGAGCAGCTTTGTAAAAAATCCACAGCAATGCTTTACTCCAGCTCCAGAAACCAGCAAATAAAATAAGAAATTCCTTGCTCTGAAACAAGATGGGGAATTTACCTAGGTAGGAATATGGTTTGTAATACTCCTTCACGACAAAGCGACCCGAGTTGCTCCTTCACATCTTGCCAGAAAGGTGGTGGGCTGGGGGAAATTGTACTTCATCTCCTAACTCTTCTGTCTCAAGCAGGGCAACTGCATCTGGCCCACGGATTTTGGAAATTATTTGTAATGCTTCAGATGAAGGGGAAACTACGCGTGCTTCAGTACCCAGTAAGTATCACAACACAGCCGACCTCCATTCCAGTCACTCGCCAAAAACCAGGTTAATTAAAAATATCCATTCTCCGGAAGATTCGCAACTTGGGCCTCGCAACAGCTGAAGTAAGTTGATTCTAAAGTTTGGATGGTTAAAAGTTGATAACAAGGAATATTTAAGACATTGATATCAGGCAGAAATATTTAGATAACAGTAATGCTTAGGTCATAGTAATATAGGGCAGAAACGTTCCCATTCTGAATTTGACAGAACTAAAATATGGTATTGATTAAAAACCTGGCCGAAGACGGCTAACTGCCAGATTCTCTGGGGTGTGAACACCTCGCACTCACCAGCGCTGGCTGCTGCTGGGACACCCACGCTCTTTGGTCTCTTTTGCTGGAAAGCCGCGTATGTTTCTGCCACTCAAGTGAACTTCTCCCTCCATCCAAACTGTTTTGCAGGGAGAACAGAAAATTCTTTTGGTATTAAAGAGGGGTTTTTGTTTGTTTAATAAAAACACTCACAAAACTACTGCATGCTTTAGGTAACAAGAAGTAAGAGCAGAAGTTGGCAGTCTCCAGCAAGGGGGTTGTGGTCCTTCTAGCAAGCAGACGCGTCTGAGAGCACTCTGTGCACACCGGGTCTGACCGCGGGTGGCTTGGCAGAAGCCTTGCACGCCTGTGCTGCGATGACCAGCATCCCTCTGGCATGGTGGTTTGCAGGGTGTTTGCACCAACGCTGGCCCACTTCGGGCCCTCACCACTTCCCCAGGTCTTGGGGCTGCTTCGACACCGGGCAGGGGATAGAGGTTACACGGGGAACGTGGCACGCAGTGGGAGTGGGAGGTGAAACACGGAGAGCAGGGATGGAAAGATGCCGGCAGCAATCAGAGGCGCCTTCTCTCCTCAAAAAAAGTGCAAAACAAACACCAGAGAACAGGGCTAAACCTGCCACACCACGTATCACCACCATTTTCGACAGCAAGCTGCCAAGTTATGCCAGAAAGATTCAAAACACGGAACTTGCCACGATGTACTAAGTGGTGCCTGGCGCATTCCCCACCACGAAGGAGCCGGAGATTCGGTGTTGGCTGGCCGTGCAGCCCTGGGGAATGACGTTTGTCACCAGAGCACCACGGGCATGGACCTCCCGTCCGTGAGACACCAAATGATTCTCAACAAACGCTTGGCAGGTGAGCAACCAAAGCACTGAATTCACAAGTATGTGTGGAAGTGCAGATGAGATGGGATGGGTAGGTCTGGTTTTTATAATGCTTTAAGATAACTAATGATGTTTGCAAGTGTTACAGGAGATTTTGAGATGAAGCACTTCATAAAAGATCATGGGAGAGTTTTATATTACAGCACCAGTATTTTCCATGCATATTACTGCTTGAATTAAAATTGACCCCTATAATAAGGTGTACACTGAAACGTATGAAGATCCGAAGCCCAAGACCTCGTGCACTTTATACAGGATTAGAATAAGCAAAGCTGTGGCTAAAAGGTTAAGTTCTCTGTGACTGCAGCACATTCCCCACAAGCAGTTCACTAGAAAGCACTGCATGGGCTCCAGGTGTGCAGATCTGTGTTGGAGCGAACAGAACACCCTGGGACGCTAAGGGGCTTAACATCTTTGGAATGAAACAAGGAGAGGCAAGAAAGAAATCATTTTTTAGTACGTTTACAATGCTGCCAACAAAGCAGATTTCCATATCTTCTGTTAGCAAACACACACATACCAATCTGTGGTGTTATATGCATAGGCCTGTGGGCCAAATCTGCCCCTAATCCAAAAGCATAGACCTGAGTTTTCATAAATAATCCTCTGAAACGAGCAGCCTGACCTGCCCTCCTTCCCTCTTCCCATTTTCTTCCGTGTTAGCTGCTAGGTGCTGTGTTCCCCCATCTCCAGCCTTCGCATTGTGTGGTCTTGAAAGGCTTCAGTGGGCGCCATCAGAGGTCTCTTTGAGAGAGGCCAGGGTCCCCTTTGCATTGGGACAGCTCTTCCTAAGAGTAAGATCTGCCCTTCTTATGTCTCACAAGCACACACAGGCAAGTGACTAAAGAAGTGTGAGTTTGGAGTAGAAGAATTTCCTGCTCAAGAACCAGACGAAGGATGTCTTCCGCATGGGAAATGAAGGAACACAAGTGGTGCTATGAAGGAATTAAGACATTTCTCTTCCTAAGGGGCACCCTCGGAGATGTTACCGAAAACACGCAATTTGCCTATCTCGTTGGTGCAGTCCTGCTTATTTCCGACAGCAGGCAGCGTGCCAGGTCTCTGAGCTGAGCAGAGCCATGGAGCGAGCAAAGGGAAGCATCCCTGTTCAGAGACCACAGTCTTCCCTTCCACAGGAGCTGCATCCCAAGCAGCCTGCCACCCAGCCATGGTCAAACCCCATCCCCCCCAGACATCTCTTGCTTCTGTTACATTTACGTGGAGCCAAGCTCCACACATCCTTACTTACCATCCCTTGTGCCATTTTTATAGCTATGGCCAAGTATTTTCCAGCACCTGAGAACATCTGGGTCTCCACTGCATCTGCAAGGTAGACCTACACTCCAACGATAGAGAAGTTTTCAAATGATGGCTAAAGCCTGCTGAAATCTTAAAGTGCACTTAAGTAAGCTGATGGTGCTATGGTGACCTTTGACTTTGTAATTTCATTCGGACATCACCAAAAAGTTAAAATTTTTTTTTAAAAAATCAAAGAACAGTTAAATAAGAAATGGGAACAGTACTTTAGACTGAGAACATGTGTTTTTTTTGCCCAGAGAAACTCAACTCAAAAAATTTGCTTAGCTTCTTAAATCACTGTTTCTCCTTCCCCCAGTGGGCACAAACCCACCCACACAGATATCAGCTGGCCTTTCTCACTCCCAGGCTCCTGACAGAGGACTTGTGCCTGTCCACTCAAACACAGTCTCCCCTGCCAGAAGAACTACCGCACACCACAGGAGTCAGACAGGGAACAAATGTAGAAAGTCAAATGCATGAAAAGACGTTTTTGCTGTTGCTTGCCCCCAGCCCGGCGTGACCCAGGCATTCCTGAGAGGGGGTGAGATGCTCCTTCTCCCACAAGCAGCAGTTTAAAGCTGTTGACAGGTGAAGTGCATTGCGGAGATACCAGACAGCCCAAGCAAACCTCGCCTTCTTTGCCACATAACCCCTGCTACTTAGTTTTTCTCTCCAGCACTGCACTGCAATATGTAGGAAATGTCTGTCTTTCCAGAAAACCTATTCAGGTGTGTTGCTTTTCATATGGGGTTAGCTCAAGTCTGACAGTTACCCGATTTTCATTTTAAGAAAAGGTTTGGGGCAAAAGCAAGAGCTGCTGGGATGGGTGGTAGTTTGGAGAATGAGGGGGGAACCCTTCTAATCCAAATCACACTTGCCTGCACTTTTACGTCTGGAGTAAAATCAGGCCTATTTGAATCTTTTAATCAAATCTTTTTAATTCTACGCTTGACACACAGTATATTTACTGTAAATTAAATTAATTCTAAAAAATTAAAACTAAATTAATTCATAACAGTGTTCAAGCAAACAATGATTTGCTTCTCAAAGTATTAAAGAAAGTCAGGCACTGAGCTTGCAGAAACCATTGACCAATTCTCAGGAACAGGAGTATGCAGAAGGTCTAACTCAGGTTTTCACAACTTTTCCCCAAATGGGCAAAATATAGTTTGTAAATTTAAGTTTGCTTAAATTAATATATTACTGTAGGCTTTGAACTTGCCACTGA
The DNA here is from genome assembly GCF_030867145.1 of Opisthocomus hoazin. Classification (NCBI taxonomy): domain Eukaryota; kingdom Metazoa; phylum Chordata; class Aves; order Opisthocomiformes; family Opisthocomidae; genus Opisthocomus; species Opisthocomus hoazin. The sequence goes on along the minus strand of NC_134416.1, from coordinate 109,284,125 downwards.
AAGCAAGGTGTGGAAGTGGCGAAGCTTCAAGATGTGGAAAGCTGATTCTTCTCTTCCCTCTGGCATCCACTATGTTATCTACTATAACATCTCAAATCTTGAAGGACATCGTGACCAGAATCAAAAAGCCACAATGCTTCCTTTGTTTAACAACATTACGTAGCTTTAAAGAATAAAGTGATATTTTGGTAAACTTCCATTTTGCTCCAACAGAAGAGCATTTAAACAAGCATTTATTTCACTAATAATTACTCTTCAAATGAAGTTGGTGCTTTTAAATTCCATTTTCCATCCAAGTGCAGCTTGGCACAAACCGCAAGAGAAAAACAACCATTAATCAGGGATCCGAGCAAGTGTACGCTGAGCCCTACGACTGCATCTGTGAGCACGTGTACACATACAGCATGTACCCACCCAGTTCTCCAGGAATAGTGCCAAATGAAGGTGAAAACCATATTTAATTACAAGTCCACACATCTGAATTACTACCAGCCAGAGATTGCTTGCTTTCGAAAAGCATTTCAAACAATGAAGTTCTGAGTTTAAGGCAGAGTTTCAGCCTTGCTGTCTGAAGGCAAGAATAGAAAATCTACAGCCAGATCCTCGATCTTCTCCACACCAAATATCTTCTCTACTTTGAGATGCGAACCAAGATTGGGATTGGGAGCCAGCAGCAGGAACCACCGCGTGCACTGACTAGCAGACCCGCTGCAATTCTGTGTACTGTGTAAAGCACTGTGCCTCCTTCCCTGTCCCCCCTTCCCACCAACTACTTCTTCTCTTTCTGGCTGGCAGACAAAAGGTTCAAGGCTTTTGCATTTGAAAACTGCTCTGCCCATCCTTCCATTACAGATAAAGGAAGGTTTTCTGGCTCAGAAATGTTGATGGTTGTCACCTGCCATGTTAAAAACCATCAGGAGAGGCTTTGGAGCTTGCTTAATTCAGCCAGCAAATCCTTAGACTTGGTGCTAAGTAAAAAAAACAAAAAAAAAAAAAAACCCAAAAAACCCAATAAGAAAAAAGCATCACCTACACAGTCAGGTATGTGGAAACAGTCACAGCTCTCTCACAGTGGCCAGCCAAGTCCCATGCTGGACAGGACTTGGACAATACTGTCCCAGGCAGAACAGCAACGCCTGACCTGCACAGTTACAGTGGCAGACAGACAAGAATTGATCAACATCTGGAATTAAAAAAAAAAGCCTTCCTGTTCTTGTGCATGCAAAGCAGACTTGTCAGAGAATTCTGGCACATCATAACCATATTTTGCTGAGACAAAGAGCTGTGCGGCTATGGGGCGGTGGGAGGAGCCCAGACCACTGCTACAACTTCTCAAATTTTCTAACACTCTTCCTCAATTAATCTGAGGGGAGTGGGGAGCTGTTTAATTTATTGCTCGGACATTTAATGTTTGGAGATATAAGCAAGACAATGTTCAGAAACAACAGAAACTCTTAACCTGGATTAAAGAAACCAAAAGAAAAAAGATCTTACATCTCAGAAGCAAAAATTGACCGCACACAACTAAAACCATACAAAACCAAGCCAAGAGGTAAAATGCGTTTATAGGGCAAATGATACTTTTTTTCAGGCAGATTAGACAAGTGTATTTCAATTCACTTAATTAAATTTAAATTCACTTGCATGGGGGTTCACTACAGTTCCTCTCTTTAAATATCTCTCTAAGCAGATTCACTCAATTTCTCAACAGACTCTTCTTGCCAGGCACGTGAATTCAGCTCAGGTGGATCACGACAACACTTTCTTCTCAACCTCATATTTAAGGGGAAGTCCAAAGATAAGCAAGAAACTGCGTATCCTCACAAAGAGCCTCTTCCCAGCCTATTCCAAAAAACACATCAAAGGGAACCAACAAGCCTGCGTCCAAGTGGGCTTGGTTTTGACCTTCTGACAAGTGACAGTTTCAGACAATCGAATAAGCCAAATCCACACTGGTAAAAATCTGAAATTCAGAGATTTCCGCAAACCACCCAGTTTCCTTTCCAGACGGAGAGATATCCCAGTAGAGTCATCAGAGATCTTAAGAACAACAATGGAAGGTGCAAGGATTTCCTTGTCCTGCTAGTCTGTGTGTTACACTTCACTAAAAACTATTCCTCTGACTGGAAATACATTTTGGTCCGAATCAACAAACCAGCAAAGCAACAGCCCAAACTTCCCTGGGGACCACTGGTCTGGACTTCTCCAGTACAATCCAGCATAACATCTTTGTGTACACGTGAAGCCCATCATTCTTGTCCTATTCTTTCAGTTTCAGATAACTTCAGAGAACCGAAACAAGTTCAAGAAATCCTGGTCCTCCCACACAAGGTCTTTCTGCGTTCCCTGTTAGTGACTGGATGGAAGATATTTTTCTCTAACTGTCTTCTCACCCCTCCTCTCTGCTTGTTTCTCCTTACCCCTCAGACAGCTGGAAGCGTGTCCTCCTCAATACCACCTCTTACAAACACGTATATGTTATGCATCAGTTTGAAGACACTACAAAGACTTTGTCTCCCAAATGCAGAGACTTCGTCTACAGAAACATCTGTGTGACTGACAGCAATCTCTGAAAGTGCTTCACCAAGCGGTATTTTGACTTTTATTCACAAGATCACCCTCATCCCCTTAGGCAAGACCTTATTTGGGATGTTTCCTCCCAAGAGAAGTCTCCACCTGACGCAGCCACAGGAGACAAGCTACAGAGTCGCTTTGAAACTACAAAGCCAGAAAAAGAACACCGCTAAAGGAACCGCTTGTTGCTCTTGCGAGAGCTGTCACACCTTCAAGACTAAGTGCTCTGGCCTTGGCACACCAAGGAGACCTGCCAACATGTTTAAAATGGCTTAGTTCTGATTAACACTCATTTACACTGGCACCTATCTGAGTAAGCCAAGAAACTTGCCTGAAAGAACCACATCCGAGAAGTTCAGTTTAGATCTACACTCCCAAAATTAGCTACCAACCCATTAAAAACATCCACAATTTAGCCTTGGTGAAGCAAGGGTGGACCTTCTCCTTTGATGTCCACTCAGTCCTAAGAATTATAGTTAGTTGCTCATGACTCTTCCCTTGTATTCCCAAGATAGGCACTTGTTTTCTAGTGTCAGATTTGGTCTGAGGAGTACAGAATCAGTTAATATAGGAAAAGTATAGAAATCTGCAATGACTCAAAAAGAACATTATTTTTCATTCAGATCAAGTTGGTCTGATATTCCAGGAAAAAAGCCTGCCGTTCGCATGCACGCTACGAGGTAACAAGCACTACGGAGAAGGGAGAACGTGTTGACAGCACAGTGCACGAAATGACACAGGCAATTTGGCTGCCAGCAGGAAGGACTGTTTGGATTAAATAAAACGAAGCGTTAAATGTTTGCCTGTGCCAAGCAAGCCTGAGCCCTGCTTTTGAGAGGGATGCATAAACTGGTTCAACACTTTAACAAAGTTTCAATTATGCAGTACTTAACACCTGGAAAAAATCCCAACTTTATCCTTACTACTTCTAAGCTCTGCTGAATCCCTGCAAGAGTATTTGCTCAACACTCTCTGCGCTGCAAACACAACACTAGGAGGAACTGCCTTTTCCCTCCGTTTCTGCAGGGTTCATTCAATACTGCCACAGACGATCAGTTCAGCCTGGTACAGGGCAAAACAAAGCTAGTCAAAATATTCTCGCCATTCTTTCCAAAGGCTTAGTGGTACAGGTATCAACTAGCAAACTAAATTTCCTTTCAGCACCTGAGAAGCAGTTTAAAGTAAACACCTTAAAATAACACCCTGAAGAAGCAGTTCTCTGAAACACCAACTCTGTGCCATGATGCGCAGAAATGTACAGAGAATTTCTGGCACATGGCAAATCCAGTCCGATTCCTGTATTTCTGCATCAATCTCGTCATTCCTTCTATTTCTATAAGTGGCTATAAGCACTTCACTTAAAGAAATAAGAGTGCTGCCTTACACAATGAACATTGCAGTTGGAGACAGGACCCAGCCAGGGGATCAAAATTAAAAACGTGTAAAACAGAGGAAAATAACTCCGGTGAACTAACATGCTTTGTCAAGCTGGCAGCCAAGCAAGCTGTCTTCCCTGCACTCCCCCCTTATTGCCAATCATCCGATTTCACGGCAGTTATTTTTACTTCACATATTACAATGTGTCACCCCCTTTGCTCCCAGGGAAATGATGATTACTAATAAGAGAGGTATGGGAAATTAAGCTAAAGAAAAGAGGCTCAGGATACAGTGGCTTGCCTAGCTCAGTATGCAAGATGCCAGTTTTTCGTAATGCCAACTACATGGCAATAAACAGCTACAAGCGAAAACCCCACAAACCCACAGCCAAGTTTGTTTGGGAAGGCTTTGGTGGGGTTTTTATGTTGTGTGGGCTTTTTTTATTATTATTTTTTGAAAGTTTTTTTTCCTTCTGATTTGCAATCAAATAGATGTGAGGATCACAGTTTGCTGGTGCCTCTTAGTCATCATCCAGAGCTGCTTGTTCTCTCTATACATAAAAAATTTCCAGCAGGCAGGGAATCTCACCGCGAGCATGATGCAATTGCAGCCTTTGTGCATCTCAGCTCTTTATGAAGCAATCTGCCAGCCTGCATCCAGTCCCTTCAGATGGCTCGCACGCTTGCCAAAGAGCGTGCAAGCTGCTGGGAGCTCGGGCATTCATTACCTATATTGGTTTAGACCACTGCTTACAGGCCAGCCTGTGAACTGTAGTGTAATAACACTGTAAATTTTCAAATTACAAGAACAGAAATTCTTAATTGTTCCGACAGTCAACCGGCCAGCATCAACCTGGGCTACACCTGGGACTGAGGGAAGGAGAGAAAAAAAATGAAAGCACTTCATTTTACAAATGGCACTCCATAAGAAGAAAAAAAACACCATGGGTTTAAGGAAAGGCTTCAAGTTTGAGATGACACACTCTTCTCTCAGAAACACTTTCCAGTTTTAGTGAACAGGGACTGGAACAACCCCAAAGCGCAGGTAAAAAATTCAGCAAAACTACAACAGTTTGGTCAACGCCCCACTGATTCTCACCTTCCAAAAAATCTGCATGATGCCGCAATCGGGAACGTCGTCCTCTTACAACAAGAGGAGGACACCAACAACATCGATCCTTACAGAAAGCACACCTCTTCAGAATCGCTGTGCCGCAGCCCTACATGCTCAGAGGGCTCTGGCCCTGCTGGATGCAGTGACCAGCGCTGACGATTCAGACACTTCTTCATCCATTCCTTCACGCCACACGAACTGTAACGGACCCCTGCGCAGAGCTAGAAGTGACCTACAGCCAGAGCCTTGCCATATTAGCTGGAACGCTGAGAGCAAGAAGCCTAAAATACATCAGAGAAGGAAGTGTCTGAACTCCGCAGATGGCGAGAAGAGCTAAACATAGGCTCCTACAATTCGAAAGACTACAAGCAATGGACCAGGCTAGAGCGACCAACTGCAGCACTGTCCCAGGACTCAAGGCAAGAAAACGTGGAGGGACCAGAAAGGTGTCTAAACAACACGAACAGAAGGTCATCCAGCCAAAACCAGAGCACTTCAGAGCTGCAGCAACAGGAGGCATCAATGATAACTATTTGGTTCCTTACTCAGTCACACAGGACTAAATTTTTACCCGGGTGAAATAGGTAGGGACAACCCTACTCGTAATCATTTTGGGGACGGAAATATGTGCTTACTTTCCCAATTTCACACGAGGTCTCTGCAATGTCTCCCAGGCTATAATCATGAGAACAACCTGTAGCTTCCACTGCTAGACTCTGCATGGTAGCCTTCCTCCTTGCATTTACATTTTGTTTGCGTACCCATTACATGCCCCTCTTCTCCCACTAGCGTTCTCTCCACTGGTATTTCTCAGGCTGAGGATCAGACTCTCTTGTAGTGTGGAAACAAAGATACTGCCAAGACTGAATACAAATGAATTCATCAAAAAGAAGGAAGCCTAAAACACTACCACAACCTAAATGTTCCAAGTAAAATTATCTTCCCCCTGAATCAGCACATTTCGCAGCCTTCTGTATAGCTCTCTTTTCCTGTTCTTGCTTCAGATGAGCTCTGCGCCATATGAGCTATCAGCACCAAGAGCACACAGAACAACTTCTCAGGAGAAGACTTCTCCTGCACCTCCCCCAGCCTTCCCAAGTATATCTAATGGAAATGCCTGGCCACTTTTTTCAGGTGTGCATTTCAGACTGAAATTGATTTTGATTATACAATGAAAAGTTCTCTCAAGTTGCTGTCGAAGACTTCCTGAACATTACTTAAAACCAGATCAAGCAACTTACAAATTTAAAGTTTTTGCTCAGATGATCTTCCAAAAATATTGACATACGGTTTTCTATGCCTGCCTCTGTCAAAGTTATTTGGAAATAATTAGCAGTATCTTCTTTGTTGTGGCTGTCTAGAAGCTATATATACATGTAGAATGGCAGAAGTGTGTTGGGTCATTTCTAGTTCATTCCATTTCTGGCTCTACAAATCCCCAACCACACAATGATTATTATTAATTAATACATGTGAGAGAGATACAGGGCAGGGGCAAGAGAGGCACAGAAAAGCATCTTCATTTCAAGAAAGGTTTAAGTCCTCTTACAAGCTGACCGACTTCAAGGATATTAAATATTATCCTGAACGCAGATGGAATTCTATTCAAGCTCTAGCACTTTTCAGAGTTGAATCACATTGTTGTAACTTCTGAGCTTGTCATCAAAGTTAAGGCAAGACTTTCAAGTTCATGAAGATAAAGACATTGCCTGAAGAACCACTGGTGACAAAGAGAAAACAGACTTAACAGCATTTAAAAAAATCCCAAACCTGCAAAATCTGGTTCTCCAACCCAGCCTTTCCACAACAGCATTAAGAAAGACCAAAAGAAAGGAAACTTCCTCATCACTGACCTGACCTGTTCTAAAGCGCTCAACACATTATTCACCTTTGCCCTGAAGTGCATGGAGGATGTATGCACCCGATCATGCTCCAGCAAGAGAAGCAAGACTCCCACCTCTTTCAAAACGGCGTCAGAAAACAGACAGTTAAACCCGAGATGGTCAAAAAAAAGAGGGAAGCTATCAATTTTTAAAATACTGATGGAGACAGCTTTAAGCGTACATGTACTCAACAGCTGAAAACAGAGCTGATGCAAGAAGGGGACACAGAGGAGGCTGACATCTCAGTGAAGGTAGCTATTAACATTTACAGCCCAAACAGCGAGGAGAAAAATGAATGAGAAAACCTTGGGGAGTTAGAAGACAGCAGGAGCAAAGAAGTTCCAATTGCTCTTACTTACTCATCAGATTTACAGCACTCTCTAGTAAACGGCACTGCTGTTACCCATCGCTAATACAGACTAAACCCTGTTTTATTTAAGCTGCTGCACAATGAGTACAAAGATGGCGAAAGCCTGGCATCGTGCTTGTGCAAAAGGTGTTGATACGCACCGAGGCAGCCCACAGCGCTGAGCTAATCGAGACTCTACGGCCTTTCCCCAAGACACTGCCTGTGTTTCAGCTCGTTAAAGCCCACAGCAGGGTGCACTCTGTTTATGTCTTGGCGTACTCTTCTTTTAATATTTCAATGAATTATTTAGTTCAGATGATAAACCCTTTTGTGTACTTTGGGCATTTTCTCCTCAAGACTGTTGATGCGGTCCCAAAGTATTGAACTGGAAGGCACTTAAGCGGGGCTCTTGATGGCTCCTTCCTCCTCTCCTGACGTTTTGCCTCTTTCATAGAGTTCAGAACACAGGTCATCCACGACCTACAGCAAGATGCCTTACCCAAAGGGAACCGCAAAGACGCATTGTACCGCATCGGTTTAAGTCACGGTCGAGCTGAAGAATAACGGAAAGGCAAAATGCTTTTGCCTCACTAAAAAGCACACTTGTGTTACTCAGCTTCCCAAACGCCCCGCATGTAATGGAAAGTTTGCACCAGGCACACGCGGGAAGGCTGAGGAGCTTCACGAGAGGCTCAGCTCCGCTGGGAGCAGAGCAGCAGATCTGCTGGGATCGGCCCTGCACCAGCGTGAGCTGACAAAGCCGGCAGCCGAGAGAGGCTGCGGGGCCTCACCGCACATCTCCTCGCACTGTTATGGCATAACACTTGCTATAATAAACACCCTTCCTCCCCCAGTCCTGAGGGAAGCTCGCATTTCTTCCAGAACTGCATGGAAGACATTCTCATGAACATCCACTTTGCCATCTCTGGTAGTCAGAAACCTTCCTTCTCTGATTTATTCATTAGCCTGACCAGAAGGAAGCTCTGCACCATGACCGCCGATGTCCTTCGCACACAGCATGCGCATTCCCCGCATCACAAAAACTGTGCCACGCTTCCAAACAGCACCACAGTTTACAGAGACAAGCCAACTAAAGATATTTTTATCCCCATCTCCCAAGACCAATTTATAATTAGCACAGCGTTTGAACAAGATGCACTTGCAGCACAGCGTCAACACGCTGACTCAAAACAGGGTTTCTTGTAGCGCTGGAGGCCTCCCCAGGACAGCTCTTCTTGATGGCTTTTGGTGTAACGCAGTGCTGGGCCATGGTAATATGGACACGGGCCAGCTGCGGGGCACAGCACGGACTGGGAGCTGTGCTGTGAAGGAAAGGACCTTGCAGGTGGAGCTGAGAAGTCCCCCAAGAAGAGGCATTCCTTCTCCAAGTGGATGATGCAGCCACCATTGCTGCTGTTCTCTCTGCCCTCTGTACCACTGGCCTGATGTCGAAAAAGTTTCTTCCCTTTTTTTCACTCTGAGGGTGACGGAGCCCTGGCACAGGCTGCCCAGGGAGGTTGTGAAGTCTCATTCTCTGGAGATATTCAAGCCCCGCCTGGACGAGGTCCTGTGCAGCCTGCTCTGGGTGACCCTGCTTTGGCAGGGGGTTGGACTAGAAGACACACAGAGGTCTCTGCCAACCCTGAACGTTCTGGGATTCTGTGATTCTTTCACAGATATCCTAAGACTCCCTTCAACGCTACGTGAACACACGGCAGTTGCTCCACAGAAACACTTCCACGGCAGTGACCGCCACTGTGTTCCCACGCGTTTCACACCACGGCACCCCTCCTGTGTCCTCAAAGCCTCCCCACGGCTCTGCTTCTCAGCTCGGAGGGTGCCGGCCACACAGCTCCCGTCTCCGGTGTCCCCTGCTGCGGAGTCTCCAAGGCAGGCAGCTGCCGTGATGCTTTTCACAGCGCACAGACACTGCGCTCCAGCTACAACACAGGCTCTCTTGTGCTACGGCACGGCCTGGGAGGGGGTGAACAGTGCATGCCATGGGATACAGCTGCCAGGGAGCGGCATGAGGGGGCAGGAAAGCAGAGAAACGGAGCCAGAAGAGGGAGAGCAACAGGAAATCTGGATCCAGCTGCCGCCGCCTCCCCCCAGCTGGCTAGAGCAAAATACCCAGACATCCACGATGTGCAGCGTTTTCCTCATCTCTGCCACGTTTCTGAATGGGAGAGGCAAAGAGCTGGCACAGAGCAAGGGGATTCTGCGGGCTCCCACCTGCTCTGAGGTTCTCCTCCTGCGGAGCCTCCCGCTCCTGCCGGGGCAGGGAGCAGGCACGCACCACCCGCAAGGCAGCATCCCTTCCTGCCCCTGGCCGGAGGGCAAGGGAAGCCAAGATCAGGTGAACCCTCCACGTCTCATTTGTAGGATCATACAATTATAACCCTCTGTTTGCCCAGAACAGCCAGTTGCCAAGGCAGGTGAGGCAGCAATTTACCAAACCACACACAAGTCACAGAAGCAGGGAGTAAAGTCCGTAGACTGCAGTGACATCCACCCTGAATTCTTCTCTTCTTAAAAAAAGAAAGTCCGTGGGCTTAGATGCACGGAGAAATATTTATGACAATCTGAGCAAAAGTCTCATTTTATTCAATTATGAGGTCACCAAGCCTCCTTTCTGTACTTTGCCAGTTTCGCTATGGAAAAAAAGCACCAGAAACCTCACAGATGAGACCCACACCAAATTAACTTGGCTTCCTGGCCTCCTTGGGCCTCAAATACGCAAAACCACTACCCCAGGAGAAACAAAGTTTGCCACCTGCACCCACGGCACTCCAAGGACAGCTTCAGCACAAGCGAGAAAGCTAATCAAACCAGCCACTGCGGTGAGCTAAGAAACAACCACCGTCCACTGAGACCGGCTTCATTAGATCTGCCCATGCTGTTACCCACAAAACGCTGTCCCACGTCCACAAGTCTGTCATTTCCAGACCGCCGAGGGTCCTCCTCCTGTGCTAGTTTTGCCCTTCCACCTGACAAAAAACCCCTTGCTTTGCTCTATTCTGCTGGCAGTTGACCAGCACCTAGGCAGACCATCTTCTGCAGCATGTTCTGTTCTCACAACACAGCTTCCGCAAGATAAAAATCCTTACATTTTCCGGAAAGGCAAAACATTCGGTGCACGTCTGCGTGTGATAGCACTTGCTATGTCCCAAACATTCAGCGGTGCACACTTCTGGGCTGTAAATCAAGGTTTCTGAGTCTTGAATTCGCCTTTGGTGTCCCAAAACTGACAGTTGCATTGCTTTGCCTAAACCGTCATGACTGTAACAGCTTTAACAAAGAGAAATCATCCCCTGGAAAACACTGGCCAGTTTCCAAGACAAATAAATAGCTATAAGCCGAGACTAGCTCAAACAGTAATTACACACGATACTTGGGTGGTGCATGTGGAGTAGCTAGGGAGAACAGATACACTGGCTCTCTAATGCGAGGGGAAGCGAGAGGGGCAGCTTATTACCCCAACAACGCAGACGGCCAGGGCAGTGTAAGGGAAAATCGTGTGGGTGTCAAAACCAACTCCTTATGAACCTGTTCATGGTAGACCCGTGTACATAGAACTGTCTCCTTAGGACAGGCTATGACCAATCCCAGCACTAAGGCATGATCTTCAGTTCCTGGGAGGAAGAGTACCTGAGTTTGTGCTATCCAGTTCAGATTATCGCATCACCATCACAACTAAACTGCGAGCTACTAGGTTTTTATTTTGGTTTTATACAACCATTCCTTAGAGGAAGCGAAATTTTAGAGAACAAAATTCGTTATTATTTTGTTTCTAAATTAAATCCACATAGCTTTAAAAGAAACAAGCAGTGTTTCTCATGACTTGAACTGTCACAGCTATAGCGATGTTCCAGCTAAACTGTAGACCTCAGCAATCCTAGGAACTTGTGTTCAAACACTGTGGGAACTGCAAGCTTTGTCCTGATGGGGCATCCTTGCCTTACTGGTGGATGTTTTGCTGCAGATTGGTAGAACTGACAAAGAAAAGCACCAAACTGAAAAATAATACGGTTTATTCTACTAGCCATCCATTCTTGCCAGTACTCATCACGCATGCAGGTACCAGCAGCGCCGCAGGGAACAAAGGAGCACAGACCTGGTTTGAACCAATTCTTTGCTGATTCAGGAAGAAACACCCTCCCACCAGCGAGGCTGGGCAGTAGCTGTACAACCGAGCTGTTCTCTTACTTCTAGACAACCTGTACGGCCTTCTTTGGAGACTCTGAAGAACGCCTCAACTGAATTAAAAACAGTTTGATGAGGCAGAAAAATATTACCTTGGCCTTTTGCCTGTGGAAACCTGGGTTAAAACATAGTTTCAGCCATGAAGGCAAACATCGTGTGGTCTTAACTATATGGGCTACTACAAACAGAAAAAAACCTACTACCCACAAAGGAAGACTATTGAGATGTGTCACTGGTGGTGCTGAAGAGACCTTTGGAATTTAAGCTCTGCATATACGGAAGGATTAAATAGAAACACACCAGGGAGAGGATCAATTCACAGGGCTTATACTGGCCACTAAGTCACTCAATGTACTAGCTGGAAACAAATCTCCACCTTTTTGCTCTTTCTACTGCTTGGGTTTCAGAAACAAGTTATTAAGTCAGAATCCTGTTATTACTTCTTCCCACCCTAAGTTTTCCTTGTCCTTCCCTCTCCCCAATGTACAGCTGCATCTTCGCCACCTCTCGTCTTCTCTCCTTCTGCTTCTTACACCGTCCCACAAAGCCCATCGTAGGGGTATCCCTCCCTCCATAGTTAGGAGGGCTTGTGTTCATGGGCTGCCCCAAAGTAACTGTCTTCAGCAAGACACTTCCTTCTCGGAGGCAGAAAAGCGACCCTGAGAGACCAGTCTGTTGCCTCTGCCAGCCTCCACACTTCTGTTAGCTAACCTCGCCGTCTCGCTTTCCTTCTCCCTTTCAACACAGGGGTCAGAAATCCACCGACCAAACGACCTTGAAGCACAAGAGGCGTTTGCCCTCGCCCCACCTTGCCTAGCATGACGTGCAGTGTATGGATGGAGACTCTAACTCATCAGCTGCACCCTGAAGCCAGACTGTAGGACATGCAATCCATGGTGGCATCAGTTGCACGGGGAAAAGAGCTCATTCTCCAGGCAGCGAGGTCTGTGTTTTCCGGGTGAGCGCTGCCCCGCTCCCAGCCAGAGACAGGCACGCAACAGCCCTTTCAGTGAGGCACACGCCTTCTTTCACAGCCTAGTTCAGGGAAAGCCGCCATTTACTGCTGCTGGTTGTTAACGGGCCAGCCCCCCCAGCTAACGTGGAAGAGATCTGCAGAACGGAACTGGAGAGCTTACGTCTGAACCTGGCGGCAGAGAGGGATTAAAAACGCTTTCTACAAAGATACATGAACGCATGCTCAAAGACGGGACTAGGCCCCTGTAGCAGATTCTTGTGCTACCACCTTGGTTGGTAGACACGATGATGTTAAAGAGTACACTAATCCTAGACAAAAAGCCTGCAGCTTCCAAAGGGTAGATTAATTATTAAAGTGGCAGTAATAAAAATATTCAGTAGTTCAGAGACATTTACCTATATTATAGCCAGATAAGTGCTCCAATAACCTTGTACTTTAGTCTGTGGATTCACTCCCGCCTCCCTGCAGGTAGCAACACAGCCATTTAAACTACCATTTTCATTAACTTCCCTTTGGGGGAATGAAGTGAATTAGAAAATAACAGAGGTACCCTGTACACAGCAGCAACAGCTTCCTCCCTCCTTCCACCTTTTCCACTCTCAGCCCCCAAAAGACTAGAGCACATTTGCTTCACCCACCAACGAACAAAAAGAGGGATCACAGCAATGACGAAGGGCTTTTAAATACATCCATTTTTCCTCTAAAATAATCATGATGACAAACACCAGGAGATTAAAGAGAAGACCTGCCAGAGTTTGAACAGACACTCCTTGACACCCTCGCCTTTCAGCAGTCAGGTTAGTCACTAGACAATCCCAAATTCAGATATTCAGGGATGGGCATGTGTGCCCTCAGGACATCGTAACTTTGGGGAAAAATGTCCCCTGCCGATACGTACACTCAAAGATCACCCAGTTCTGTGAGTAAAAGCAAACCATATTCTGTGTTTGAATGAGGAGTAACTGTTATTAACCTACAGGAATTAAGTTTCACTTCAGTGCATTCAACCCAGCTGAACTCCACACCACCCATCTATAGATAGGAAACACAAAAAAAAGCAAAAATCAACTCTTCCAGCACTGGCTATGCGTCATGGAGTTGAGCAACTCCAGCTAGCAGTATTTAACTTGTTTAAATGAAAAAGTGGTAGGGAGGCTGGAATCTCCGCAGTTTCCCAACAGATGAATTTACTGTATTGGCTCTTGAGGGGAGAAGTTTTTCGTCTCCGATGCGTGTATCACTATACACCGCAAGCATTAAACAACTGCCAAGCTGGCTGTCCTCCAGTTATCAGCCTGGTTTGACTCAGATTCATCTGTGAACTGCTGGTGAAAACCAATCGCTTGTTTAATGGGGCAGCAAGATGAAATAATTTTCAATATGCATCTCTAAAGTATGCCTCTTCTGTAAAAGTGCTGCTGGGGGGAGTGCAGGACACGTACACTTCCTGTATGTGCCAGTTTCCCTTCCAATCTGCTATCCCTACAGGTACCGAATGATAAAAATACACGGAGGAAGAAGCTGCAGCTGCATGCAAATGGTATCTCGTTGGTTTACAGTGTCCTCAGGACACCGACAGATCTCCTCCCTGGCTCTCAGGGAGGCAACAGCCATGCACCCAAGCGAGATTCGTTAACACTGGCTCCTCAGGTGTTTCATTCCCAAGCTGCGTCAACTGCAGAAACTAACCACAGAGAGCATCACTAACGCCAGCGGCTGCCACGGGCACCCTCGCCGCTCCAGGGAGCAGTGGTGGCTCCAGGGTGGAGGACATTTCCCAGGCAGACCACGCTGGCCCGGCTGGGGAATTCAGCCCAGGGCTGTCTCCAAAAGAGTGAAAGCCATTAAGTGGCGCTGCCAGGAACTTCCGGGTCAATAGCGAGGCAGACACACGCGCAGCATTATACGCCTTTGCTCAGGTCAGGAGCGTTCCTGTCGGATCAAAGGCGATTTGCTGGACGCACTTCACCCCATAATCTTTTTTCATACCGAGACACCTAAAGGCAATACCACCATTTTGGACCTCACCCATTTTTCCTCTTCTTGTTTAAACAAGTTTACTAAGTCAAGAAATAATTCAATTTTACATTCCAACTTGGGAATTAAAGAACTGCACTAACGAAGAATTTAGGATTTTTGATTTTGCTGTTGTGCTTTTCATTACAATTTTGTGACAGAAAGTCCGCATGCACAAACAATTTATGTGACCGCCTGGACGTGGTCCTGTGCAGCCTGCTGTAGGTGACCCTGCTTCAGCAGGGGGTTGGACTGGATGACCCACAGAGGTCCCTTCCAACCCCACCATTCTGTGATTCTACGATTCTGTGTGACCCTTTGCTAACATAACAAACCAGAAAACAAATATTTATGCTACTTCAGGAAAGCATAAGACAGACCACAGCCCGGATCAGTGGTCAAAACACCACCTCCATGGCCCACCCACACCCTCCCAGTGCTGTCCAGTCACATTTCACTAGTTTATGGCTATCATACAGAGAAATCTTCCCAAGTCACAGAATCACAGAATGGTAGGGGTTGGAAGGGACCTCTGTGGGTCACCCAGCCCAACCCCCTGCCCAAGCAGGGTCACCCAGAGCAGGCTGCACAGGACCTTGTCCAGCCGGGTCTTGAATATCTCCAGAGAAGGAGACTCCACAACCTCCCTGGGCAGCCTGGGCCAGTGCTCCATCACCCTCAGAGTGCAGAAGTTCTTCCTCATGTTCAGCTGGAACTTCCTCTGCTTCAGTTTGTGCCCATTGCCCCTTGTCCTGTCGCTGGGCACCACTGGAAAGAGTCTGGCCCCGTCCTCCTGACACCCACCCTGCAGATATTTACAAGCATTTATGAGGTCCCCTCTCAGCCTTTTCTTCTTCAGGCTGAACAAGCCCAGCTCCCTCAGCCTTTCCTCGCAGGAGAGATGCTCCAGTGCACATGAGCAGGTCTGTGTCCCTGCCAGCTGGGCACTGCACAGCGCATCACCTCTTACAGAGGCAGTGGTACGTTCTCTCTTGATGGCTTTTCATGCAATTTTGGGATGCCAGCCCACCTTTCTGCAGTTATTTTGAAAGCAAGTATTCCCAAAGGCATGGCTGCCCCCTCCCTGCCCCTCGTCCCAGCACCACGAGCAGTGTCATGGTGCTTAGTCCTGCCAGCAGCCAGGCGATGAAAATGGCAGTGTACAGGCTACCAAAGCGTTAACGTTCATCCTAGAGTCCTCTCTCATTTCAGTCAAAGGCTCCAAGGCCACAGAGAAACTACCTGATGCCACAGGAAGGAACTTCTGTCCCTGGAGACAGCCTAAGAGACCACGCGCACACACACAAATGAAGTCTCCTCCTACGTCATATGCACCGTGTTAACATTGCAATGAGTGCCGAGCACACCAGCATTAAACAGCCTGCGTTATCTCCTTGCAAATCCAGCACCTGCTCCCGTACCATTTCTATCATCATGCAGATAACTAAGCTTGCAAATTGTATCTGCCCATCTTTCACTGCGCTTCTTCAGCAGACTATTTCTAGGGGATAAGCTACACAGAAAGATTAAGTGTTTCCAAGCCCCACAAAAAGGATACAAAAGAAATCCAGAAAAACCACAACTGAGCACTTGGGAATTGGTTTCCCTCTGGACCAGTCGATTCCAGCCGTGCCCACAGCAGCAGGAGAGCGGCCGCCCCGCACCTCTCGCCTTCAGCTCTGCAGCTCAGAGACTTTCCCAGAGCGTCCAAAGAAGGGGCCTGACTTCCCGCTCAGAGGCTTCGGACAACCACCCCTCAGTTATCCCAGTCAAAATGAAGGGGGGAAAGAATACTCACGGGGCTATCAGCTGCAAATAAATATCGTGATACTAATGTCTGCAGGCTTCGGGAGCAACTGCCTCTCTGCTCGCACAACCACGCAGCGCACAAATCTCACCAGTTCTTTCAGGTTGTCCTGGTTTCGGCTGGGATGGAGTTCATTTTCTTCCCAGGAGCTGCTGTGCTGTGGATTTAGTATGAGAAGAATGCTGATAACCCTGATGTTTTTAGCTGTGGCTAAGAAATCAAGGACTCTTTTCCCAGTTTCCCACGTTCAGTGGCTGAGCAGGTGTGCAGGAGCCGGCAGGGAGCGCAGCCAGGCAGCCAGCCCAACCTGGCCAGTGGAAATGTTCCACACCATGGACATCATGCTCAGCATCTAGGTGGGGCTGGCCAGGGGCAGGACCTCCACGTGTTCTGCAATCGCTGCTCAGGGACAGGCTGCGCCATCGGTCATCAGGCAGTGAGAAAAGGTGTACTGTATATTGCTTGTTTTGCATATTGTATTATTATTCCTATTCTTTTCTTTGCTGTCTTACGAAACTGGTTTTATGTCAAGCCACGAGATTCACGTTTTGTCCGTTCTCCTCCCAAGCCCACAAGGGGAGGGAGGAGCGAGCGAGCGGCTGCCAGCTGGGTTAAACCACGACACAGGCCATTCTGGATTATATTCAGTCAGCGTTCTCTGCAAGCCTGTCTCTGGTCACTGAGAACTTGATGCAGAGGAAGAGAAATGAAGGTGCTGCATGAGCGACTATGCCAACAATAGGTTATATACGTCGTGTGCATGCAATGGGGAATTCCTATCTCACAAGACATTTCAGCATTGTGACATCTGCTTTCACCTAAATCTGTCCTTGTTGCTTAAGGATCCCCATGATACAGCTGACTAGTTTAGCAAGGAAAGAAACTGCAGTGAAAATACACGCTCCAGGAATCCAGGTAGGAGGAATAAAACTATTTAGTACTTGAAAGTACCACATTATTTCCAGAGAACACAGACATTAAACTGGGCCCAGAATGAAACATTTAGTTTCTCCAGCACAGAGAGATGTCAGAGAAGTCAAGCATCTTCTGTGGAAAGTTTTTATCTCAACACAATGTAGTTTTCGAAGAAGAAATGTAGTAGGGTTTTTTTTGTCAATCCTCCCTTCCTCTAAGTCACATGCCCCCACATGCCACGCTTTCCATTTAGTGCTTCATCATGTGCCTTTTACCTGTCTGCTGCCATTCACTCGTATATCCATCCTTGCTAGGTCTGCTGCTAATATTTCAGATCTCCAAATGAAGAAGAGACCATGACTTTCCACCAAAAACAGTTGAGTGAAGCAGTTTCTTCCTCTCCCTGACTTTTCCAAGCAAGGGTGGCCAGCTCAGCTGGAACCCCCCCCAACACCATTCCTCACTTGTCATTTCTTTAACTTCCCCTACTGGGATCCAAAGACTGTGGCCATGTCAGACAAGGTTGCGTACTGCCATTGGAAAACTTTATACTTGAAGAATTCAATTTTCCTCACAGGGTCACGCTCCGATTTCTTTCCTTTTGATTTTGCTTCATCTGAAGTGTACTCTGCAGTACGTGAGAAACTCATCTACGTATAGTTCATCCTGAATGCACACAGACGATGTGGTGTGAGAAGGCAAGAGCATGCTGCAGGTTACGGTTCCCTCACCTGCACCACTTCTCCTGCTGTTGCAATCACACAATAATCCCAAGGTGGATCTGTTAAAAAACAGAGCAGACCAACTGGCAGTGGTGGGGTGGGAGTAACATTTCAAGAGGTACTTTGGAATTTTTTTAAGCCACCTCACCTTGCACAGCTGATTTTGAGTGCAACTACAAAACCAGCCAAATCAGCAAAATTCAGGGGGCGGCAACATGTGGGAGAAACTCCTGAAACTGGCCATGGCTGTCCGAGGGCTGCGATGCGGAACCATACCTTTGCTCTGTTTTCAGAGTTAGCTTCACGAGATGGTGCTGGTCAGGATGAGTTTGCCACCCCATCAGCAAAGCCCACCTTCCCGCATTCTTGCCCTCCATGACATTTACCTCTGACATTTATATCTGCTTGCCCCCTAACTGGATATCTCAACAGAAGAGCAGAAAACCAGCTCAGCAACGAAAACTGAAATTTGTTTGTTCGCTGGCTGACTGAAGGGAGCGAGACGAATGTCAAAGCCAGCAGAAAGGGATGCAGGTGAGCAGGGCTGCTCCTCCTGGCAGCAGGAGCTGCTGGGCGATTCCCCCGGCGTTCACCCTCAGGAGTTAACACGCAGCTACGAGAGCGCAGACACAGTTCTCCTACACAGTGACCACAGCAATGGAAACACTAAGGCAAGTAACTAATGAGCAGCAGTATCTTACTGGGATTGCAGCTGCAGCACAGCTCCCGTCCCTTTTCCTTAAAGACCACCAGCAAAACACTGGTAGTCTGAGGGCCGGGTACTGGGACACACCGGCAGCGGCTCTGCGGGCCCCCAGACCCCCACCGCACTGACAGCACCTCTCTCAGCGTACTCTCTCAGCCGCTGCCAGCCTCCTCAGGTACACACGGGATGGCTTCGCCAGCCACATCCCATTGCTGTCCCAATCCACGAGTTAGACAAATGGAAAAATAAAGTTTTGACAGTTTGTATGTTTCGGTTTCTCAAATGTATAATAAATTATGTAAGTGTAATAATTTTACACTTAGATTTTAAGTGAAATCAAACCTAATGCATTTTACACTGAACTCCTGTCTTGAAATTGTCCCAAGGTCTACATCCCAACAGCACCACTCCATACAAATTACACATTGTACAAGTATAACTGCAATGCACTATAAAAAAAAAAACCACGTTAGAGATTGTTTGGTTTGGCATTTATCCTTGTTACAGTAATACCTTAAATTTAAGTCACTAAAATTCTATTATTTGAAATTAGAATTATGTATAATATTTTGAAGACCAATATTCCCAATTCAGAATCATCAGGACAAATTTGTTTTCATATAAATCTTACAAATCTTAGTAAATTCTCTTAATATATTAAAGCAAGTGTTGCAGTGTACCTTTCTTACAGATTTCTTTTCCAAAGAAAAAGCACTATTGCCTTCCAGCGTTGAGAAAGTGAAACCCTCTTTTTCAGCATTATCATTTATAACAAACCAAACGGAAGACACACCTGAAGTCTAAACACCTAAATCCAGGAACTCTCCTTTGTATTTTCCTATTTTACACAGTATAATATTTTAAGATAGAGACGGGCATACTGTAGTCAGACATTCTTAGGCAGCCTCCTAAGTAGCAATCAAAAATTAAGCAAGCCGAAATTAAGAAAAAAAAGTGAGAACACTGACAATCCCAAAGACTTTGCAAATGCTCTGAGTAGATGATCAAGGTCACATGAGCTGGTCAGACAATTCAGTGCAGAGAACATCTTTCAGCACCTTTATCCTAGACACTGACATCATCGTCTCTATCCCTGAGTTCAGGCCCTAACCTTCTTCTTTATCCTAAAGCCAAAAATAAAATCTAGTCTGCTTAAAGTGTAAAATTTACTGAAGCAAAACTGATGGGAAAGCAACAAAATGACCTTTTCAAAGGAACTGGGTTTTTCCAGTACTGTAATATCAGATCGACGGTCTGCGTTTCTGGTCCTGAAGGCTTAGGACTGCCAAGTCCGTGATCAAGATGTTTTACTCTGAATGACAGATTATTTGTTGTCATCGGCCGACTGGAGGCTTCTATTTACTCACTAATTTGGATGTTGCTAAGAAAAGCCAGCCAGAAAAGTGGAACTCTCATAACCAAGACCTGATCATATTTGGTTCTACAACTGAGCTTCAGAAGTTTTAAATAAGTCCAAAGCCGGTATCCTCACTTCGAAAGCTGAAGTCAATAAAGTTAAAGCCCTACAGATCCCTATAAATTATTTTTAAGAATCCTTTTCTCTACTGCCAGTTTATCCACTCTTCTCCAAGACAAGTTAGTCAGTGCCTAGGAGTGGTGGAAAGACTTCCATCTGCTACTACTTCAAAAAAAGACAGCTATCCTGGGAGGAAACGTCAACCTGTCCAAGGCATGTGTTTCTAAACATACTAGACATGCTGTCTCTGCCAATATGCAATTAAACTCTGTCTGATCCTTAAAAAGCATGCAGGAAAGAAGTTTTAACTCCCGTGTTCAAGGATGACCCGCACTGAAGACAGGCAAGCTTCCCAGTGACTTGTAACAGCCTATTCTGTTTTCATCAAGAGAATTTCCCGACCCAAGGTTGCTGCAATAAGCTTGTCAGAATTGACTCATCTGCACTACAAGCAAGACAAAGCGGCTCTTAAACTATATCTACAACAGGGCACCATGGCAAGTCAAATTCGTGTTGTGGCTCTTGCGGTCCCTCCTTTCTCCTTGACTCCCCAGCCACCCGCTCCTGCTCTCCTCCTTTGGCTGCCCACACTCACCCCAGCCTGGAAAAATTTGGGGGGGGGGGGGGGGGGGGGGGGGGGAAAGACCAGGGGAAAACTGACTTCAGACCAAACTAAACCACACAATCAACAGTTTTCTGCTGGCTTACACCCTTCAATCAGTTCGCTGTAGGGCCAGCAGTAGGTGGGAGCACCGGCCAGAGAAGGATGGGCAGACCCCGAGCAGGCAGAGCCGGGTCAGCCTGGGTTGTCCCCAAGCTGCTGTCAGATTCTCCCGCAGGGCAAAAGCTTCAGCCAGTTCCCGCGCCGTCATTTTGAGACTTTAACTACTCCCGGCAATCAGGGCAGAAAGGATCTTTTTTTGTGTAGACGCAAAAACAAAAGGGTCTCCCCTGCTTGGGTAGGCAGGCGGGTTATTTCTCCAAGAAGTCCCTTTCTGTGAGGGACTCCATCTGCACTGTGCCACCGCGAGCAGAGTCACACTGCAGCTGCTGGCTGGCAGCCGAGCGGCACCGGGTAGCAGGACACACATCGGTGACCTGAAGGAGGGACGGAGACAACGGGTAAACTGATGTTTCCTCATCAGAAATCACACACAAAGCTGTCCTGGCAGGAAAAAGCACTAGTATCTCCAAGTGCAAGTCCTACCAGGCACTCAAATGGCCCAGCCAGGATCCCAGCACAGTACAGCCCTGAGACAGCTACTCAGATACCAGCTAGCATGAGATGCGGCCGGCTTTGTCTGGCTGGGGTTTTGTTTCCAAAATAACTAGGATACGAAATCTTTAATTGCTGCTATTATTCTTCATTGGATAGGAGCAGATTATTCCTGTTAGAAAAATATCTGTTACATTCTTTTCTATCAGCAGCAATAGAGAATAGGCAGCTGTTGTACATATCACATATTCTATTTTCTTTATTTTCCCTCTTTGGGTCATCCATTGGCCATTCTTGTTCTCTGCCTTGCCACACGTTACTGAGCCCAGAACCATGCAAAACACCTAAGCTCAGCCAAAGAACAACCTTAAGTAAAAGTCAGGAAGGGATGAAAGGCAGCTGCATGAATACTTCTTTTATTGAAATGCAACACTCAGTCAACAAGGGTGAAGTTTGTCTCCCGAAAAAGTCAAATCCATCAGGTTTAAAGTTTACAAGACGCAGATTGAATTTGTATTTTCTTCCAGAGTTAGCACAGACACTACAGAAAAAAAAAAAATAAGTAAAGATGTGACAACACTTCAGGCTGATTCACAACTCTGAACTCACACACGACATCTGGGAAGACTCATATTGGTTCATACAATCAAAGCTTCTCCTGCCCAAATCACAAAGCATTGGAGTCCAATAACTGGGTTTCTCTACTATATGGATACAAGAGAAGCCATTTTTTCCAATGGATGACTAACACTGACAGCTTTATTTATTTAACTTTCAAAGGACAGTCATTTTTAATGGATCTATAATTCAAAGGCTCTTTAATTAATTTTCTTCAGGCTTCCTAGAAACACAGATTTGGTTTTGCGCCTTAAAAAACAGATCAGTCAAGTTCTAGACAAAACCCCCTTTTCAAAGTCAAAGCTATAAACGAAACCAAACTGAGATTTTATTAGGAACTCTGGTTGCAATTTCACCACAGAAGCTACTCCTACCATTACACAATCTTAAGTTGCTCTTTTCTTCCCTGCCTTCAACCCATTTTTGTTTGCTATAATAAAAAAAATTCTTCTCTTCTATTGCTTTTTGCCTCACCACATTATTGATTCTGCTTCCTGTATGTTTTTTGTTACTTTTCTTCCTTCTGAATTGTAAAGCTGTAAACAGAGTGCTCCATACCCAGGAGACAGCTACCCTGCCTACCCGTACGGGACTGAAGTCCGGGTGGAAGCAGCACTGGAACTGGAGAAGGCCCTTAAAGAGCAGCTGACAGAGCAGCACTTTGTTCCTTCTGGACAGCAGTTTTACATCAAGCAGAAGACACTGGGGATTCATTAATTTATTTTAGACAACGATCCCTGGGCCACGTGCTTAAATATCTATCGAACTGAATGCTTCATGGAGAAAATGCCCTCCTCATTTCTCCATAGAAGTAGTCTCGAGTGTCTGGCTAACAGATGGTACATAAAGTAACTGACCTATGCCTTAGCACCAGGGCACGCAGGTCTTCCAGTCTGCATTTTTAACAGAATTCCTAACTGCAGCACCCAGTGCTCCAGCAGAGCTTGTCCTCTGCCGCTGCACCGAGGCACTTCTCGTGTCCTTGGCCGGTGGAGGCATGCGCAAACACCGCGCTGCGCTCCTGCTTCTGCCAGAGGTTGTGCTCCTCACAGAATAAACAGCAGCAGCATGAAACGCGTGTCCTCAACCTAATCTATTAAATATGTAAGGTAAGCCACAGATGGAGATGTGTTTGCACTTCAACGCCTGACTGTATGGGAGAGGACTGAGGCATCAGTGTACGAGCTAAGAGTTTTCTACAAGAGGGTGATCTCTGCCACATAGATATGATGGAAAGGTTGAAGGAGAAGCCACGAGATTGGCTAGTCTGCCCTGAATTCCTCCAGACATGAGCCAGTTAGAGAGATGCTGGGTGATCCAGGAGCTGGGCAAATCACGCAGAGAGGCAGAAGAACATGGATCCAGAACTTCTGATGCAAATACTGCACCGTGCTCCCTTCCACGGTTCAGCACAGACACTGTTCACTAAGGGACAGCTACATTTCCAAGCCACGGAGCCATTTTGAAACACCTTTTTTCTCGAAGATACTACCTGTTTTATTATCCAGCCTAAATTCAAATTCATCTATGGTTGAAAGATTCCTCACTGAATGTATGGGTGACTAAAGCAGACATACAGCTCATATATGCAAAACTGCAGCAGTGCTTGCAAAGATTTGCACGTCATTCATTGGACGTCAGTAAACTGACTTCTCCTCTCACAATTCATACCATAACCAGAATTCAGAGAATGTGAGCAAACAAGTTCTCAAGATACTGACAAGCACTTCTGCCTCTACTTATCTCTAAAAACTACGTAAGTCTATGTACAATTCATTTAAGAAGGGACCAGATGTTCTCAAAAGACAAAAACACGGCTCATACTTTTAGGTCCATCAGTAGTTGCAGCATATGACTTATAAACAAATTCATCCACAACGCAATATGGAGCGGTTTTCTTTAAAAAAGAAAAATGAGAGATATGAGCACTGGTATGGCATGTATGATTAAATTCCGTAGGCTGGCAACAAGTAAAATAACGAATTAAAACAAAAGCGAACTTTTTATTGTATCTAAGTAATACGCATTTGTAGAAATACTGCAACGAGAGCTGCCTGCAAATTTCATGCTTCGAGTGAAATTTAATTAACTTGAACTAGTAAAAATCCCACAGGGTTATGTTATTTGTAAGCGAGAAAATAGAAGTCATGTCTGCGTGACTGGGGATGGAAATTTGGCTAGCCTCGTTAAATTATGGTTCCTCTTGAAAGGCACATACATATTTATGTGAATTTGTGTGCTGACATTTGTTGCTGGACTTGAATATTCAAGTCACTATAGATAGCTTCTAAATCCACCTTCCCACACCCGTGGTCTTTCCTCTGTGCGCATCCTGTTGCCGTGATACTTTGGCTTGTGTTTTCCTGACGAGCTGACCTGCCAGGACAGGCAGGAAAGGGAAGCGAAGCACCACGCATTCACAGGTGATTTATGGACCTACACGCGCTTCCTATCACAGCAGAAAGTCAACACCTGCACACCGGAGAAACGCGCGTATGCCTGTGCCTCACTGGAAGCAGCAGCTGAGGAAAACCAACTCAACCCCGTGTGCTGCCTACCTCCAGGGCGGCTCCTGAGCACGCTGCTGCCCATCTCATTTCCAGCACTAGCCCATCCAGTTTTCAAGTTCTGACAAGTGTCAGGACACAGCTGAGGAACAGGAGCGTTAAAACTCCGTAAGTCAACAGACTTAGCAGAATAGGTTTCATATGACTGACTTATCTCTGATGGTGTCTGCAACAAATTCAGTTTCCTGCCAGGAAAAAATAAAAAATTAAGAAGAAAAAAAAAAAGTCACAGGTGACAGAGCTTTCACATCCCTGTCTCTGAACCACTTGCATTTCTCCAAGGGGAAAAAACCCCACAACGTACCTCTCAGACCCTGGAAGTACGGGATTAACCATAAACCCGCAACAATATCAGACATAGACCAGCGATATAATCTTGCTGCACCATCAGACCCTTGTAACGGTGACATACCTAACCGTTTCCCAGCCGAAATCAGTAGAGTGGTTGGAGCCGAGGCACTGGGCAGGGCAGAGCGGGAAGACTTTAATTTGCTGGTGAGAAGGAGCAGAGCCAAGCGCCGCGGTGGAGCGCTCTCCTCCTGCCGGGGGGACTCCTCGGCCACCCCACCGAGGATGGCTCCCCGGCCCGGGGCTGGCAGGGGCTGGCGGGGCGCAGGGCAGCCCGAGGACTCCGCGAGACGCAGACCACCCACGTCCCGACGGCCGCATCGCTCGCTCGGGACAGGGCTCGCGTGGATGCATGCACGTGCATTGAGCGAAGCTTTTGCTACCAGCAACCCGCTGCCAGGCTGAACACCAGCTTGGATCTGCACAGCAAGGAAAAGCCGTTTAGCAGCTGTCTTACAACAAGGAAAAAAAAAAGCAACAGCAAATTTACTGTTACAGTAAATTTACAGTTACAGTAAGGCGCTAACACCGCTTTAGCCGAGTCAAAGAGCTGCAAATAAAAGACAACCTTCTGGATTTAACTACAGACCTATCTTAAACACTCCCTCATAGTTCGAAGCCATGGTTGTATGAGCAGCTGAGACAGTGCAAAGGAATTTGGAATGGAGAGAGAGGAGCCCCTCTCATTTCCTTTCAGTGGTAGCGAGCTCTCAGCTGCACAACAGGGACGAGCAGACCTCGGAGTCCATTTGATACCTCTCAGACACAAAAAAAAGTAAAAAAAAAAAATAATCCCTAAAAGTGTCATTACAATCCTGACCAGTTACAGTTACAAGTATTTGCATGACAGAAGGGAAGATATCACATACCGAGCACACCCCAACTGCTAGAGCTGGTTTGGAACCATTAAAAGACAGACATATTAAATGGTCAGCGTAAGCTGTGTTTTGAGCTGGGGAAATTCCATGTGAGCCCTAATCTCATCTGCTTGTCATCATCACAAGTGTAACAACTACAGTGTTGCATCTTCATTGCATTCTCAGTTGATCAGTCATACAAAAAGTACCTCAAATAAAATTAATTCCGTAGGCTTTTTGGTCACATTGACAAGACACAAAATTTTCAGCAACCAAGATGGAAAAAAATGATTAAAATTAGATCCTGCTGCAATTTCTGCATTAACCAAACATCTTGTAACCTCCCAAGCAGCTTTAGAAAGATCCTCCTTTTGTTGCCCGTTGGCATACTTTAAGACTTCGTATAAACTCATTTCAAAGGGGCTGCCTCAAACCATACAGTTTTTCCAGGATTCGGAACGACATATTAGCAATGCTCCGAGGGCACCTTTGTTCCAGAACACAGGAACAGAGGAAGGGGTTAAATATAGGGATGCAGGGGTTAAAATAAGAACAGCTCATGCCCTAATGGCGGAGACCATGTCCCTCAGAGAGCTCATACCCACTCTGACCACCAGCAAGGGGAAGGAAGTTCAGAGGAAGTACTGAGGGGAAAGAGGCTTACAGATTATACGAGGAGCCATAATTTGATTGTACTGAAGGAAGCAATGTAGAGTAAGGAAGATTTATACTCATAAGGAGAGTATTGTAATTCCAATAACCTCTTCCACTCTTGCATAAATTGAGCCCCCAGACATTTGATAAAAGGCATGCACAGCCCTTTTTGAGCAGCTGGAGTGCTGCTATTGCTACTATTTTTTTTTTTTTAAACAGTTCTCGCACAAAGCTTTAAAAAATGCAGAGGTGCTGTTTCCAGAAATTCATAACCCATCTCAGTGGTAGAACAGCCTGTGGCTGCTCTTTAAACCAAGCACTTCAGTACCATTTGACAATTAACAGTCACTTTAGGGTGATCCAGTGAGATTTTCGTTCAGCGGATCCCTCCACGCTCACTCCTATGAGCACTGTGTCAAGCGACTCCGAGCGACTCCGAGCGAGGCAAGGCTGGTTACATAAACAGAAGGTGGGTGGCTTAACAACCCTGATCTTATCACAGACCTGTCAGCGGAGAGAACTGCACGGTACTGCAGAGCTAAAGCACATGTCAATGCACTGGAATGCAGTCAGATGTTTTCCACATCCTCCGATTTGGGAACGTGTTGCCGAGTTATTTATTGAGCTGGTTCAGATTACACAGAATAACTTCAGAGCCTGCGGTTTCCAGTGCTTCACCTGCCTTGCCTAGCTGAGGCTATGCGTGCAACTGCAGAGTCAGGAGAGGAAAACAGAGGATAACATCACAAAATCATATTGTTTAGACCATTCAGACTCCAAGGGAGGTGGAATTATAAACATGGGATGCTCCAGGATCTCAGAGCCTCTACACTGCTGGGAGGGAGGAGAAGAGGAAAGGTGGGGGGGGAAGATATAAATCTCACCCTTTATATAGAGACCTGACTGGAAGCAAAATTATTTTACAAATCTGACATCACTACAGCCCCACACTCAGAGGTTTCCATGCTCCGTTTTGGCACTCGCTCATTCTTCAGCCTGGAGCAAGCTTTCTAGCACACTGCTCTAGCTTTCCAGGATACATATTTAAAAAAAAAAAAAAAAAAAAGGTCTTAAGCAGCCCCATTTAGCCTCTCTCAGATCAGCGCCTGTGCAGTTTACAGGAGTAACAGGTTAGACTGACCTAGCTATAAATGAGAAAGCTACATCACAGCTGGACTTCTTAACCAGTCTGGAAGCCTTTGCCAAGCTTCTCCAGTCTTTTGAAACACAACCTGTGATTTTCAACAGCTTTTCTACTCTTTTTCTTCTAACAGTGTAAGAGAAAACAACGTGCCTACTTATCCAGCCACTATGCATCGGAGGGGCACCCCTGCTTCCTCGTTCCGACCTGAGAAGATGTTGCCTCCCTTACCACAAAGCTATTTCCAGAGCCTATTTACTGGCTCATTCAAGTCTAGACTTTCTAATTTTGCAGTGCAATCTGTAGTTCAGTCACCCATGAAACTGCTGAACAGCCTGCAATTGTGTGCAAATCCACGCCACGGCTGGTGCTGTCGGAGCTCAGATACCGTCATTAGCGACGGCACACGGCACTGCAACCGGAGGCTCGTTGAACCTGCCAGGAGCATTCACCAGAAAAATACAACTCTTCCCCTCCCCTCCTCCTCCTTGAATAGTTTAACTAATATAATCATCCTAGCTTTGACTCCAGAAAGCGGTAAGAGCAGGGACACGGTGGAGGAGACTGACGTGGCATAGGAACCCTGGCGTTGCTTCGTTCATTGACCTGGCCCTGTCCGGCGTGGGGCCCTGCTCCCGCTCACTCCCCCAGCTCAGGCAGCACCAGGGACACTATGCCCAGGAGATCATCTCCCAGAGGAAGAGGAGACAAGATCAGAGAGCACATCCCGCTGGCAAGAGCGCACTCGGTCTTCTCCAGAGGGGAGGTGGATGGCTTCCCTCACAGAGGACTCAGGCAGATGCTGGTGCCAGCAGAACCCGAGAGGAGAGGGGAGAACGGGGAAGGGAACTCCTGCCTGCTGCCGGGAGAGCTCTTGGTCAGCTGGTGCCAGCTGGTGAGAGCCAGCCCTGAGAAAGGGACCCGTGCTCAGCCAGCCGCAGCTTCTGGCCTTCTGCACAAGCGCACAGGGAAAGGCTGCCCCGTGGTCATGGTCAAGGCGATGCCCCAGAGAGACTAAAGTGATCCAGAACCAACACCCTCCTCCACCCTCGAGATAACCAGATTTGCTTTCTCCTACGATTTCGACGTTTGCCGAGTGTACTTTGTCCCACACCAGCTGCGACCAGCAAGCAGAGGGATCGGCAGTCAGCACGGCACACCTCGCCCGCTGTACGAGTCCACAGCCACCAACTGAGGCATCGCTCAGGCTCACGTGGTCCTGACGCCTCTTCCCTTCCCTCTCAGCCTGTGCGAAGGAAACTCCTCGCAGGATCCACTTAGGGCTTTCCACCCCGACAGGTAAACGCAAGCCTCCTCTTCCTCAGCTGGGCAGCAGGCTGCGGAGCCCCGCATCCAGCCGCGCAGAGCCAGCAGGTGCAGGATGCCCATCCTTCCTCCCCGGATGTGCCCGCAGCAACACATACTGGAAACAAAAGGCACCCTCATAAAAAAATAGTTTTTCCCCTGATTTCTCTTAAACAGCCTGTCCTCCTCCAGCCCCTCGATGGACACTCTTCCCCAGGTTTCACATCCCCTTCCAACCACTGCAGCCAGAGTGCTCCTTAGCACCCCTCCACCGTTTCTTTCTCCAGGACATTACGCCTCCGGTCACAGCACCCTCCTCCAACGTGGGGTGGCCCATTTACACAGAAATCTGCCCAGCAAACATGGCAGGGGACCTAACCAGCATCCCACAGCCCGCAGCTTCAGCTCTGCGCATCAGACAACTGCCCAGCACGGCATATTGGGAGCCACTTCGCCCTCCTGGGGAGAGCTTCCCGAGGACCGTGCTGGTGCCTCACCACACAAGACATGTGCCAACTGCTCCGGAGCACAGGAACCCACCAAAGGTGAAAACTGCTTCTGGAAGAAGGTTAAAGCTCCTCGTCTCCTCCGGCAGGTTCACTAGCAATCTCACTTGAAACACCTTTTCCAACAAACCTACATCAGCTGCAAGAAAACGTCTCTGTTTAACAACTCAACATTCAAATGTGGTTTCTTTTGGCAAGTCCCAAGCAGCCCTAGGCTGTGCTTGGAGGCCACAAGAAGCCAGCTCGCTACAACAGCGAGGAAAGCCTGTGGAGGATCACGGGCGGCTGCAGCTCGGTGCTGTCCCTCTGCAGAAGGCAAAGCTCATCCCTGGGCTTGCTCTGCACCATTAGGGCAGACAGGTAGGAAAAGGGCGTTAGGCTATTAAGAACAATGCCATCTGAATGGTGAGGGCAACTCAACCTTGGCAGCTCGGCGTTTTAAAGACAGCACTTTGGTGCTCTTCCCACTCCCAAAGCATCCGGGACTGTTATTTACAATTTCCCCTAGGCAGACCATAAATCCAAGCACAACTAGCGAGCTCACCACAGTGTAAAAGGATCCCTGTGGCAGGCTAATCACCTTTGCAGGTTACGCAAGCCTATAAAGTTTGCTTCTGCACAGTAGCTTTGAGAACTTCAGCTAATGACTGTGTCTAGCACACCAAACTTTCCACCTTCTATTGCTCTGCTCAGGGCAGCCAGCTGGGAATTCAGGGGCAACAAACCCCAAGGGGAAGAAATCAAGGCCATTACGAGAAAGGGAAGAGGGGTTATGAAAGAGAAGATGACTCCTCAAAGGAGTGCCACGGCATGCTACAGACTCCAGCAGAAAGAAAGAGACAGTAAATCTAAACTGAGATAAAGTCTAACTGATTATGAGTACTAAATTCAAAACCACCACAACAAACAAAAACCCCATTACCCCCATTCTCTTAAGACTTTAGGGATTAATTGTGTCCCACCACTCGACACCAAGACGACAACTTTTTGTTTGTTTAAATGAAAATATTTAATACAGAAAAATCCACTTCCCTCCCCTCCCCAGCCAGAAGGTCAGAAGCTTTACCAGAGGTGCAGCTGCTGCATCTCTCACCTTTGCTCACTTCCGCAGCAGTGCACTGATGTTCAGGCTGCAGCTAATTTCACACAAAACTATGACTCTCTTAAAATTAAAAACAACAAAACACCACCACCCAGGAAAAATGAACATGCTTCATTGAAACTGGCTGTGAAAAACTCCCAACAAGCCTAATTTCCAGCTGAATGTGATACTGGTAATGGCTGAAGCCCCCCTCCCATGGAACCACACCAGTTAAAACACTTCCCAACAAAAGTGTCATGTCTTCAGTGGTAGTTTTGGGTTTTTGGCAAAAAACTCTGAATAAAGATTACACGAGCAAAGGCAAGAAAAAAACAAACCTGTATCTTGGGTACCATGTCAGTTACAAGGAAGAAGTGCAATACAGAACAAACTCTTGTACACTCTAGTGGGGCTTCTTTCCCCTTGGTGCACTCCAAAATCAAAACAAATACTGCGGAACTTCATACTACAAAGCACTCCATGCAGAGGAAGGATATTGTGCTAAATCTTGACGGGTCAGATACCACACAGATAGAAAGTAATTAAAAATTTATGACATGCTGCATAGCAACTTTCAGGATATAGTTAGATAATACTTTTCCAGAGTCATAATAACAAAAAGGGGGAAATTCTGTGCTTTCCTCAATTGGTGCAGTACTACCTGTTAATTACAACCAGCCAAGGAGCTCTTGGAAGCGTATCCAAGGGACGCAGACCAGGCTTGTGGCATTGCTCATGCACTTTCCCCAAAGGCAAGGCCTCGGGGAAAGGGGTTTTCAAATGTTTTGGCTGCCAGTTTACCAGTCACCCCAGATATGAGCAGGCAGACATTTCTTACAAACTTTCCCTCAAGTTGTCCCCGAAACGGACAAAAATAACAAACCCCCAAAGAATTATTCATAGAAAGGACTTCAGGCTCTTCTTCTCGCATGTTGTTGCTGTACTTCACAGTCCTAAGGCAGGGACACAGGATCTCTTGCTACGAGGAACAAGAGGAATTTGTGAGAGAGTGCCAGAACATCTACTGCTGGATAACAAATGTGGGGAGCGTCCTACTGAGCTCAACACTGGCAGGTGAAATCCCCTCCCATTACACACTATGGCCATGACACATACAACTTCTGGGTTTAAATAACAACAAGCAAACACAAAATGCTTTATAACTCTTTCAAAATGAGTTCTCCTAGAGCTCCACAGACTGCTCTGTAGCAACCTGAAGAGACAGCTGCAAAATCCCTACCTCCTCACCCAAATGCAGGCTAAAGCCTCTTCAGTCTGCACGATTCTGGTTCTATCCATTCAGACGAAAGCGGGAAGCCAGAGGACAAGAAACCACGCGCTCAACAAAGACACATTTGGATGGGTGATGAAGGCATACTCACGCAGTGCGTACAGGGAGAGGACTATTCCAGCCAGGCAAAACCCCTCGAAAAACCTAAGTGTGCTGAACATGGTCACGTTCACTGAGAGTGCCACAGTCAGTCCAAATATCAAAATGAATATGACAGAGAAGAGCAGGACAGGCCGTCGACCAACCCTAAAATTAAGGAAGCAGGGAGAAACAGTGTTAAAAGCCAGGATGGACATAACGTTAGATGGACATAACAACTAGCAAAGAGGTGAACAAGTCACGCAATCCATTCCAAAGATTACCACCCATTTTTAACACTTGTTTCATTCTTCTCATTTCTTCCTGCTTACTAAAACACAGATTCCTCCGTCAGCTTTGTATTCACAAGTTCATTTCCGAGGGGATTAAGCGGGGACAGCACATGATGTATTACTGCTGGATTTAAACATCATTTTCAAAACACCAAAGATGAACAGGGAAACATCTAGGAACTACAGTAAGGCCATAAACAAATACCTTGGAGGTTAAAAACAACTTCTCAGTGCTTTCTATAGTAGCACAGTAGAGTATATGGTATTATACGTTATATATAGCACAGTATATTATTATTTCTCCACAGTTCTACAACCACAGAACTTATTGCAGAGCTCCTTTCTTCCTAACAGACATGTGCTTCTCAGCCTCATCTGCACGAGAACCAGGCTCAAAAAACTATTCCTCTTGGCCTTGTCGCTGAAAGCAAGCCTAACAAACTGAGACCAAGCATTAATCAGGGTTCATGTCACTTCCCTGAGCCTCAGGGAGCTGACTGCAATGCCTGCAGGAGAACAGCGAGCTTCCAAGTCCCTCCACCTTGCACCCCACTGTGGCTGCTGAGATCTGAAAAACCAGCCCGACTGGAGGACTAGGAAGAATCACTGAATAACAGAGAGAGTCCAGCAGAGTGTCCAGTGGAGGGCTACGAGGATGATGAGGGGACTGGAGCATCTCTCCTATGAGGAAAGGCTGAGGGAGCTGGGCTTGTTCAGCCTGAAGAAGAAAAGGCTGAGAGGGGACCTTAGAAATGCCTGTAAATATCTGCAGGGTGGGTGTCAGGAGGACAGGGCCAGACTCTTCTCAGTGGTGCCCAGCGACAGGACAAGGGGCACAAACTGAAGCTTGGGAAGTTCCAGCTGAACACGAGGAAGAACTTCTTCCCTCTGAGGGTGACGGAGCCCTGGAACAGGCTGCCCAGGGAGGCTGTGGAGTCTCCTTCTCTGGAGATACTCAAGACCTGGCTGGACAAGGTCCTGTGCAGCCTGCTCTGGGTGACCCTGCTTCGGCAGGGGGTTGGGCTGGGTGACCCACAAAGGTCCCTTCCAACCACTACCATGCTGTGATTCTGGGAAGAAACTGCTCCAGAAATGATCACTGGTAACACAGGCGCGCAGATTTGCCGTCTTCCCTTACAGGCAGGCTTTGCAGCTGCAGCCTGTAGTTGCATGTGTCGGTGCAACACTGATGAGGAGGAAGAGCTGTGCTGCTGCTCAATGAGGGGGC
The DNA here is from genome assembly GCF_030867145.1 of Opisthocomus hoazin. Taxonomy (NCBI): domain Eukaryota; kingdom Metazoa; phylum Chordata; class Aves; order Opisthocomiformes; family Opisthocomidae; genus Opisthocomus; species Opisthocomus hoazin. The sequence continues at coordinate 109,250,824 of NC_134416.1, read as the reverse complement.
ACTTGCTGCAGAATTTGGCTCTTTTATGTCAAAGTAATATGAGGGCTTTACATCTCTTGTTCCTATGCTTAGTGTTTAGAATTCCCCTTTCCCCCCCTTTCCTGTGCAAGTAGAATGATACGAAGCACCAGAGCACACGGCTATTTTTAAGCAAGAATTGGATCATTATGTGGAGATTTCCAAAATTTTTCAGTGTGTCAACTCCCACAAGTTTTCCAGTGGAACTGAGGATCCCTTTTAGTCAGCTCCATATGCCATTTCCACAAAGAATATATGAACTTGCTTTTCGTAGGCAGCTTTCGCAGACCCATTCAAAGCAGTCTGTCAGCTGCAAGCCAGCCATCAGGTTGAATGCCAGCACAATAAAGAGCATTTAAATCTCACAACTTAGTTCAGTTCCACATAATGAAGTGTTTCTATTCAATTATTTCAGGAAATTGTTATAAGAAACTATAAAGTATATTGCACGTATGCATTCACAATTACAACTTCGGATTTTGCTTTACTTCAAATGGAACAAGATCAATAAAATACAGGGTGAAGAGCTGAAAAGGAGGCATGGCTATAATTTTTGACATTTTAGAGAAGTAGAAGAGGGCACCAGTATGTGTGTCATCATTCCTGCTTTTTCAAAGGCGATGTCACGGCTTCTTGCATGAGGACAGGTTTACTATTTTTTTCAGCTGTAGCATGACCTGTGGGGCACCTCAAAGATCTTATTTATTGGCATTAACCGTTCAATGTTTTTAAAACAGACAGTACCAACGTGGAAAGACAGTCAGGTCATAGCAGACTGCTCTTAGTCAACGTACAAACCCAGCCCACCAGAAACAAGACGAGCTGCTGCTGAGCGCAGGGTGGGAACACATCATCACTGCCCCGGTGATATGCAACGCACTTGGAACACGCTGGACACTTGGGCAGTTACTGCTGCGTGTGCTTCAGATTTTATATTTACGGAACACAAAGTACTTGGGCAGGGAGGGGAAGTACTTCATATGAAAACCCTGAATACAGAAAAAAATCCTATGAACTTTGTGTTACCTGCAATCCGCGCAGACTTTCACAGCCCTATTTTCTTAATCTCCAAGCTGTAATTCACACTACTTAGTATTCGTGGAAGTGTTTTGTAGATGAAAGGCATTATGCAAACACTCAGAATTAGGAACTTAATTCTCATCACAAGCCTGACCTGCCATTCCCTGATGTTGATTAAAAAAGACCTCACGCTTAGCACACATCAGTTGCCTTCCTTCTCTCCTCCCACTCTCTTTACTCGAGGTTACCCATCATTATGATGTAGAATTTCTTCTAACATTATATAAGTTATGCAAATGATTGGTTACTGCTAATGAAAAAAATTGGAAAATCCAAGACTCTCCTGGGCGTGTGCAAGCCAGCTGAGGCCAGGGAAGCCCTCCGGTACACGGCATCATCAGCACCTCCTCCCAGACACAGAACTAGTCTCCTTCCTCACCAAGGCATGCAGCACACTCCTCCACTACCCAAACTCCAGGGCAGCTAGCAGCCGTCTATTTGGTGATCCAGCAGTGTTTTGATAGGATGGCGTCTCAGAGTATAAAAAAAGCCTTTTATATGTAGACAGTTTTCTGACTAACAGTACATGGAAATGCTTGTGAGAAATTAAACCATACACAACATCCCTGCTAAAACAGCCCCGGGATGCTATCTGCTGCCATCCAAACTATTCCAGAGAGAGACTTCTGTGCCACAAAAGTCTCAGCCTACACTGAATAATATTATCTAGATCAAATGCTAAATGCTGCCTGCACAGGTAAATAACTAGGGACACAAGCAACCCCAGGCTTGTGAAGAATTTGCAATCTGCACAGTATAAGCAGACATATCGAAAAAATACTCCTAGAGCCAGAGTCGCACCACAGGGGGAAAGTGAATGGGTCTGAGGGTAAGACCTGCTCTTCCAATGCTCCTACACATGTACCTTGCCACCCTGAGCAGACTAAGCTTTGCTCTTGCTGCCAATCAAATTGTTCTTCCCATGCCCTTCTCTGCAGGTTTTGGGACTTGAACTGGCACGAAGGCTCCATAAAGCACCAGAGCACCTGCAAAGCAAGGGCAGCGCCAATGAGAAGCGGAGACGCACCGTCTCAGCGCTACCTCAACACCAACCCCGCTCGCTCCAGAAGGAAGCCTGCCACAGAGACCTGAACAGCCCATGTCCAGAGCTGGCAAAACTGCTGGCAGCGCTCTGCCTGTTGAACAAGTAACCGGTTCAGGTGTTGGACACAGTCGGTCTTCACACAGCCAAACACGTTTACAGACCTTCTTCCTATAGATTTTTCACAAAGAGCTATCCAAGCACGCACACCTACTGTATTTTGAACGTAGACCCCTCGGTTTACTTAGCACTCTACACCTTTGCCATGTACGGCTTTAAAAGCTTTCTTGCAAAAAGTAAAAGCAAAGCCCCAAACCCTAACGGCACTAAAAAAACTAAGCATCTTTTCATTATCTAAGTTGGACAGTGGTATATAAGTGAAATGAAAACAGATTTTGAAAGTTTGTAACACTTCTATACATTACTCTGCCTCATCTTCCCTGTTCTTGCTCGGGACCGACCTCTTTTTTCATTCTTCTTCTCTTTTTACAGGTACCATTCCCTTTGTCTCTCCACACAACACCATGCCTTAGGGGAAACTGAAATTGTGATTAAATAGCTAACCAAATCCCACCTAAGGCTGGTGTTACCAGCCCCAAATGCTACTGCTGAATGGGTTCACTTGTCCCTCCAGCCACCAAGTTACCCTTTGCACCACAGCTGGAAACCACATTCTCCTTAAGTTCTCTCCAACTCACTAAAATATCCACCAAACCCAGTTTTTAAATCAGGGTAATTTTATGCTGCATTAGCTCAGCCAAGCAGCTTGCAGAGGGGTCCAACAAGCACGCGCGGCAGCACAAAGTACGCACTGGGGCCAGAAAGGGACGGAAGAGCAGGATGCTCCTGCTCTTGGTGGCAGAGAGCTATTAAATCTGCTTACTGCATTTCTCTTGTGAAGCCAGTGCCTTAGGCAACAAGTTGCTCACTTATTTGTGACTTGTTTGTCAATTACAGCCTCATTTCCCTAACTTGGGAATAAGCCTGCTTTCTCCACGCTGATTCCTTTTTAGGAAAAGCGAGCAAGATCCCTCATCCATTTCCCCACTATACTTTCTATGTGTTGTTAGAGCCCTGTTTTGCTTTGGTATTTTAATCAAATTCAACTGTATTTCATCATGCATGTTTCCTCCTTCACTGCAAAGTCATGATTCCTCGCTTGCCTAAAAACTTTTAGTGAGTACTCAAGAATTAAGATGCATTTTTGCTACAAATTTTGAGTCTGCCCAGCTGCAGGGGGCCTTTTCTCTCCCAAGTGACTGGTGAGTTGCTGAGGCTTTGTAAGATTTCCCTAATAGGCAACTCTTCTTCTTCCTTTCCTGCTTTAATGAATGGCAGAAGAGTGAACTTGGGGCCATTTAAAGTGCCAATACTGGAAACCGTGCTGGAAGCCACTGCAATGACTGGGGCAGCACTGCAGAGCTATTGTTTCAGATGCTGCAAGTTTCCACTGAAATCACTTGAGTCATGCCTTTAACTCCCCACCCCCCCCTTTTTTTGAACTACAAGAACCTTTCTTTAAATAAAAGCTGAGCTCTCAGAATAAATAATGTTTTCACTACAGCAATTTAAGGAATTGCACTCTGCGGTTTTAAATTTAATACCCCAATATTAACAGCACATAAGTCAGCAATTCCTTAACACTACATTAAAATGTTTGCTTAACAAGAACTTTAAAAATAGAACAATGGAAAGGTTTGCAAAAAGCAGCCTTCTACCCCCTCAAAAGATACTGTGTAAGCACAAGGTTGACATTACACCAGTCTTGTGTTCAGTCAAATCAATGCCGCTTCCCGTTTCTTTTGGCCTTATCTATGATGAAAAAAAAGAAAACCCCAAACCAAAGGCTTCACTTAGGGAATCAGAAAATACTTGATTCTGTACTCGCATTACAGCTGTAGTAAATTGTGTCAGCAGGAAATAACTAAGTGAACTATTAAATAGCTTATTTTCACTTTATTTGCCTTGATATAAATTACTCAGTTCAAGCAATTAACACACAGTTTTAAACTGTTTATTTATCACACTTCTTTCAGAACCTCAAAATCATTATGCAAAGGTTCTTCATGAATATAAAGTGAAAGAAAATTGAAAATATATTTAATATTTTATTGTTATTTATTTGTAGTTACATTGCATTAAAAGATTTTTCACTTACCAGTCAGCTATACATCCTGTTATTAAGTGGCCGAAGATTAATCCTACCAGTAGGGAGAATTTAGCAATGTGGACTTTCCAGGCAGAATCACAAACAAGATCCCACTGAAAGAAAAAAAAAAGAGAGATAAACTGAAATAAATCAGTTATTCTCAGATGCGTTTAGACATACTAATGTTGGTGTAGAGCTTCTTCCAAATTTCCGTCCTAGCATGACAGCATGGAAGTGGCACAGGAAAGCTTCCCCCTCAAGTCAAAGCCCAGCTCCCAGGTAGCAAGTTAAAGACTGGTTTACTTCATTGAGTTTTATCAGGCCCTTCATTATAAACCGACAGTGTCCAACACTTCAGTCTCCCCTTCTCCCGGCCGCAGGAGTTCGGACATTGGCAGTACTGATGTAGCCAAGCATCCCGCCGTAGCAGCCCCAGACACCTCCCACCAGAGCCCCGTGAAGCCCACTGGCAGCAAGCCCCACAATTTAAAAGCAAGTTCTCCTCCTGATCTCCTTGGGGCCGCTCGGGAACATGGGGAAAAGCAGCTGCTTTGCCACAGACCCCTGACAGCCATGAGCTCCAGGCTCCCATGGACAAAGCGTCAAGACACCTTTGCTTTCAGAAAAGCACCCTGGTTCCCCGAACGGTGGAAGGGGACAAAGACCAATGAACAGCACGGTTTGCCAGGCCAGGTCCAACAAAACCAGGTCCTGCCATGGAGCCAGGCAGGGCGGCCAGAGCGCCCAGCGCAGCCACGCGACTCCTTGGGACAGCAGCTTCCACAGCTCGGAGATCAGATGGAGAATGAACCCCCACACTAAAGCCATCCCTGATACTGAAACGACCCTTTCTGCCCAAAGGAAGAGAAAACAGACCATTTCAGGCATCCCACCATCACGCACTGCCTTATTCCCATGACAAAAAAGGGGACAGCAAGGTTTCTAGTCAGGCTTCCCTAAACTCCAAGACATTTTCCTCCGAGGCATTAGACTGAGCCTCAGGAAAGCCAGGCTGCGCTCCTGGCTTTAGCCCAACATTGTCTTTGCCCTCAGACACACAACTTTATCTCTCTTGTGTGTAAAGTGTGGATAGTACTTTTCTACCCTTGAATAGATGTAGGAAGATATGTTTGTTCATGGCTTGCGCAGTGTTCAAATATTAATGGCAATGGGAGACACGCACATTTCATGAAAAATAAGTACCTCTAACTTTGGAGAATCAGGTACTCCACAAGCAAAACTTTGCAGAATAAATGGTTGTTCGTGTGTAATGTAATCATAGCAGCCCTCATGACACCAGGAACTGAAGTTTTATGGCCAAAAGTCTAAAATAAAAGTATGCAATTTATCTTTAAAAGTCAGATACAACTTCAAAAGCAAGCTTCCCTCTAAAGAGTTCGATTAGGCGTGCTGCACTTCGAGGCATTTCCATGACATCGAGCTCCTCCACCAATAAGGCCAGCTCGGACTCAGCCCTCTGGTTTAACGTCACCAGCGACGTCCTCCCCACAATGCGCTATCTCACCAAGGAGTACAGCATTTCTGTGGCCAAGAGGAACACGCCAGCTTTCAGGCTCAGGCTTTTTGTTTCAGTTAAACGTGTTTTGGAGTTCCTCCCTGCACCACCTTGTAGAAGTTGCGGCATATATGTCTAATCCTCCAGCTTACAGACCAAAGGCACCAAGGAACCAAATGCAAGTAGTATGAGCAAGGATTTTTTTCCACCAAACAGCTGTGAGTTATTTGCAGCAAGGCAGTGAGAATTGCTCTCCAAAGACGTTGACTTTTTAGAAGAATTTAGCAAGTGAAGGAAATGCAGTTCCTGATATTTGCAATTATAGAACTAATCTCCTGTTAGTAAAGCAAAATATCTGCCCAGACAAGCCGCAAACAAAACAAAATGCTGCTTAAAAAAGAGAAATCATTTGTTTGTAGAGCAAAAATTAAGTTTCTAAAAAAAGTCATATTTATACAAGAACACTTTTTTAAAGGCCGTCTCTACAAGTTGTTAATTTTTAATTTTATTGCTGTCAGGGGACCGGCAATGTCATCCAAGTGCAAAAAGAAAAAGCAGATATCCTGATGGCTTTTCATTTTCACAGCTTACTGTTGCTAGTCAGAGATAGCCAGCCCTTGCACAAGCCTCGGGCAGAGAATGTGCAGTACCAGAGTGCATGTAGGCAAAGGTTCATGGCTGGGAGAGCCAAAATCTTACGCAGGGCTGTTGTGAAATTTCAGACCAGGACAACAGATGTCAAACCACTCTGGCACACTAGCACACAGAGTAAGAGTTTAAAAGCAGAAGAAAAGCCAATCTATCAGCAGACCCTTCAGTGGTGCCTAAAATGCACCCACTCCTTTTGATAACTTCTCTGCAAGTCATCACTCATCTGTTGTTAAGGCTATTGTCCAACGGCCCTGAAAGTAAAAATGCTATTTCCTTGCAAACCCTGCACCTGGCCCTTCCCTGTCCTCGGTTGAGCACCGGCTCTGCAGGCCAGCAGATATCAGAGCTGGTCCCCCAGCCCGTACGGGCAGCCGAAAATGGGCGCTGACAGACACGGGCAGTCCCTGACCCTCCCCGAATCCCTCGCTCTCCAAAACCCTCACAATTCATAAACAGGGAAATGGTGAAATATTTCAACTTTCCGAGAATCTGCCGCAGCCCCAGATTAGTCTCTCAGTACTAAGAGAGCAAGTGTACCCCAGGGCTTCTCCTCTGGCAGCTGTCGCAAACCAGAGCGGGGCCACTGTGCAGCATCTCTCCAGAATAAACTCAGCATGACAGCAGTGGGGGTCACCAGGGCATCTGACCCGCAGCGAGACAGCGGAATACGGAGAGGGCACAAAAGAAAAATGGATGCTGCAGTCAAAAGCAGACTCAGGTAAAGATGACATTAATAGGGCATTAATAGGACAACATACATATTTAATAGCTAGCATATCATCCCCACCCATCTTAACACAGCAGCAGAGCAAACCAGCGAGGCTTCGTCACGCTGAATTTTGCCCGAGACCTGCGCTCCCCCTGCCTTTCCCCATGGAAAAGCCAAAGGCAGAGAACTGCAGGCTTGGCTGTGCAGAGCTAGAAATAAGGCAGGAATCACCGCACAGCCTCTGCGCTGCCTCTGCCCCGACGCGCGCGGGGCTCGGCAGAGCAGAGCGTCTTCGACAAGCACCCACGTGGCACGGCTGCGCCCGGAGCCACGGCGGGTCCCGCCGCAAGCACCGGGAGTTCCACCCCGCAACCACAACACCCACGTCTGCTCCACAGAGAAAGGAGCAACAGGGTTCCACGTCCCTGCAGAACAACGCGCTGGGCTGGACAGTGCTGATGACAGTTCAAGTGGCACTCCAAGTAAATCTGCACTGGGAGGTTGTTTCAGCTGGAGACTAGACAGTAATCCTCTGCCGCCTCTCACAAAAGGTAGATTAATTCGTTATAAGCAGAGACACCACTACATCCCGTAACTGCTCTGGCTGAATCTCCTCGTCTCCCACCTGGGAGTTAACAGCACCCAGCCTGAAAGAAGGGTGCTGCTGAATTTACAGTGCTCCCTGGGATTCTTCTTTGTGTCCCCGAGTTCTGTCTGTCTTTCTGTCCTCCATCCATCCTCCTAACACAAGAGCTCTGATAAAGTGACTTGCTAAACCAACAGGACTGTATCATTACGCAGAAACAAAAACAACTGTATATGAAATATGCTGTTAGAAACGGAACATTTAAAAAAAAACAACAGCTTTTTTTTGTAGCAGGACAGCAATGTAGAGAATTTGCCACCTATGCAGATGTGCAATATACTGCAAATGCTTTTTTTCATGTCGTGACAGCGTTTTTTTTTTTTGTCAGAGCTTAAGGAGCCACACCTTCAGGATCCCAGTGTTTAATTGATGTCAGTGAGTCACCACCCCTGCTGTGAGTCACCGTGCTTCACACCAACGCAGAGGATTAGCTGAAACACAAGATGCTTGGGAAGACACCTGGCAAAAGGTAGTGTGCTCACGAAGCAACCATTCTGTAACTTTTTACGAGGGGTGAATCTGGACAGGGCTCACGCAGAGTGGCAGTATTTGCACTGGAGTTCAGCTAAACAGTCGCAAATATAAAGTCTGCTGCATGTTTGTTCCTACAAACACAAGCTGTGTCTTGCAAGCACTTCTCCTCCAGAGGCCGTAATACTGCCTGTGGCATCTAACCACACTGAGTACCCACTGCAGAAAGGCCGTAATAAGATGCCTACCCAAGGATCTGGGTTGTTCTACCTTCACCCTGATTGCATGGAAAAGTGCAAGTCAGACCCTTCTGTCCTAAAAAAAGCAAAGCGACAGGATGAGAGATGCTCTGGTCCAACGCTGGCGCAGAACCGGGCACAAAGAGCTCACCAAGGGAACCTGGACACGCACAGTGGCTTCGCAGTCCGTTTCCAATGACTGACGCCCAGACTGCTGCTGAAAGAAAGAAGACCCTGCCCCAAAGAGACCATGGCCTTGCTCCAGCCACATCGGTTTCAGCACATGGAGACCAGAGGGTCAGTGCTGTGGAAGACCCTAAGCCAGGCACAAAGCTGCACCCTCATCCCTTCCCTAGCCAGGCAGCGCCTGGCTGCTGTGCTGGGCTTTGCAGACTCTGACCTGAGGCACATAACATGCCCCAAGCACCTCACACAGCTTTCTTGGCCCCTAAAGAAAAGGTCCTGCCTTGGGACCCCCAACCTCTAAATATCATTTACGCCACAGCGCACCACAGCAGTCCCAGATCCCTCCCGGGGAAAGGCCACAATCTCCCCTGCACATTAGATGGTGATTTTAAGACCAGTAAATGACCAAAAAAAAACCATTTCTTCAGTGACTGAGGTCAGTGTGTGTTTGGTCTCTTGTTTCTTTGTTCCTCTCCTTCCTGCTTCAGCTTTTTATAACCAAACCCTGTCAATTTTCCCTGCATAGCACTAGAATCCATCTTCTATATAAATACCACTTCTAGTGAGAGTTTAAATTTATAATTCCTTCACATTCTCTCAGAGTGTTTTTCCAAAAAAAAATATGAACCACAGTTTTTTTTATTACATTCTTTTTAAAAAAAGTTACGCTTTTCATATAATATATGTAACTACAAGCAAAACAGTCTCCAGGTACTTATTCCTGGAGGTAAAGCTCCAAGTCGGCAGACCAAGCACTAAAGAAACACCAAACCAACACACCACAATCGAAAAGCAAAAAAGTCAGTACTTCTACCCTAATATACTTACCACTACAGCCTCTTCCCAGTACTAAGCGATGAGTAGTATTCATAGGTACAGCCATAGGAGACCACTGCACCAAGATTTCCCTCCAGGCTGCTACAGGACAAGGCTCCTCTCCTCCTCTTCTCACCCCCCAGCCAAAGATGACTCTCTGGCTGCATTTTCAATGTTAAAGAAAGTGTACAAGTTCCAGAAAACCGGCATGACGCTCAACTTTACAGAAAACAACTGTGCAGTTAAACCATAGTAGAGAGGTCACAGGAGCAGCCTTCCAGAAGGACCTGCCAACCCAACTACAACACTTCAAGCTGAGTGGTGTTACTGCCACACGACCACGCTGTCCAAGTGTCCCTGATCTCCCTCTCAGCCCTGGTAACAGGAGAGCATTGAAATCATTTAACCATCAAGGTTCAGGGGAAGGCTGCCTCTCCTTTCAGATCACAGCTGGGCAAAGCACTCCCTGGTCTGTGTTTTAAGTGCCAATAAAGTGTTCTTGAGAACACCTGGCACGTTTTCACCACCAGCACAACCAGCTGGGTGGAAGTATCGAGAAGGTCACATTTCAAAATGGGGACATAAGAAAGAGTAAAAAGAAAAAACAAACACCAAATAATCACAGAAGACTTCAGAAGAAGGTATAAAAATGAATGATTTTCCCTGTCTTTGACTAGCCACATTCAGAACCAAACATCTCCAAACTAAATCTTTCACTACCATTTCACTGGACGCAACCGGACTTACCTGGAAAACAGAAGAGTCATTAAAATAAAAAATAAAACAAACCACAAGAAAAACAACAAGCCAGCTATTAAGAGGCTTTATTGTTTGTTTTCTTTGAACAGCCACCCAAAGAAGCCTACACCACCTACACTGGAATGCCTCAGCCCAACACTCCGTCTACACCTGACTCTCAAGCTGCTTCCTCTCTGTGCAGTGCCAGACCTCCAGGTGCTGAGGACATCTAACTTTCTCCAGCTGTACCACAAGTGGATGCTTCTGCTGAAAAATATTCAACAGGTGCCCAAGGGCTTAGGACCTCTTAAAGATAAATCCTTACAATAAACAAATTTTTACTGAGCAAGTACACACTGGTATTTTGAGAGGTTTATAATCAAGTTCGCCGGAACTTTTATTCAGGTAGCAAGAGAGATACTGTTGGTACCAGAGCATCACCTTTTGCTCAGCATCTGCCTCTCCCATTCCCAACAAATCTGGGGTCCCTACTCCCATACACTGGAGCTTGCCAACTCAACAGATGCGAGGGTTTGTTTTGTTCGGCTTCCTGTCCGATTCATTTTTCTTACAGTGGGAACAACATTTTCCACACTTTTCATCCCTGGGAGCCAGTAAACCATTTCAGACCACAGCAGACAGCTGGCAAGGAAAGCTGCAGCACAGGAAAATCACTCCTGAATGGTGGACACAAGGTCATACACACAGAAATTGTCAGGCTGCTTTAACTACAGACATGACTGCCTAGGCAATGTACCGTTTGAAAAAATAAAGCAAAAAACCTACTTCTGACTGCTACTACAAAGCCAAAGGTTTTGGGGACCCATGGAGTAGGGAGGTGACTGGGGAAGCAGAAAGAGGAGAGGGCACATGAGCCAGAGGACACGTGCTTAGCTGTCTTCCAAGAAAGATATAATTAGATCACTCAGCGTTATACGAAAGCTCTTTCACGTACCTATGAAAACAGCTCCATCCCTGCAAAAGAGTACAGGACTGCACAGCCATGCACTTCACAAACCTCCCTAGTGGTGTCTGGAGTTTAACATAGTTGAAGGTGCTGAAATACACCCTTCAAAACCACCGTTTTGGATATGCAGGACTTCACTGTGAAATTTCCATATTAATTTTTGAAATGTATCATCTTTATGTCTGGAATTTCAGCCCTAAAAATCAAGCCCGCAGGCTGGGTGCTGTGCTGCCACACACCACTGCCTGAACACCACCACACCAAACAGCATTTCCTCCTGGTTTGCAAGCTGCGTCTCCACCGTGAAGCCGCGACTCCTAAGGCACAGGTTGCGTCAAGCTGCTTGTGATCAGAGAGGCAGAGACACGCTGTCTCCTACGTTCATCACCTCAGGGCAGCAAGGCTGTCCCCTACGCCTTACAGGGAGATGCTGTCCCGCTCCCACCCACCGCGTGTGTGGCCCTGCTGCCTCCAGCCCAGCAGCAGAAAGACGATGCCGACAGCAGACGTGTTGCTGTAGCATCTGCTGCCTGCGCCCGCCGAAGCAGACCCAGGCTGCCCGCTAAGATGCGCCGCACACATCCGCGTGCCTCGTGTCATCTCCAAAGGCTTGTGGTCACGGCTCGTCTGTAAGAGCCATCTCCCCAGCGTGGCGAGATGGCTTGAGCAACACTGCCATCACAGAACAAGTCCAAAACCTCAAAAACACAAGAGGACACAAATTCACTTAATTTCACAGCCAGTAAACTGGAAAAAACTTTAAATTCAATGTTTTGCACTGTTACTCCACAGTCTATGCCATAAGCAATAAGGACCCTCCAAGCTGTCCACCGAGCACATCAGCAGAGTCCCAAGACAATGAGATGCCACCTGAAACGATGCAAAACCAGAAAAGTTTAACCTACCCTTCAACTTCACACTTCAATCAGGAGCAATTAGCTCCTCTTCCCAACCTTGCTCACGTCACAGATCTGTTTCTGTCCCCCACTGGGAGAGGGAATAAGGAAGTTTGCTAAGTAAATAATCATCGCTAATATGCTAACAACTAAAATATGATTTGTTAATCATATGACAGTATTCTGAATGCTCAACAGGATTAAACCAATTTTAGTAGCATCCATATACCACCCACTTCTCCGTCACTACTGCTTTTATTTTCAGTAGCAGAAGTTCCCTTCATTGTGAGACATTTCGATCTTCTCCAGCCTTCACCGTCCCCAGAGTAGTGTCAGCTAACTTGTTTCTCAGCTGATGCGACCTGCTTCGCTTTTTCCAACTCTATAATGTCACCTAACATCACAGAGTTGGGAGATACAATATCTTGCTGGCAGCTTTAACGAACACCATATTCAGAACTTTCCAGAGAGCAGGATCAGGATAGTTCCATCTCTCTTTTACATCCTTGTGCTGTAATTAAGTATCTTTTTTACACATATTCTGACGTCCTTAGGAGCCACTGTCACAAAACTGAATAACTTTAAGCCTAACTTTTTGCTCTAAGACCTGTAGCTGTTTGCCTCCCTCCTGCTGCACGAGAAGACCAGAAGCAGTATGACCTATCACTAGGACTGAGACACATGCAGAAAAACAGTTCCTGAGTGCAATCCTTCAGTTTCCAGCTGATGACAACCTTTATTCTGATCAAGTTATGTGCTGCTGGGATTAGCTTTATGACCAAGCTCAATAAAAAGTTAAACTAGTTTTCAAAGTCCTATTTAGAACAGGTCTAGGCACTGTAAATAGAAGCCGTACGTAAAAACCCCCAACATTTTGGTTAAATATTAACACCTGCTATCATCTGCTTATCAAAACCAAGTGAACACTTTGCAGACTGGTATTTCTCAGGCTGCCGAAACCCTGCGTGCGTAGAACATACTGCATGTACACAGCCTCGAGAGGGCTGACACAGCAAAACCTGACTTACTGTCTTCTTGGGCCTTGCTAAGGATTGGGGGAAAAAAACGAGAAAATGTCAAGCATGGCATAAAAACTCTTAAATGGAGAAGGGGGAAGAAAACAACAAAAGGAGGGAGCCATTTCTCTTGAGAAATACTTGCTCAAAGTCACCTTAGACGAACAGATCAGACACCTTAATTCTGACATGCAATTATTGCTGCGGTGACCTTGCCCTCTCATCACTTAAGGACTACAGCTATTCTAGTTCAGGCAAGAAGGAAAGGAAAGGGAGAGAGGAAAAAAGAGGATCTGGTATTAATTCAAACTTAGATAAATATTAAGGGGAAGGAAGAAAGGAGAAAAATATTCCACTTGTTTTACAAATCAAAATAAGAAACTGGTCCGTTGAGCTTTCATCATTCATGCACACAATGTTTCACATAGCAGGGGAAAAGATCTTATGGTTCAATTTACATTCTCTGTCCTTCATAAGATTTGTAGGGTGGACGTTGCGACATTGTCTACACGCTCATGGCCTCTGGTCTGGAGGCCGTGAGGAGACCAGGCAGCTCCAGAGCACTGCATAGCAACAGGCAGACCGTACTTGAGCCAAAACAAATTCCTCCATAACTGCCTGGAGGTGAAAACCTTTTCCAGAGAGCCAGACCACCCTGCTCCGCAAGCAGCACGTGAGGGTAGCTATCAGTCACAGGCTGCTGGACAAGGGGGATGTACCGCTGCCCTGCACCTCACCAGCAGCATCCCTGCTTCTCCCAGCTTTGCTACCTGTGGATCTAGATAGGTGTCCCAGCAACAAGCATCAGGATGTGTTCACTTCAGTCTTTTGCTCTTGTGTTGCAGTAGAACAACTGGCATTTGGGGCCCTCCCAAACTAAAATACAAAATAAAAATCCTAAGAAAGCCTTGTGCTACACATCGAATTTTGCCCTTGGGGAGGAGATGAGTGGGGGGAAAAAAGAAGTCTTCTCCACAGGAGCAAGTCCCACCCAGCCCATCGCACCCTGAGCACGTCCGCCCTCGCCTTGCCAGCTCTCCGGGCTGGCAGGAGCTTCTGCCAAGGACGTGCTGGCTGCACCTAACATGGGCACATGCCGCAGCCAGCGCTGGTCCACCTGACCCATCTCCCACCATGCAGGAACAGGCACAGACCCACAGCCCGTTCCCAGCAGGCATGACATGGCCCGGGTCGGAGCGATCTGCTCAGCGTGCACGTTTGTCATCGCTGCCTGCTGGGTTTTACGGGCCGGTGGCACAGCAGGCTGCACAGTGCCCGCACGGGGCGTGGGCCAGCACAGCTCCAGCACGGCGCCAAGCCGTTATCAGATGCTGACACGGGTTTTGCCCGGATACCTCTGCAACACACCCCGATGACACGTCCTGGAAGGGGCTTGAACCTCCTTTCTCCCTCCTTCAGGTCCCTTCCTTCCCCCTTGGCTTGAAAAGGGAATTCAGAGTGCACACAAGGTCACCTGCTGTCAAAAGTCAACTGGAAAAAAATATAAAAATAGATTACACTATGAGCTAAGCATTCATTTCAGAGCTGAGGTGACCAGAGCCCAAGAGAAGCTGCTCTGAGGTAATTCGTGAACACTCGGCACTGCTGCGAAGCTGCAGCATCCTCCTATGACAAGGTTCTCTGATCTTCTACACATTGTCTACAGCAACCCAGCTCCTTCCTTCCACAGCGAGATCTCAGCCTAATTAACTCCACAGTTACTCGTGGGTAACCCAGCGCCAGCCAGGCTGTGCTGCAGAAAAGGAGGAGGAAGGAGGAGTATGGAAGGGAGTGAGCGAGGGCCACTGTCCCGAGCAGGGATGCCAGGCAGTACAGACAGGAAACCAGGCAGAAACAAGCAGGCTGACAGGGAAAACAAGAGACAAGGTACACAAGAGTATGGGATTCCTTTCAGCATTTCCTAAATTTAGCAGCTCTCTCTTTTTCATTTGGAAAGCTTTAATTTCAGACTTTGCACCATTAGTATGGTCAAAAGTTTCGAAGTTAAGGAAAACCGTAAGTCTCGTGCCATCCCAGATGTTTTCACTAAAAAGTTAACACCTTCTGGTTTGGCTGGCCTGTGATCCTCACCGCAATGCTATCATCAGAACTGGCTCCAGATGAGATGCCTTTCTACATGCCAGTGCCTCCTCTTTGACAAACGGTTTAAGCAAAACATGAGGTCATCTTTTGTAATCATACTCTCGTGGCCAGAGTAAGAAGAGGTAAAACTGCTAATGCACTTCAGAAATTTGGTTTTAGACTGCCAGAACAGCTGGTAAATACACACCGTAGCCCGCAACTTCTGCCACAGCATGGGCAAGGGTGGTATATATAAACTAAACGACTGAGATAGACGATTGTATGTAGGTAGGGAGTGGACACAAAACCAAACAAGGCCCCAAACATTTCAAACATCACGCCCATCCAGGAAATAAAGCAAACCGTTGTTTCACATACACACAGAAAATGAGGAATATGAAAGGCTCAACAGCAAGTC
This sequence comes from Opisthocomus hoazin, assembly GCF_030867145.1. NCBI lineage: Eukaryota > Metazoa > Chordata > Aves > Opisthocomiformes > Opisthocomidae > Opisthocomus > Opisthocomus hoazin. The sequence continues at coordinate 109,235,184 of NC_134416.1, read as the reverse complement.
TTGGAAAGCTGAGAATGACTTCAGGATATTTTTCAATACCGATTTACCTTCCTGGAGGATCACTGTTAGTTTTACCAATGCTATGAACTATTTCTGGCAGGCTGAAATCAGATTCCTGTATCCGAGATGCTTTATCTTAAGGGTAAAAATAAACATTAACTCTATGTACATTCCCTCTAGTGGAAAAAAAAATCCATACCAGATAGAAAACGTAAGACTACCTGAGTTCTGATGTCAGGATCGGTCTTAACTCAGTCTCTGTTTTCTAGACCAACTGCTTCAACGTTTTTTGGCCCGTACATAACACCTCCCTCAAATAAATAAAAACAGTATCTAGGCTCACTAAACAAATATTTGTAGCCTGGTGATACCATACTTGGTTATCCCAACAACAGGTAACGTGCTGTTTCCAAGCAGGCAGAGGACGGTTCCTCACCCCCGGGAAGCGCCAGGTACGTTTCCCAGAACAGCCGTCCCCTTCCTCCACGCCACCCTGCCAGAAACTCGCCCCGTTGTTTCAGGGTGTTGTTCCCCAGCACCCCGCGGCTCCGTCACCGCGTTCGGTGCGTACGGGCAGGCCCCGGGGCAGCTGCAGCAGGATGGGCGGCAGCTCCCCTTGCTCCCTCTTTAACAAGCACATTTCTCAATCCCGCAAGCGTTCTGACCAGCAACCGCTAACTCTTTATCAGCTAACTCGCAGAGGGAAGGGGAAAAAGTCTGGGATCTCTCTCACAGCTGAGGAAGCAATAAAAAAAACCTGCAGTAGAAGCTTGCTCTGGTCTGCCAGTACTTCTGGATACCTCTGCCCACAGGGACTCGATCTCTTCAGCACCCGTTAGGAGCAGAGAGAGTCCTTTGAAAGCCTCATCTGAAAGAAATTTAGAATACCCTTTCTGCCTTGAAGGTCCCTACACCCCCTTCAATCTGTACGAGGGAAGTGAGGGCATGGGTGATCTACCAGCTTCCATCCTGCCGCTTCTGACCCAACTCCTGCCCCGTGTACAGTAACTCGAGGTTTTCATTGATTTGGGACTGAGGAGAAGCCAGTCAGCCAGAAACCAACACTGACAAGAAACATCCAGATAGCTGCAGCATCAGCATTTCTGAAGCCTCTTTGCAGGGACCAGCCAACTGGACGATACATAGCAACGAGCGAGAGACCTCCTCCCATTTGCGCCTGGAAAGGGTGGTACAGCTCTTATTTTGGGAAGGGCCTTGTCTGAATGATCCCCTTCAAATTAACTAACAACTATACTCTGAAAATCCACTTCAAGTGCACACCTACCCCCACCCCAATAAATATCACTCTTTACAAGAGTGTCAAATTTACCATTGCTGCTACCACACAGAGTTTTGTTTGTGGCACCATTCTGGCTACTTGCAAATACCTGCGATAATCCCATCGGACAACACCACAGCCTAGGGCACGTGTCACCACGCAGAGACATTTCACTTCATTAATCAAGCAGAAAACTCAGAAGAAAAAAAAAAATATATACTGAAAGAGAAAGTTTTCTACCAGGTTAGCAAACTAAATCAGCTGCAGACACGTCCAGAGAACTTGCCACAAAGGCAAGGCAAAGAAACGCTGGTAGGGCAGAGACATCCCCCCTCACAGGGGCAAAGAGCAGCACATCCCAGCCTGAACTGGTCCCAGCTTGCACCATGGCAGCACTGCACTGGCACGAGAACGATCGAACCAGCGGCAAACAGGTAAAACGATGGCACATTACTTGGGAGAGAAGATGACTCAACCCAAATCAAGTGGGAAGCTGGAAGCCAGGAGAACAGCACTGCACCAAAATAGGGCATCTGGAGCAGCAAAGCAGCCACAACAGGAATTCCCTTGTGACTAGACATGAAATATTATTACATAATTGCTCTGGGTGATTAAAACGCAGCCTTCCACTAACCACTTCCCTCTACACCACGCCCAAGAGGTGGAACGATCTGGAACACCGCGGGTGCAGATGGAGGGATGCTGTGCCACCAACCGCCGCAATTTCATCAAGCCTCGGTCCTTGCCCGTCATCAGCTTTTGGTGCCCACTACTCAAACCCGCATTCAGAACAGCAAACCACCCCACCACGTAACACAGTCAAACACAGCGATTCACCCTGGTAACGGAGGGAAAAACAACCACCGCCAATCCTGTAACAGAGAGCTTCCGTGAAAACTTTGCCCCGAGATTAGAGCTGGCCTTACAGATGGTGAGAAGATCCAGGCACTACAGAAGTTAACGAGAGAGCTGGTGAAGTCCCTGCTGAGTACATGCTCCAACTTCCTGCTCAGTTCCGCAGCCACAGACGTTTAGCTGTCCTTGTGCTGCTTATTGCATTCATGCTCCTAATTTACCTGCAGCGTCACTTTGCAAAGGGGTAAAACGAGACCCCAGGTTTCCACATGGCAAAACAGGAGCGTATTTCTCAGCATCCCTCCTTGGGACAGTGGCGAGATACACGGACCTTTTAAGAGACAGATTTGTTATTTTTTAACTAGCCTTTTGCCTAAAGGCTGGTTCAGGATATTTCTCTCAAGTCATACATGTGCATTCTGCTTACAGTGGCATGACAATGGTGACGTTGTGATAAAGAATAGAAGAAAATCCTCAAAGCAGCATTTAGCAGTGCAAAAGCCTTACAAATGAATTGTCCTAACGGAAGATATTTATGTACAAACCAAGCTAAAGCCCGAGATTTATACACCAAGTCATGACATTAGCTCAGATGGGTGATTTAATATGGCCACTGGAATCCCTGTGGTTAAATTATGCATCTGACCTCTTCGCTATATGTATTTCAACAGTGTTAAATAATAAGCAGTGCGTCCTTCATTGCCATTCCCAGCTCTAACGACTGGCAGCCCTACAAAAAGCACCATTCCCAGTGACCCTGTCGAGCAGGTCAGGATAACGGCAGCACCCAGCGTGGCGATGCCACTCACCAAGGAAGGTGCAAGGCCACCCCTGGCTCCAAGCAAAGGCTCAAGGAGAAGCGGGGCCAAGCAAAGCGCAGAGCGGCACTGGGAACAGCAAGATCTCCGCTCCATCAGTCCCAAGCATGACACAGGCCGGGAGAAAACGGGCGCCGGGGAAGGGAAAGCTGAGAGAGCCCGGACAGAGAGACGACGTCTGATGAAGGGTGCCATTAGGAGAGAGGCTACGGAGACAGTGAAACCCCAGGCAGTTTAATGGCAGCTGCCTGCTCCCAAGGAAGGGGGAACAGCGGCGTCTCACGTGCATGCACAGCAACGAAATGTAGAGCAGGAAACACGCGTCGTGCTAGATAACTACAATTTCTTCATCATTTGTGAAGACAAAGCAACGATGGAACATCCAGCAGCAACTACCTCAGACTACTGAAAACGAAAACAAGGGGATTTACTGGCCAAACAAAGTGCATTTTTTATTAATATATTTTTGGCTCCCTTTATGATATTTCAATATAACCCCCAGCTACTACGCAGATGAGCATGTATTAGACTCAAATTTAATAAAACTCTCTTTAGAAAGACGAGAACATTGCATAATACATTACAGAAACAAATGTATTTTTGAGGGGAGTTCAGGGATATCTGAACATCCAGTTTTCCAGACTCATCCAGGGCAGCGCTTTCTGACAAAAGGATGGTGGGATGCACACAAGAGCAGTCAGCAGTTACGAGAATCGCTCCCACAGTCTCAGAGCTCCTGGGGGTTTGTAAGAAAAGTAGTCCAAATTAAGATGCACTGACGTTCTGCCTGGGTTTTTCCCTCTCCTTCTTCACTAGGATAAAAACAGACAGCAAACCCACCCAGAAAACCCCCCAAACAAAACCAAAGCACTAACTAAGGAGGAATCCTGACCCTGAGAAAACAACCTAATTATAATTACATGGGATTACAAATGAAAGTGAAAAAGCTGCCAAGTTTTTGGAAGCGAGCATTAAACAAAAAACTCCACACTGGAAAAACCCTCAGCCTCAAAGGACGATTATTATTCTTTCTAATAGAAAACAAGACAGCGGGGACCACGGATGTTTGTTTGTTCCTCAAAATTGATCTGCCCTTTACCACAAGTTCTTCCAAAGAACACTTCTTAAATTATTTTTAAAGAAGCATGCAAGATAGCAAACTAACTCTCCCTCAACCTTTTGTGGCCAACTACATCATGACCTTCAAAAAGATTCAAACGTTTCAAAACATTTTTATTACAGTTCACACTAAAAAGAAATATTTCAAGATCTTTTTTTTTTTCCCACCCACACTTTAGCATCAGCGTTAAACCCCGCAACACACAAATGGCCCAGTCTCTGGTTATACACAGAGGAAACCTGCCTCTCTTCAACATCAGATCTCATTCTGCACTTCTACATCACAAACCATTCAAGTCCACCTTGGGCCTGGGTTTTTCTCATGAACGGAGCGTAGCTGCATTAGTTTTTGGTTTTAACCCATTCTAGGTTCGAGCATTTGAGAGGTTTGCTTTACCTGCTTTTTCCCTGTTGCCCACGCTTTCAAGGGACACAAAGAGAAACTGAAGTGATTTTCAATAATTACTAGGGACGCGTGGCGGCTGACCAAAGCACTATCATTGCTGGTCATCTAACTCTTGCTGCCTGCCTTTCTCCCAGCTAGATAAGCAGAGTTATTCCAAAATGCTGCTCCCGGGCAGGAAGTCATTTTTGCTGACCTTGGGGGCGGCGGGGTGTCTTGAGATTAAGGGAACTACTTTCCTGGCGTGACAGTTTCATTTTACATTTCCAAGAGCTCCAGTCACCCATTAATACCAACGAGACCCATCCAGAGACAGCAGGGCTTTCACAAGGTACCATCACCAAGAAAAAGCTTCCAGGTGGAAAGGCGAGGCGTTTCTTTCGCGCACACTGTTCAGCCAACGCAGAGAGAGAGCAGCAGGTGACGCAGCCCTCCTCGCCAGAAATTTTCCACCTTAGCCATTACACTGGGAAACACAGAGCAGCACGCGCTCTCTGCCTCTGGAGTACAACGACTTGCATGAGATGTTTCTGCTTGTATCGCTCTACCAAAACAGTTATCAAGAGAATAAGCACAAAACAAGCAGAATTCAGCAGACCTCTGTCCCATTTTCCTCCCAGCAGCGCCCACCTCACCAGCATCCCCAAAAACCAACCTGGCTCTTGTCCTGTACGCCCGCACAACGACGAGCAGTACCACCGCGGGAGCCGTCTCCACAGCCCCTTCCCCTCGCTAGCTGGTGACGCCTGCCTGGGGTGTCCTTCCCGCGACGGTGGGACAGGATCCCAAGGAGCTGCCGAGGGTCCCGTTTCAGGACGTAACTTTGCAGCTCAGCGCCGCAACCAGCGCCCAGGTACAGACCCTCAGGACGGATGCCCGGCGTGGAGGGACAGGATTTCAGGGATTCACTCCGGGCGGGAGGGAGACCGACCCGGCAGCGGCACCGATGACGGATGCTCCCCTCGGCTTGGGAAGAGCAGGTGCTGAGCAGGGGTCCGCGGGCGGGTGCGAGGGGATCGGCGGGCACCGCCCAGGGAGGGAGCTGGGGGAAGCCGCCCTTCTCACCTTGCTGACGACGTTCTGGCCCAGGCCGGCCCGGATGCGGTATTGCCACTCGCCGCAGTCGCACTCGCTGGCGTTGCCCCCCGCGGGGGTGGGCAGCCCGGGCGGGGGGAAGCCGCTGCCGTTGCCGCTGCGGTCGGCGGGGCCCAGGGCCAAGGCCCCGCTCCAGTTACCCCGCCCGTCCGCCTCCCGGCACCAGAAGTCGGGCTGGTCCAGCAGGAAGGAGTCCGAGAACTTGCTGAAGCCGATGAAGAGGGCCGGCACCCAGGTGAGCAGCACCAGGGCCCGCTGGTACCGGCCGCCCAGGCCCCCCAGGAAGGGCAGCACCGAGCCGTCGTAGTCGAGGAGCAGCGGGCTGCAGGCCGGGGAGGGGGGCACCGGCACCGCCTGGATCTCGGCCCCGGCGCTGGCGGTGGGGGACGGCAGCCCCGGGGGGAGGACGGCGGAGCCCCCCCCCGCGGCCCCCGGCACCGAGCCGTTCTCCTCCGGCAGCGGCCGACCCCCGCCGCCCGCCTCCCGGCGCCGGTCTATCGCCATCCAGCCGCCCGGGAGAGGTGAGGGGGGGTCACATTGGGGGGGCCCCTCGCCAGTCCTCTCCTCCGCACACACGGGCTCCCGGCCGGACGCGGATGGGGAGGGGAGGAAGAAGAGGGGCGAAGCGGAGGGGGGAGGCACCGAGGGAGCCCCTCGCCCGCTGCCTTCCTCACCCGCGCCCTGCGGCCGCGAACCGCTGCGGCTGCCGGCGGTGCCCCCCCTCCCCTCGGCTGCGCGTCAGGCTGCGTTCATCCCACCCCTTCCCCCCCCAAAAAAAACCCCCACCCGCGCCAAGAGCCGCCGCCGAGAAGAAAAGGAAGGATCCCGCCGGATCCGAGGGCGCAGTAGGACCGAGAGAGAGGAGGGAAGGAGAAAGAAGGCGGGGGGGGGGAGGGGGGGGAGAGAAGGAGAAAAAAAAAAAGCCACAAAAAAACCCCCACACCGCCCGCAACCCAAACCCTGCAACAACAGACCAAGCAAAACCGGTGCAGCGAGACTCTGCGAACACGCCTCCCCTCCCGGTTTTGGGGAGGAGGAGGAGGAGGAGGGAGGAGAGGGAAGGCGAAGGAAGGAGGAGAAGAAAATAGCAGCTCCCGCCGCGGCTTCCCCGCTTCCCGCACAGCTAAGGGTCCGCTCCCGGCCGCGGCCCCCGGCACCCCCCCGCCAGCCCCTCGCAGCCCCCGGTCCCGCACATCTGCCTCTGCAGCAAGGGGCCCTCCGCGGCCCGGGCTGCGGGGATCGACCGCCGCCGCCGCGCGCCTTCCCGCCGCAGCCCGCTCGCCGAGCCGTGCCTCGGCGGACAGCCCGGCCGGCCCCCGGCCCTCCGCCTGCCGGCAGCCCCCACCTGCCAGCCCAGCCCGGCCCCGCTGCTCCGCCCCGCGGCCGCACCTGCGCCGACCCGGCCCGGCCCCCTGCGGGGACCCGACGACGGGGGCAGGGCCTCGCGGCGGGGCGGGGCCTCGGGGAGGGGAGGGGCCTCGCGGCGGGGCGGGAGGTACCGGGGGGGGGGGGTGCGGTGCAGCGCCCCGCCCTGCCCATATCAATTATTCACACAGCATCCCGTTAATCACGCAGCGCCGGTGGGCTGGAGCCGCGCCGAGGGAGCACCCTGGGCGGCTGAAGAGGGGGACGGGGCTGGAGGGAGGGCGGGCAAGCCGACGGGGGCCCTTCTGGGACCTGGAGCAATGCGAGGAGAAGCGCCCGCGGGGTTTCAGTCAAATTAGTACACGCCTAAAAATAAATAATAATCGTATTGGCACACCTGGCATTACACAGAGTCACAGGATGGTCGGGGTTGGAAGGGACCTCTGTGGGTCACCCAGTCCAACCCCCTGCCGAAGCAGGGTCACCTACAGCAGGCTGCACAGGACTGCGTCCAGGCAGGTCTTGAACATCTCCAGAGAAGGAGACTCCACAGCCTCCCTGGGCAGCCTTTTGTAATGGTCAAATTAATTGTAAAACAGACAGTTCAAATCTGCAGAGGTGGTTTTTGCGTTCAGCTGAACTTACTTCGGCGTCTAAGTGCTTCAGACTGTTTTCATCGCGTGTTACGGAGCTGCGAAGTTATTTTTTCCGTCGGAAGAGGGGGAGGAAAGACAACAGATCGATATGCGCTTGTACACATGAACGTGGCTGGTGAGCAGAAAATAGTTGTGTGCATTAGAAGAGGACTGGCGTCGTCATCATTACCGAATATAAATGGAAGGGCAAGTTGATGGTGGATTTTCATTTGCTTGATCCAGTCTCTGCAAGCAAGTTATTGCACGCCATTAACTGCTTAGACCTTCCTCCCTTCAGCTCTTCTTCTTTCACAGGGCCCCAAAAAGCTTTCCCGTCTACCGGCAGCTCTGGATCCCTTTTGCCGGGCTTCCCTCAGCCCTGCTCGGAGGGATCCCCAGCACCCGAGCAGCCCCACGGCCTCCTCTGCCGACGCTTCATCCTCCCATCCGATCTGAACACCCCTTGCCGAAACACGGACCTGGTGCCCAGGGACGTCTCCTCTTTCTCTTCCCGTGCTGCAGCGCGCTGTTACCTCTAGAGGCTGTTATCTCCTCCCCGTGCCATGTTTGCTTTGTGCCAGCCAGCTGTGGTTTGTCCACCCCTCCTGCTGCCTCCTCGGCCGCCGATTGCCCCCTGCGGCTTCCCCTCGGCACGGGCCCAGTGGTGCCCCGGCCTCCGTGCGCACGGGGGGCTCATCCTGCCTGCAGAACCAGCTCCTCTTGCCGCCTCTCAGTCGCATTCTCTGCTTGCCAAGCAATTTCGTGGGATTATTTTGAATTCTTATTTCACCCCCCAATGTACTTGCAGTCGCTCCTCGATTAATCCCAACTCTGAAGGTCCCTAACGAAACACCCCAGGGCAGACCAGGGCACAGACGACCGTGGCCCTTGCTCCTTTATTCCACAGCAAGGTCTATTCCTCCATTGCCAAAGGAAATTTGGCCAGCTTGTCCCAGTGTCTTGTTGACAAGTCTATGTTAATAGCTGTTTGTCTCTCTGTTTCCTTCTGACTGTTTACAAATGATGTGTCTATCTGTACTAGGTATTTTCTGGGGAAAAAAAAATCCTGTCTATTTATTAATTGATTTATTTATAAACTCCCTTTCTAAAGATAGGCACCAGTTTTGCCTTTTTCCGTCAGCAGGGTCCTTGGCCATCCTCCCTGAGTTCTGAGATAGACATAGAATCACAGCATGGTAGAGGTTGGAAGGGACCTCTGTGGGTCACCCAGTCCAACCCCCCTGCTGAAGCAGGGTCACCTACAGCAGGCTTCACTAGACCTTGTCCAGGAGAGTCTTGAATATCTCCAGAGGAGGAGAATCAACAACCTCCCTGGGCAGCCTGTTCCAGGGCTCCGTCACCCTCAGAGGGAAGAAGTTCTTCCTCATGTTCAGATGGAGCTTCCTCTGCTTCAGTTTGTGCCCATTGCCCCTTGTCCTGTCGCTGGGCACCACTGAAAAGAGTCTGGCCCCATCCTCCTGACACCCACCCTGCAGATATTTATAGGCATTTATAAGGTCTCCTCTCAGCCTTCTCTTCTTCAGGCTAACCAAGCTGAGCTCCCTCAGCCTCTTCTCATAGGAGAGATGCTCCAATACCCTCATCATCTTCATAGCCTTCCACTGGACTCTCTCCAGTAGCTCCTCATCTTTCTTGAAGTGGGGAGCCCAGAACTGGACAGAGTACTCCAGACGGGGCCTCACTAGGGCAATTAGTTTTTTAGGACATAAGTTTTTCCAGCATTGTTTGAGCCACTTCCTTCAGTACTGTGCCGTGAAGACCAGCCAGCCCGTTTGTTTGAACACCGCTGAGTTACCCAAGTACTCTGGTAACTGGTTCTGTCCCAGTCTGGGCTGAAACCTCATTGCCTTATCGTTGATATGTATGATGTCAACCACCTGATTGCAAGTGACCTCTTTAAGCCAAGACTGGTGCAAAAAAGGCCTGAGGCACTCTGAGCCTTCTCAGCATCAGTCAATAGCTTTCTCTCCCTGATGAGCAATCCACTCACTTTTGACTTCCTCTTCCCACCAATGCACTTACCGAACGATTTCTTGTTTCTTGCGATGCTCTTGCTAGTTAAGTTTTATTTGTTGTATTGGCTTTTTTGTGTTTGTCCCCGTCTGCTCTCGCAAGGCTGTACTTCTGCACATACCCCGTGGAAACCCAGTCTGCTTTCTCCGTGCTTCCTTTCCGTGAGCTCACAATTCAGTCTGATCGGTTGCTTCCCACTCTTTCTAGATTTCTTGTGCGATGGGATCGTTTGGGACCCATCTGGTCCCAGTGGTTTGGAACCACTCTACCACTCACTTTTCTTTTCCCACACAAAGGGGAAAAGGCCTTGGCGTGGCCTGGGGTTGGCAGGGAGCAATGGAGAGGGGAAGAAGACTTCGAGAACGGAGGTTGAGTTGAATCATTGAGGAAAGAGGAACTTGACTGAAGAAAGCAAAGGACTGAGAACTCAGAGATGAAAGGGAAAAGAAGAGGACTTAGAGAAGGATGTAGGAGTATTGTGAATGAGCAGATCTGTAGAAACAGGATAAAGTTGTATGGTACAATGAAAAGCATATAACAAGAGGTGACAACCCTTGTTCAAGCTGACCAAACATTTTCATCCCGCACACCTCTTCTGGGCTGCTCTGACATCCTGAGATTTCATTTGGAACCGAAAAATTTCAAAGGTAGCATATTCCTGAGAGCTATGTATTTTTACGCAGTAGAAATTCTCCCACCTTTGAAACAGTGATCCTCAGGAGACTGTTTCTGACTACAAGAAGGTTGAGGACAAAACGAAAGAAAACACATTTCTAGGAGTTAAGAAATAAATTTTTGATGGAATAAGTCCTATCGAAGCAAAACTTCATGGAAAAATATCTTTCAAATAACAGAAATGTCTTTACATGTTCTGGTGAGAATTGATTTTGGTTTGGATGAGGAACTGAGAAAGACTTGAAAGGAAGATCCCAGCTGTGCGGTGGGGCCTACACACGAGTAAATACCAAAGTGAAGATTGCAGAGGCAAGCCTCTCTCTCCTGTGCAAGGCTTCATGAGACACTACATTTGCGGTCAAGTGTGGTTTCTCCAGCAGTGCCTCTTTGAAGAAGACAGAAGACGTAGAACCTTTGGGGTGCTTCTTTGTTAGAAGACAAAAAGATACCATTTAAAAAATGAGTTGTATTCAAGAAGAGAATGAATCAATGCCTCTTGGCGCTTTTTTCCACCTTCACTGAGTTATATTAAGGAAGTTGCATACCATTATAACCCACTTCCTCAACAGTTTGGGGATAAGGAGCAGAAAAGATGGCTTTGGCCTCTTCTGACAGGAGTAGTTTGATCCCTGCCGTAACGCAGAGTGAGCGGCCTCGGAGCTGGGACAACACGACAGTGGTGGAAGCCGGTGAACGTTGTCCATTTGCAGAGCAAGCCTCCCGTTGCAGAACGAGCATCCTGTCTGTCGGCACCCTGCCACAGCTCGGAGGATTTAAAGCCAGGACCCGGAGAAATATCATCATGTTTACAGAGAGGAGGGGAAAAAAAAAAATCAAGCTTCCTTAGCCTTGGCGTTAACATTTCCAGACTCTTGAAAGGCCAGCCACAGTCCTTTGAAGAGCTGCTGGCACAAATTCCCAGTTTATGTGGAATTTGCAACAACCTTGTCCTACATAGTAACCATCTTGGCTATATTTTATGACACGTATGCTGGGTTGCCTTTTTTGTCTAAAGGAATCCTGTACTGTAGAGGTGAAATTATGAAAATGCAATAAACCAAAGCTACTTCGTACAAAGATTCATTAGTAAAATCATCTATTGGAATGCAGACTATTTATAGAATGGAGGAAAGCACAATATGTTCACCAGATCACAAGATAATTTAGGCTGGAAGGGATCAGGAGGTCTCTAGTCCCCCTTGTTCTGAAAGCAGGATCAGCCATAGGGTCAGACGAGGATGCACAGGGCTTTATCCAGATGCTACAGGGGGTTTTTCAGTTCAGGAGGGCCCAGTGAGTACTGTGAGAGCTGGATGTGGGGCAAGGTAAACAGAAAGAAAGAGAAAGGAGTTGAAAATGGTAAAAGGGGCTAAGCCACTTGGGTAACAGGCAGAAAAGCCTGTACTCATTTCAATGCACTCTCCTCTAGTGTTGACTGAACCAAAGACACCTGACTTTCACCGTTCTTCTGATGTCAGCAAACATTAGTGAAACTCACTGGTGAAATGTTCTGTCCCTCCCTGATGCTGATTCAAACAGAAGATGACAAGCTATTATTAGTGCCATTTACTCTGCTGGCAGAGGTCTGCACCCGCTAGAGGGAGGGATAGAGCTGGGGCAGGGTTCCCATCCCCCATCTGCCGGGGATGTGAGCATGATGAGGATCGTGGGTGGCGTCGCTTATTATCCTAAAACCAGAAGAAACTATTTGTACACTAATATTAGAAAAGATCCTAGATGTTGCAAAGTCACACAATCTGATGTTGGTAAACACTGTAACTAGGATTGCTTGGGCAATGTTAGTTTGTGCCCCAAATCTTGTGCACATGCATTCTGATGCAACCTTTAATTAACAGTGCATTATGATGCAACCTATAATTACATGACTATGGATATTTTTTCTTGTCGATCTCCTGCATTTAAAAAGAAAAAAAGATGACCACTTTAGAAGCCCTGACTCTCAGCAGAATTTAGGCACTTAAAATACCTTTGAGAATCTGGGTCTTAATGAGGAGCAATTCAATATTTTGTTTTCTCCTTGTTCAGTGTGGAGCCCCATGACTTATTTAATGCATTATCTTCAAGCCCTTCTCTCAAGAACTAATGATTAATGTCCTCATGGGCTTTTTTATAATTCTCCCCTATGAAATACCCAAGTGTTTCACAAATACTAATGCATTTATTTTCACAGTATCTCCATAATGGGAAGGCTTATTACCTTCCTTTCATATTGGGAAACTCAGAGGCGGATAAGTTAAGGTGAAAACCACAAGGTTTTGGATATTTGCAGCTCCCAGCAGTTTAGCATTCTTGAGCATGGTGCGGCATTTTGTATTTCCAAAGCACAACTCCTGTTGGCAACTGTGAATGTGCAACACATTTGTAAATCAGATTCCAGAGTCTCAAGTCATGCACTCATAAAATGAGGCAACTGCAACTGTAATAACATCATATGGTGCTTTGAGGAAGAGGCAGAAGCCTGACATCACTCCTGGGCAAAACAATGGAGTAGCTGATGCAGCACTTGACTAATAAAATATTAAAACTAGTTCAGATAATTACAGCCAGTTAACCTGAATTTGAGGAAAATACACTTTGTCAAGCTACCATTTTTTTTAAAATGAGGTTATGAATTTGGTTAATGAAGACAATAGTACTGATAGAAAATATTAGCGACTGTAGAGTAAGAAAGATAAACCCAAACTAGTTCTACCCTATCTTGGTCCAGGTTGTGAACAGATGTTGTCTTCTAGACACAGTTTTTCCACCAGAAGAATTTACCTCCATCTGCTGCTAATTACGCTCTCCTAGCTAGGAAGTAGTTCCCCTTGCAATCTGCCTGTAGACCAGCTCCCGCATGCACCCCCTACTTTACAGTAGGATAAATCAATTAAGTTCAGTCAGATTAGCAACCTAAATTGCATAAGCTTTTCCTGACAATTTTTCTTGATGGGAGTCCAGAACCTCGCTCAGATACCTCTATCCCTGTCAGTAGCCAGCCAGTCAACTTTCTAAATTACGAATTCAACTCCCTGGAGAAGCAGTGACACCTTTTAACTCTTCTTCCAGTCTCCCACCTCGTCTGTGATTCACCTACCTCTACAATTAACAAGGCAGTGTTGTGTAGGGAACAGCCTTCTTTACAGTAATGTGACCCACATGCGAAGCAGGTCTATCCTGTTCACTGAATAAAGCAAAGCACTCGGTGGAAAAAACAGTAGATAGTCACATAATTAAAGGCTTTTCTCACTGTACATACACAGATATTATATACTTTATACATATATATGTGCCTGTATGTATGTAGAACAGAGTCATTGTGTGAACACATAGAGAGGCCAAATTAGATTTACACAAGCTGTTGTACCTGGTGTAATTTCTGACTTTGAAGTGCTCAATTTTGCATTCTTCGCAGTGTTTTAATGTAGGGCTTTTTCTCTGTGTGTATGCATTAAAACAATGCAAAAAAAATAACGAGTGCTTGCACAAGACAAGTTCTACAGTATGCATAATTTTTAGACACAGATTGTTTCAATACCTTCATGGAATGCAGAGAAATCAAGTAGGATTTACATCAGTCCAGTGGCTTTTTTATTTTAAACAGATCTTCAAATACTAGAATTAAATAAATTAAATTAACAATTAAATTAAATTAAACAGGCTTTGAGACGGATTCCTATTTCAGAAGACCAAAGTCTCTATTGGTGTTCATTTTACCTTCCTTTTCTCATAAGATGGTACCTGAATAGCCAATGTTGAAAAATCACTTAGTGCAAGCATAAGTATATATTTTCTGCATCCTCCTCTAAAGCTGCTGACAGATTCTTAACACAGAAACACTGAGACTAGGATAGTAATAATTAGTTAAGGAGCAAGACGGATGCACTTTCACCTGTAACAGGAATCACAACCTGCTACACGCAGATGCTTACTGCCACTTTTACTGTACAACTCAGTTTCTAAAGGGAAAGCAAATACCAAACAGCACCTAGGATATTCCATGAGGATTATCAGAGGAAAGGAATCAGGACACCCCGAGGGAACTCAGTGACTCAAGAGTGCAGTCCTCAGACAGATAAGTTACACCTTGCACACAGACTAACTGTGCAAGTATGCATATCTGCTACAGAAAGGAACCAAGCAAATATAAGGATACCAGCTTCAAGCCTAATTGCCTCAAACGCATGAATCACCAAGTTCCAATCTTGCAGGACTGAACTGGAATGTTATAATCAAGAACCTTGTTTGCACATGCAATATTCCCCTTTGATTTTTTTTTCTTCACACCTGGGTAAGAGACGTTCTGGCTGGGGACTTCCTTTCCATGCCTGCTGCTATATTGTATCTGCAAGCTCCGACTCACCTAGTGTCCAAATGGTTTTGCTGTGAGTCCGTGCTTATATGGGCTGGGAGTGAGCTCCGAGGTACAGCAGCAAGACTTGAGTCTCTTCTATCCTTGAACACAGGCCCAGACTGGATATTACCTGTGGAGAGGCTGAGAACAGGCAAAGTCCTAATTAAACTGTGTCCTGTAGCCACGAGATGTTAACATACATACATCCACCTGCTTACACCTTACCTGGCACTCACTGCTGCGTGCACCCTGCAAGTCCTGCTTGCAGTTGGACTAGATGATGGTTTTAGGTCCCTTTCAACTCTTCTCTTTCTGACAGGAATTACTGGGATACCCTGCACAGATCTTGCTAAATTTGATGTGTACAAGTGCAGCCCTGGATAGTCTCCCATTGCCCATCCACAGGGGTCACCTGCACCAAGGGCTCACAGCTCAGCTCAGGCTTCTCCTGAATAAATCCTTTCAAAAACTGCAAGAAGAGGAGCATGTTCTCTATTCTCTGCATACAAAACAAGCATGACCGTGCACATATGTTCTAAGGGGGAAACAAGAGCATCAACTAGTTCAAGATTGAGAAAGATCATGTTGATCTTGCTCTAGAAAGTTGTTTTGAAAAAAAATAAGAGCCTTAAGGACAAAAAGGAAAGAAAGAGGTTGGCAAAAAAATAATGACACAGTACTTAATTTTTGTGTTGTATTTTCTATCAACATTTGAAGATTTGAGAGATAAGAGGTTTGCACTGCTAGAGTTAAATAATTTGTAGTTACCTGGAACCCAGGCCAGCTTGTGCAAATACAGCCCTGCAGTGCGGTCAGCCCGGCAGACTTTGTCTTTCCAGGCGTAACCACCGATTTACACCTTACCCCACAATGGTCAAAACTCCCTTTGCAGCGTGTTAGTAATGTAGTCTTACGCTGCTAGCCTCTACCCTGGAAATACCAAACGCTTCTTTCATAATGTTTTTTGGCCTGAATTTATACAGCCTAAAATCAATGATTACACGGACTTCTGAAATTTAAAAGACAAAAAGAGAGAGAAAAAGGGAGAGAGGGAGAGAGGTGGGTCGCTTTGTTCATCCAAAGGGCTCTGTGTTTTACACCACTGGAGCCCCAGGTCCCACCGCTTCTGAAGTAAAGGGTGAAATTCCAGCCAGTTTTGCTCTGGACCAGTAAGGCCTGGCCAGCACACGCGGCTCACCAGGATGCTTGCTCTGAATGCACCCAGTGTATTGGAGGAAAGGTGAGAGGCATCAGCCATACCAAGTACGTGGCATCAAATGACTCGCTGCAGACTTGCCCCAGCTTTTTTTTCCCTCTGCTACCCAGTGAGGATGCTGCATCTGGAGGAATCTGAAAATACAGAAAACAGTCAGAAAACTGCAGTTCCTCTGCAATTGGAGACATCTAGTTAGAAATACCTAGTCAGTTTTGCTAAGAAGGAAAAGATGCCACGAGCAGCCAGAGAGCCTGGATCGAGAGGAAATGCTACAAGGGAGGAGACAGCGGGGAACAAACACCTGGCTTGGGGAGGTTTGGCTTTAAAAAAAAAAGAAAACAGCAAATTGTAAAAAAAATTGTGAAGAAACAAACCTGGTATAGGATGATGGGGGAAAGGGAAGCTAGACTTTCATCCGTACAAGGCGTCTGTTTGTGATTAAGAGATAAAAGAACAAAGGCTCATTGATGAGCAGCTTTTGCCGTGGCCTTTCCCTGCTTGCCCCTACCCACCCAGCTGGTCCTTGGACAGTCAGCCAGCAGAACAGGCGATGCCGGTGGCCTCACTCAGCAAGGAGCGGGCTGTTTTGTTCTCACAAGCCTGCATTTCTTTTCAGGCAAATATTCTTTTCAGATGTGCTGGAGTTTCAGCCGTCTTCCTCAGGAAGACCTCAACTGGGCAATGAGTTTAGAGCAGCTAGCAGCTAGTATCTCAGACATAAAGAAGTGTGTCCTGGTGACTGCAGATGTTGTAAATTGTTCATGCTTGTGACCGTGTCATGGGAGAACATCAAAGGCTTCCACCAGTTTCGTGGTTGTTTGGAATGAGATAGGCAGCGAGCCAAAGCCTACCTTGGCAAAAGCCACCCGTGTCGTGCAGCTTAGCTGTCCTGCCAGCTATCTGAGGCAGTACATTTCTTATCTCCAGTTCCTTTCCATAGGGATCAAGTGTTCCTGGCCAGTTGGATTTTGACAAAAGGCTCTGTATGATTACTAGCTTTAGTACTATTACTGGGCTCTAGGCAGGAGGGAGATTGTTAGGCTAGTTTCACACTGGTGTTGACCTATTCATGGTCTCCTTATTCAGTACCAAAGTTATTCTGACTGGCACCTCACTGGCTCCTGCTGATTATCATAAGCTTACCTGGAGCAGATGACTAACTGGTGCCCAGTGCAGCTTCTCCTGTGCAACACAGTTTTGTGATCAAGAACCCAGTGGTAAGAGATCAAAATGTATTTGTATAATTATGCAGCAACTCTCCATTAGCCTCCCTCAATTATTTTTAAAAGCATGTTGCTATGGGAAAATGCTCCTGGAGTCAGTTATTTTAAAGTTTTCTTCTTAGAGACTTCAACCCATCCTTCCAGTATTTTCAGATTTGAGGACAAACCTTCATCCAGTTAGTGAACGTAGATGCAACAGATGTTGTTCACTCTGCTGGGAAGGAAGCATCCTACCCACTGCTCCAAGACCTCAGAGCAAATCAGTGCAGTGCTTGATGAGCATAAGCTTATACTAAAAAAACGAAGAAGACTACAGATACTAAGTTTTAAAGTTTAGGACAAAGTTTCTTTTCCTCACTTTTTTAGAAATGGACAAAGTAGGAATGGTACAAAGCTAATAATTACTTCTAAAAACACAAATAGAGGAACGGAGTCCAAGTCAGACAAAGTTCAGAGGTGGCTGTTTTGTTTACGTGAATTTACTTAAAACTCCCGTGAGCTTTAGATCAGGCTTTTCTTCTCCTTTTCATCGCATGAAGTGCAGACTCCTCAGCTGTGACTGATGCTAGGTGTCTATATTTCTCCCATTTTTAGGGTTGCCTGCTACTATCACGGAAAATATCAGTGTCAGCTTCACCTTTTTGCAAAACAGTCAGCATTTGGTTTGGCTGAACAAAAAATATTTTGGAATGGACCTCAGCGACCTTCTGCAAATTGATAGCCAGCTTGTAACAGGCAAACTGAGTCACCAGTTGCGCAGGGTTGAAATCCAACCCATACATCTGTAGCATATCTTGCATTGCCAGTGTAATTGCCCTTGTGACGTTCTCAAGTTTTAAAATAGCTTTGATGAGCCTCTGATCGGATTGGATTGGATACTCTGTGTTACACACACTCTCCGGGCAGAGGTGAATTTAGACATCTACTCTGTAAAGTTTGGGTATTTGGGTTCTCCTGTTCTATATGCAGTTTCCTAGGAAATTTCCAGTTCCTCAGAGGGAAGGAAGTTCTGAGTTCCTCCAGATTCACACTCTTCTGGTGAACTCCATCCATCAGACTGCTGGGGTGAACAAGCAACTCACTTCTTTTATTAACAGATCTGTTCCTTGCAGGGGGTCTGACACGGTTTTGATGAAGTCCACAGAGCTTGCAACTTCCCTCTTACATCCAGTCCCATATAACGGGGAAATTTAAGCTCTTCTGAGATGGGGGCATAAGGACTGTATCGCCGATTTGACTGTACATTTTAGGGTCCATACTGAACTTCCGAACCTCCTCCTTCAGCCTCCTGCATCAAGCACAGTGCAACACAGCTTTCAAAAGTGAACTGCTTTGTTGCTGGCCCAATGTTTTACTGGGTAGAGGGGAACAAGCTGTATAATGCTTTACATTTCATGTGCCAAAGTGTAGCCTTTCCTTTAAACATTTAATTCAGTTCTGTTTTCAGATTTTCTCAACATTTTCAAGAGTATCCCCTAGGTAAATACTTTCTGCAACAGTTTCCTCATGTGCCAGGTTCCCAGCTGACAGCCTGCCCTGACAGTCTGACTGCAGTCAGCTGCAGGTTGCCGTTTCAGAAGCTGCGTCATAATATTATTCTCAATAATTGGTAAGTCTTAGTTTTAGCAGCAATAACACAGATCCTATAACCACCTTCTACAATCCAGTGCACGCTCCAGGAGCGTTCATGCTGTTACCCACATACAGCAGGCACAGAACTGCTTGTACTTTATTAGAAAGTGCTGTAATTTTGCCCACCACAGCTTAGTCTGATTTTTTTTTTTTTAAACTTCCCTTGTGGTTTTAAGAGCCATGATTTCCATTATCTCATTTTAAACAAATGAGGTTGAGTATTTGTTGCGACTCTTTGAAACACCAGGGTCACAGTCTGCTTGCACACAGAGCAGCTGAACAGAGTTTCAAGTCCACATCTCCACTTCAGTATGTTTTTCATTTTGTTCAGCACAGTGGAAGTGCAAATCTTTTTTTTTTTTTCTTTCCTCAAGACAAAGTATAGTGCTTAATATTTCCGTCAGAACTTTACTATTATCCTTTTTCTTCCTGGAATTCAGAAAAGTTAACGTATCCCTGATTTTCTTTGTTCGCTTTGAAGAATCTCCTCTGTTTAGTGGGGATATACAAAAGCCTCACACCTCCAGAATTTGTCTCTAGCATTTTTTATTCCCCCAAAGTAAGAAACAGAAGCAATGTTAAAGCTTTTTCTGGGCACTTAGTTACAAGTAATTTGCACCTGAAATCTATAGTTAGAGGAAAAAAAACTGCTGTCGCTGGTTTCTGAATAATGGAGTCACTGCTGAAAAGAAGTCCAAGCAGGGCAAACAGAGAGCAAAGCCATGTTTTCCAGAGCTAGGGATGTAGCAAAGCATGAGTTATGGCTGACAAAGTACCTTCAAACCCCAAACAGGCAACTGGCATTCGATTGCAATCGCTGGTGGCGGGGCACATTTTGAGCAATATCCAATCTCCCTCTCCTTTCCAGCCCCTAGTTTAGGTGTGATGGAGGAGCCTGACGGCAGGAATCCAGCGTAGCTCTGCAGCCAAGGGCAAGAGCTGGACATCTCCAGGGAGCAACGCAGAGTGTACAGAGCTACCTGTTGCTGCATGTCTATCCACACTACTCCTTTTCAGTCAGACACGTTATCATGGTTAACCTTAAAATATATACACTTTTTTGGCATTCTTTAAACAGAAAGAATAGTGTAGCATTGCAGGATTTTAAGGAAAATGTAATTTTCAAAAAATCTACAATATTCAGCTAGTATGAATTATTTTTCTGGCTTTACACACGCACTGTGTTTTTTGTCCAGGGCTGGGATGTTAGCAAGGCAGAAAAATCCTGTCCCCTAGCTACTGATTGTACTGGAAAAGTGACTTCTCTGGTTCCTTCCAAAGCAAGCTCCAAAAAGACCTAAATGGTAGTGTGAGGTGACACCCTCCATCCCTTGTGTCTTGGCACAGTGAGACTTGGGTAAGTCCCTGCAGAGAGATAAGGATCTGCAGAACTGAGTCCTGGCGAAGCAGGGCTCCCATCATACCCTCCTCCCCGTCTCTCCTTGGTGAGAGAAGGGCTCCCACCAGGCAGCAGGAGAGCTGAGCAGATGGCGGGTCATCTCACCTCAGCTCGGACCTGCAGGAAAAAAAAAGGGGCCGCGTCTCCTCACCCAGGGACGTAGCACAGGAGGAGAGGAGGCAGCAAGGAGAGAAGAGCCTTGTCTGAGCGCAGACAAGGTGACCTCTCTTTCAGCCATTCACTTCGTTTTCCTTCACTTCTTCACTTTTTAGGGAGGGGTGAGAGGAACCAGCGCGTGCCCTGGGGATCTTCAGCTTGGTCTGTGCCACGAAGACTGGGCTTACATTGTGGGGAGAGGTGCTCTGCCTGAAATCCCTCCAAGGCTCTCGGGAGCCTGTACTCCTCCAGGCCTAAAGAGAACAAGTTTTTAAGAGTCTCTGGAGAGAGTGTGAAAAATAACATTCACCTATTTAACCGTACGTCCTTCCTGATAGCAGCGCAAGAGGATATGTCCGCCCTCCTGCTCACAGGGACATTGTGGCAGGGAATTTGCAGTACCTCTATACAGCACAAGAAGAAAATGTGCTGAAAGACCTTGACTCTCCACCAGAGTCCACACACAAAAAAGACCCTTACTCTGACTTCCAGTGAACTAATAGGTGGTACTGAACAGGACCGGTCTGTAAAATCCTGCTTGGGACTTGATCCAAAAATGATTCGATAATACCATGTATTCTACTGGGTGTACATGGCATGCAGGAACTCAACACATTGGCTGTTTTCCAGGCATTTGTAACCCTTTTTTTCTTCCGAGAGGGTGGAAAAAAACATTTATTGACTAAATTCTCCAGCATAATTTTAATGTTTAATCCCCAAGGCCAGAGCAATTACTTTCCCTTTTCCTTTGATATCCGATGCCCTCCAGCTGGGTTGTAGATTAGCAGACACCAGTGCTAAATTTAGTAGAATTAGTGTGTGTAAGTACTAATTAAACTAGTCACGACAGCCACTGCCTTCACCAGCGATGCCTTCCAGGCATCCCTGGAAAAGAAAATGTGTGAATTTACAGGCTTTGCAAGGATCTGTGCTGGGTATAGAGGCCTGCTGACTGCAGTCCACAGTTCAGCTACACGGGATGGATCGGGACTTTCCCTGCGCTGTCTTCTCCGGGAGGTTCGGTGCCAACCTGCAGAGGACCAGTGCATTCGTAGCCTGGAAATGGAGCCGCACTCAGCTGTCCCCAGGGGCAGGTAGCACGGCACTTGGCTTTTGTGCTACCTAGACAGAAGTCCAGCATGCCCCAGACCTGGACCACCGCATTCTTTGGGACTCACATCTGAAAGCATCGTTCTGCACGGCAGCAGGAATGGCAGCAGCATGGTGTAATCCAGCAGCCCTCGCCGCTTTCTTTCCAACGCGCTCGGTACGCAGACTAAAAAGATAATTTCTCTAACTGCTACTGCCGCAGACGCAGTCCGGGGTCACTGCGTTCAAGTGAGGACTGTATTGCTTTTTTTTTTTTTTTTTACTTCTCACAAAAGATGGTAAAAATGAAAATTCTCCGAGTAATTTCTACCCTCATTTGTGCAAGAGCAACGACATTCCCTTCAAATGATGCCTTTTAGTGCCACCATGGAAACCTCGGAATTTTTAAAGGATTTGAACAGCGTACTTTACTGGGAATTGCAGAACAATTCTGCTGGTGTGCCAGGGAAAAGAACTCAGCTTGTTCTCCTTAAATGTGAAAGTAAGGATCTCAAAACAAATAACTACAACAAACAAAATCCTTAGTTTGGAGTTCACTTGAAGTGAAATTCATGCCTGGTAATGGTTTACCACAAAATGTACCAATTAAGCCCTGGTTGAGTCCTCAGAATAGATCTTCAAGATGCATGTGTTTTGTGCTGATCCTCTCCACGGGAGCGAACTGCGCTCCAAATTCTATTTGTTTGCTGGAACCAAGAGAAAGCCAGCAAAGCTTCCCGCGGGTCCCAAGCTTACGCTTTCACCACTCACTCAAGCTGTTGGCATTTTGCTGAATAATTAAGGAATGGGTATAAATGCATTTTCGTGTTTTAGTCTGAATGCATTATCAAGATTTTAATGTAGTGTGTAGCTGTATGTAGCTGTGTGCTGTAATTGTTTGGCTGTGTTAAACTTCCTGATTTATCAAATGCCTTTGCAACATGAAAAGAAAACCAGCACATCCCTTTTGATCCTTTAAGACAACTGACACTAAGCTGTCACCAAGAGCAGAAATGGACTTTTAAGTAGCTGGTATCATCAGCCAACTGCAATATGCTGGAGATTTCATTGAAAGAGATGAGATGAAAACAATATGGGTAGATGCAGCAGGAGTGTCTCCACAGGCCAAGTGGTATTTAATGCAATTGTAGGGGTGAGCTTGTACTGTTTGCTTGAAACTTCAGAAGTTAACAATAAGCACAGCTTAGAAGTCCAGCACAAGTTAATTGATAACTTGAGCTCAGTAGATTAGGCTTTGAACATTGCTTACTGGGGAGATGGACAAAAGCTCTTGAAACCAAAGGGGAAGAAGCCCCACGTAACACTTTGGATTTGCAATCTACTCAATATTAATATAAAATCATATAGATCTAGCAGTGGACTGGCCCTAAGTCTCTATTGTACAAGACAGATATTTTTATGAAATCATTTTTTTGAATGGCACATTAAATTATTTTCTCGAAGGTAGAGCAGAAAAACTGCATGTTGTTCTGTGCCCCTGAGTACTGTTGCCTGCTCTTTCCGGTCAGCAGTTGGTACCAATATTTTGCAAAACATGTAGGAATTCAAATATTCGGTAACTGAATGCTAGTCCTTTTTAAACAAATTTTGGCTGTTTTGTCCCGTGATGCAAAGCTCATCACAGCCTACCCCTTGACTTCTCCCTCAATTCACTTTTTACCATCCCCATATATGTCTGGGCTTTAGTCTCACCAGAGGTGTCTTCTGAGCTAATTAGTGTGTGGCACTGAGCTGGAGACAGTTAGGTGACATTCATTTTCTGACACAGACAGCAGCTGAAGGTGTGGCATTTCAGCAGCAGGGTTAAAAGCATGGATAAATCACCACAAGGCAAAACACCTGCTCATGGCAGCTTTCTCTATCAGGCCACCTACACAATTACCAAAGAAACACCACTGCAACTCTTTGCCTACTATTACAAGTTACATGGACCACAAGTTTCATTCAAAGATCATAAATATCCATTCAGAGACTGATCTTTACAGCATGCTGTCTCGTATATCCCCCAGGGTCATTTCACATGAGGGATGACAGGGGAGGCACAGCAAGCGATGACTTGTGAAGGTCCCACACCATGACAGTGCCAAGCCTGGCATGAGGATCCAGGTATCCTCACTGCCAGTACCATGGGTATAATTCACACCAGACAAGTCTTCCTTAACTCCATTTTCCCTCTGAAAGTCAAGAGCTGCCAAAGACAAGAATTGTGTTTATGCAAAGCCTTTTCCTAGGTCCCTTTAGTGCTCACAAACCGCTCATGGAAACTCCGTAATTGGTGCCATGGCTGTAGACACGTGAAACTCCAGGAAAATATACTGAGAATACAGACTGTGCTGCACTGTTTTTGTAAGCCCAGTAATGAGTCCCTAAGAGACAACCAGTAAAGCCCAATTATTCCACCCAAACAGCCCAGCTCTTGAAGGCTGACTGGTTTGATCACTAGTTCTGTGCTGCTGGAAAGACAACCAAAAGTGAACTAGGATCCTGAAGTGTTACTGCGAAAAAAATCAAATTTTATTACTTTTTTGGTGCTATTTATTCTGCGAGTCTTCCAGTTCCCTGCTGGAGGTCTGACAAGCAGTCCCCTCCTCCTGCACTGCTGCTCCTAGAAAGTGCTTGGCCACGGCTGGGCAAAAAAGCACTGGGCAGCAACCACCTTTCAGGATATGAGCACTCCTCTTTATATTGACTATAGTGATCATTGAAGAACACCACGATTTGCTTCCTCCTCTGACAGATATTGCGCCGCCCCGGCAATATTTCCCATCGAGCCAGGCCCCAGCCCCCTCGCTCGCATCAAGCAGTGCATCGGAAGTGACCTGCGAACTGACTTCCCTCGGGGGTAAGATCAGGGGCTGAGCGTAGCAATGCAAACCTGCGTCAGTCCTTCGAGAAGTAACAAAGGACCCAGCCCATTAAGCCATTGAGCAGCCTCAAATTTTATGTTTAATTTACCCCAGTGGTTTTAATAGCCTTATTATTCCCAGGAGCAATGGTCTAGGGCAGGTTTGTCACTCTGTGAAAGAAGGTTTCTTAGACCACCGGGCACATACTCCGTGGCAGGCACACCTGCTCTTACAATAATCGCAGCAGTATGGCATTTCACCTCAGCCAGGTGCATCCTCTGAGGCTGCCGTTCCCTTTCTCGCCCCAGTCACACACACCTGGGACCTGCCATTTGCATGCACCATTGCAGATGTTGCTCTGCCTCTCTCATTTCTCCATGAGGGGCTTGCTCTCAGCTGGCAAGGAGCTTCATCAGAACTGTTACTAACAGGCAGCTAGTAGAATAAGAACACCTTTTTTTTTTTTTTTCAAGAAAATTTGTTTTTTTTTAATTCCAGCTGTCTAAGCCAAACTACCACAAATTAAAGGACATGATGGCTTGCTCTTCTACAGAAACGCTGTTATAAAGTCTGATGATATGTCCATGATAGACAAATGCACAGGACCTTCCTTGCCTGTATGCCCTGGAAAGTCACAAAAATCCACGAGCCACTACACCACAGAGAAAACGCCTCACTGATATTTAAAGGAGCATCAATATAATTGAATTCAAAGAGATGGAGTTTCTAACTTCCCTTGACAGTGTGCAACCTAAGTGTAGTTAAAAATACAGCCGGTGGGTTTTCAAGTGCAGGCTAACGCAGTGCCAGCAATTTAAGGTTGGTGCTGTTGCACACAGAAGATGCATACTGGGCAGTTTCAGGTTTTAGTCCTGGAGGTAAAACTGTGAGATTTATAGGAGATGACAAAAGTGATTTTGACCCACTGTCCTTTTCTTCAACTAGTACCTTTGCCCTTCATGCCGTTGCTCCTGATTAACATTTGCGACACAAGGAGTCTGGGAATAGCACAGATACTGCACTGGCACCACCCACACCAGAACAGCTCGCTTTCAAATACAAAAACGAAGTCAGAAAGCTGGTGAGCCCTCCCCAAGGTAGGATTAGATGGTAATTATTCCCCAAATTTTTCAGTAGGCTTCCTACAGGCAGAAAGCATGGTTGGCTCTCGCACGTGCAAGCGGGGTTGCAGAACCTGCTGTGGGTTTTTTTGCCCATTGAAGTGACTGCACCATCATCCTGTCCCCAAAGCATACCCTGTGTGCTCCACTTACATATTTAATTTAGCACTAGTCACATCCTGACAATACAGTGTTTACCTTTTGTATGACCTTTGGCATGGAAGCCCATTTTCTCCAGTAGCTCTCCAGACGACAGAATTACAGACACCTATTTTTCCCATGTGAGTTCTCTGATGTAAAGGATCAGTTCATTAGCTTGTCCCCCCGTAAGGATGTTACCACAATCCTTCCTGCTTATCTATCATCTATTTCCTTAAAACTCACGGAAATTTAGTCTCATTGGTATTTCAAGTACCTCTATCAACTTAGAATGAAATTTACCAAGAAATTCAAGAATAATTGTGTAGGAAGACAGACAGACGACATGACTGTACAAGCTTTGCTTATCTTAAGAAACCAGACTACAAACCGCACAAATGAATACAACAAAGACGGCAGAGGCAATCTCCCTCTCCCCCAGGTCTGTGAGTAACTACATCCTTCCTTTTGATAAAGAAAAAGTGTTTGTCCCAAAGGAGAGGAAGAAAACACAATGTGAAAAGCAGCCTGCGTAGGAAGTGTTCCTAGCAGGCTTAAAAAACCCATAGCAATTCCAAGTTCTTTCCCTCCTTCTTTAAAAACCCTTTTTCCTCCTGGGAATAACTCACAGCACTGAACAAAAGCCTGCAGCAAGGTGTGTTCACGTGGTGCTGGATGCCATTAGACAACATGCAGAGGCAGCCTTGCCCTCAAAGCCCTGTGGTCCAAAGGGTTCACTGGTTCAAGAGCTTGGAAGACAAAAGCCCTTTGACCGTGTAAGGATAAGTATAATCCATTCAGGAGCCCAAATTTCAGCATGGAGCACTTTTGGCTGTTCAGCGCCTGCAACTTGCTCCCAGGGGGCAGAAGGAATAGCCAGCGGGCAGCGTAACAGCCTGGCCAAAGCAGGAAGTTTACACGGGAGTCTATGGCCAGGCTGGATTGCCACACAACGGGTGACAGAGACACTGCAGCAAGTGGCAATTATTTTGTAAGTTAAGCTGTCCCTTGTTAGCAAACTTGGTAACAGTAATAAAAATAATTGTCTACAGGAAACTCCTGTGTACCAGAGAAGAGAGATAGGAGAGTAAAAGTAACTAGTAAAGGAACAGTGATGCATTTTTTGATTACTGATTTGCATCATAATTAGTCAGCTTGCTGTTTTTTTCTCCTGATATAATGTATTATATATAATATATAAAATATATAACAAATATATAATATATAATTAAACCACTGTAGCCATAACTGTAATCCTTAATGGACAGAGACAGGCCAACAGGTCATGCAAGGAGCTTGGTAAGAAACAAGGGAACCTGTTTTGATCTGTACCCCTCACTAAGGAACCCGCCCATGTTCTTTGAAGACACTGGTGGCAGCGGCAGCACAAATGTGTGTCCTGTTGCTGCCCAACACACGCTGATGCTGACCATGTCACTTACCCTGGGAAACCCAGTCTTTGGAGCGGGAGACCACATACCAGCCCATTACTTCATTATAGCCATTACTCTGGGGTGGGTATTTCCCCACAGCTAAAAGGCAGCTCCATCGCCTTCAGCAATCTCATAAATGTAGCCCTGGGGCAAGGCAGCAGCTCACACTTACAAAATCCCTGTGCTAGAAAAGTTTTGAAATCTCTTAAAGCCACTCTGAAATCAGGTTTCTGCTCTTTTTACAGGCTGAGCTTTGCTTCTCCTCTCCCACTTCTGACATTCCCTATTTGTAGTTGGGAGAAGACAGAAAAAAGCAACAACAGGAAAAAAATTGTTGTGCAGAGATGAACCTCAGCAATGTAATCTTTCTATGTCAATGAAAACTTACCCTCCTCTTTTGTTACTTGGATAATAAACCCTTCACAAGGCTTACGCTACCTGGCAACCACCAACGAAACCAGAGTTTCTGCTGGCTCTGGTGAATGCTCTGCTTTGTGCCAGTCTGCAGACCAGTATGAGCTCGGCATCCTAATCTGGTTTAGGTGGGGATTCCATCACCCTTTCCTTTCGCTTCCCTTATTAAATCCCACATCAGGCATGGCTCTTATGAACCGAGCCCTGCTGTGCAAAACTCGGGCAGGCTACCGAGCCTGTCATGAGTGTAAGTTCTCACCTGCACTGGATCCTGAATCATGCATCAGCCTTCCCCTTTTCTCGGGTGGATTTTAGCCTGTGAGTGCTGGACAGTAAACTGAGAAGTTATCGAGCAGCAGTATTGCTTTCACGTTCCTGCTTCATCCTGTGGTTAATAAATGTCAAACTTGCTGACGCTATAAAACAGCATCCAGGGTTGGTTGCTAAGCTGTGAGTATTTATATCTGCACAGACAAAGTTATAATCGAAAGTCCTACTACCCAAATGCATCGGTCTATATGCAAGAGCCTGGAACTATAATCATCCACTAGATCTTAATGAGACTAAAGGTTAATAATGCCGTGATGTTAAATGTTTCCAGAGTTTTACATCTTGTCATATGTTTGTCCATAGTTGGACTCAAACTGTGACTTCCTTATTTACTGCAGTATTGCCAAGTTACAAAAATAAGTGTCATGAAGAAATGTTACGAGAAATAAAAACAAGCTTCAGATTTCTGACATTATCTTGTACTTTTATGTCAAAACAGATTTTATTTAAAATAAAAATCTGTAGGTCTTCTAACAATCTATTTCTACTCCTAATTACCCCAAGTGTACACCACAACTAGATCAAGACTGCACATTTGCAAGTCAAGTCCCTACAACTTTGCATGGAGCTGTAAAGACTTCTGGGTGGGCAGGGAAATAATCTCTGGTTTTTTCCCCTTCCCAAGTTTATTGTTTTTTTTTTTTTTTTTTTAATCCTTAGCTTATAAATAAGCTAGGGAAAATAGACATGTTTTTCAAACCTAGACAGCTCAGCAAAGATTTATGCTCAATCTCCAACTTCAGTCAAAAGGAAACAAAAAGGATTTATACGGAATAAGATGAAGATAAATGCCAAAAAATGTCATAATGTTGTAAGATTGCATGAATGTATGGTCTAGCCTCTTGGAACAGCATGCTCAGTGCTGCTTATCCTAAAAAAATGGCCGTTGAATAAGCAAAAGTTTTTCAGAAGGAAAGAACAGGGGCAGTCAAAGACCAAGAAAGGCTCCGGTGAAAGTGATTAAGGTCCCCGAGTTTCTTGCTCTAAGGAAGAGCTGGAAATAGGAGACAAAAAAGTATAATAAGTTATGAATGATAATGTTTTCCCCAACTAGCAACACCACAGCAAGGGGACAACTGGTGGCTCTGAAAGCTGACGGCTACAAAACCACAAGAGAGGGTGAGCAGTTCACGAGGAGCAAGGAGCTCTGCGCCTCAGGGTGCTGGTGAGCACAGCAGACAGAATTCAGGAACACAGCGGATCATTTACACGGCTACTGAGAACAAACCTATAAATAATTAAGCAAATTCAAGAAGAGAGATTAAACACTATACTTCAGGCCTTGAGCCTGAACAGGCACACTAGTGGGACTCTAAGGGCTTGCTTCGGAGATCGTGCCATTCATTACAGTGCCTGGCCTAGAAATTCTTGGTTTCTGTAGTATTTGGGTGACAACCTCCAGGAAGCATTTCAACATCTTTGCCGTTTCCTCCCCAACTCTTTTGTGGACACTTCATTGATTTATGGGATTTTGCTTTTGAATATAAGCTCGTGCTTTAGGATTCACCTCTTGCTCGCCAGCAGGGCCAGCGCAGAGCTGCCACAGACACGGCGTCCCGCAGACTGCCCACGGTTGTGCTTCGAGCTGCCGCGGCAGCAGGGCGAGCAACACTGGCTTTGCCCTGCCCTGCTAATGGCGCTGGCATTTGCTTTCCAGAGGAGCAAGAAACCTCTCCTGAAGGCGTTCTGGAAGGTGCTGGTAACACGCTGCCAAGCTGCTCTGCGCAGGGCACTTCTCATGCAGGCATCCTCGGCTCGGCTCCTACCTCGCCTCCGAAAACGGCACTCCCTGCTGCTCAGCAAAGTGCGACAGCGGTTCGAGTATCGGCTGTCTCCATTAGAAAACAATTAGGCCCTGATCTCTTTTCTTATATCTTTATGATCTCCAATGGGGGAGAGTTATTTAATCAATTAGCTGCTGACGCTGCACCAGCAGCTTTTTACTTGAAATCCCAGATAGGCAAGCCAGGCCAGATTTTCTTATTGTTAATCAATAAGTCTTGGAGTACAATGTCAAAGAAACCCATGTTCCCTCAAAAGTATCATTAATAACAGTGGTTGAGCTAAAATAAGAGTTTCAATAGATTTAACGAGACACTTTGAAATTAACTGCATTATATTCCAAATATTATTATTTCAAGCTTCACTATGAAACAGGGACTCTTAACCAAATACCTACTGAGGATGATAGTTATAATCAGAAAAAAGCTGATTAAGGTCACCGTGTTTTGAAAGATTGTAAGACCATTGTTTATGTTACAAAGCAGCAACACTATGGACAGTGACAAGTTGTTATAATTACAAAGCCTCAACCACTGGATGCAATGTGTTCAGTCAAAAAAGAAATGAAACTATGGATTTTTCCGCCTGCAATCAGGCAGGGTGCTCTGCCACGCACGCATCAGCAGCATTGGTAAAACTCCTCCAGGAGTGACTTAGAGTCCTTGGCTGCAGCTGAGCCAGGCCACCAGGCAGCAACATGTCTGCACTGGGGTGAGGGCAGGAATCGACTGAAGTGATTCCTTTGCCACTGCTCTCTTAGTGGGTTTTGTGGTTGAAGTGAGGAATTCCCAAGCGTGCGTGCAAAGATGATCCTATTCATTTTAAGCATCTCTCATCTGACTAACTCACTTTATAATCTAAAATTAGGGAGTCCCAGAGGAATATAATCTCTTTTGGTCTTCTTTTCTGCTGATGTAATAATATTTGATTATTATAAGAAGTTACACAAAGGCATCAAGCCCCTTACGCCCGTTACTCAGTTCAGGCTCACCTTTGCTTGTCTGCCTCCTCATTAGCTAGCTGTCAGATCAGTTCCATGTGCCAACAGCCTCAAGCGTTGCATCATTTGCCTAAGAGGACAGCCAGAAGGAATGAGACGTGTTTTACTGGAGGTTGCATCATTCTTTCAGGTTTTTCTTTCAGAGGTAGAACCGAGGGGAGCTATGATCAGACAGAAGCCCCTCGATACATCCTCTTCTATACGTATGCCACGTCACCTGTGTCCATGTGAAAGCCCTGTATGTCAGTCTCTGTCCATTGCACAGACCATTTCATTTGGAGAACCGCAGTATTTCTCACATGCTGTGGCAACGCGCATCATTTCACACCACCCTGATTATGTCCTGCCAAATAGGGATGTAGGAGTTTTCAGAGGCAAGTCACTGGAATAAAGAACAAAGCATTCCAGGGTCTCCACGGAAGGATGTACAGTTCACAGGAGCACTGTTAAGAGACTCAACTTTATTCCTGAATCGCAGTCACCAGAGCAGCATTATCCCATAGCAGAGGCCTATAGGCTCTTTTTTTTATAGCAGATAGCTAGTTCTACCACGCACAGCAATTCATAGACGGTGGAAAGAAGCGCTACATTTGTTCCTGAAGCACAGTGGAAATCTAGGAGTCAGAGCATGATTTAGGTTTGCTTACAGAGGGGCTGGGGAAAAGCAGGGGGTTTTTTCCCCCTGCTGATTGCCACACTCAAAGAAACAGGCAGCAGGCAACAGATGCAAAAGCCAGAATCCCATGGAAAAATAACCCCGGTGTTGTGCAGTTGGCAGTAGGGTGGGCAGGAGGGAAATCTCTGAACCCTGTTAATTCCCCACTCCTTAATATGTAGCTCTTCATCGTCGCTTCCATATACAAGTTTTCCCCTCCCTTGACTTTTGGTAGGGCATGGTCACCTACTCTATTTTGATGCTTTCTCTCCCAGTCCTTTGTGGTGAGAATGTCAGCAGGAAGAAGATGACAGTGTCTTTTTCTTTCAGTGCTTTTTGTCTGATCACCTGAAACAACGTGCCAGGGACTGACAGGGAAGCTTTGCAGCGGGGGCTAGCTGGTGCAACATGTCTCTGGGAAGTAAGAGGCACGAAGGGGTGCATGAAGCAGTGAGGAGGGAGGGAAAGGGGTCGCTACATCTCATCTCTGTGTCCTTCAGTGTGTGGGGCCTGGAGGAGTGCCTAAACCTCAAAACGTGGGAGATTTTTGTTCAGCGCAGACTAGCTGGAGCTCCTGGCCAGCTGAAACACGGCATGGCCCAACCTCATCTTCTGTACAGAAAGACAAGGCACCTTCAGGTCTCATCATCTTATTAGAGCAGACCCTCACCTCCAAGCCCCATACTTCCTTCACACTCTTTCAAGATCACTCCTAATCCGTGGGTCCACAGCACCATGTTGTCCAACGTGCTGAAGACCAGAGGTTTGTACGGTGATGTGGTAGCCCTTAGTGGCACAAATGAACTCTCAAGTGCATAAAGTCCCTCTTCAGGTCTTCATGCTTACCAAGCTTTTTTCCCCCCCCAACTCTATCAGTTGTTACAGTAAGAGATTTTAAATCTTCCTACAGTTTCTGCCTCGCAGCCTCAGGCCACTGCTGCCAGTAACACCACAGCTACAGGATATGGTGGACAGAGCTGCAACACGTAAGGGGCTCAATACCTCTCACAAGAAAGCACAATGTTTGGGCCATTTCTGCAGGGCTGGGGTATCAGAAGTTGTTCATTTTTTTAATTTTTTGTCTAAGACAATCCAGCACAGTTGGGCAGCCCAGGATGGTAGCCACAGAAGGTATCTAGGACTGACAAGGGAAATCAAGCATAGTACAAGGACTGGGACAAACAAGTCTACGCTTGGCTCAGTATATTCCCTCCCAAATCCAGGAGGAAGCCAGGATACCCGAATCTCATTGTTCCATTACTATACATCAACATTTATCCAGCTCCTGACAAAAAAGCCCAAGTCTCTAGCCCTGATCAGCCTGGAGAAGGTCAGCCTGCCGCTGCTGTCAGCTTATCCGTGTGCTGGGCTGGCTGATCCACCAGCTGGCGAAAATCATCCACCTAATCCTCACACAAAAGGAGACCGAACTATTATACAGTCTTCAATAAGATACCACATACTACTTTTTCCCTGTCATTTCTGCCTCATTCAACACAAAGAATAAAAACTGCTCACTTAATCAGCAGTCATTAAATATTTTGTTTCGCTGTTTTCGCTCAGCATGTGGCCCTTGGCCTTCTTTATGGCGCGCTGTTCAGATCCCGCTGTGGGGATAGAATTCAGCATTTCCTTATGGCCTCATTCTCACCACACATCGCTGCAACATCCAAGAGCTTTGAGAGTATTAACAAACTTACTTATGCAACCCCCCTGAAAATGCTGTCTTACCCTCATTTTACAGAAAGGCAGCCGATGCACAGAAAAGATGTAGCTTTCTGGAAAGGCCAAAATCACATATTCAGAAAGCGTAGTCCTCTATTTCAGTTTGAATTTTTAGGGTTTCATGCTTCAAAAAAGACTAAGTAGGCAAACCCAGAACACCAACTAGGAACAACTGATAGCTACAAGACACCTGTGGCACCTTGGAGGAGCTCCATGGCACACGCTGGGAAAGAATGCCTTTCTCTATGACCGCATTCAGCTGCCAAAGGCTCCTTTCCCCTTCTACCAATGCCTGCCTCATCTGCCATGTGCCTTCTAACTTCTGCTGTTAGTGAAAAGGAGGTAGAAAACACAACTTCAGGGTGAATGGGAACAAGTGGAAGGGACCTGGAAGTCACTCCCTTCCTTTGACGCCTTATCCCTGATGCTGGTCTCACACTCTGAGGACTGGCAGTTCCTCCATCTTTCCAGATGACTCTATGACAGCATTCTGCTGCTTGCAATTTCTTTGTGAAATATAACCTAGATCTCTTTGATACAGCTTGAAACTTTGGTCCTACCCACTGTGGACAGAGAGAAATGATAACATCCCACTCCTTTGGAAAGAGTGGCTTCTTTCCACAGCTCCAGCTTCTCACCAGAGCCGCTCTGTGCATTCACAGTCCTGCTAGAAACAGTGTGTGATCACACGAGAACTGTGTCCGCATTATAGAGGGATGGGGTGAAAGTGGGAGCAAATTAAGGTTTGGCAGGCATCCTTGATGCTTGCATTGCCTAGCCAGGTCTCTGCTGCCCACCACAATGATGCACTTCTAACATAATTCTTCATAAATCTGTTTACGTACTTACTTATTGTTCTTTGTAAGTCTATTTAAGTACACGCGTATTTTAGTAAGCGGCACACAGGTTCAGAAACTGATACAATAAGCATCACTGCAGCAGCCTAACAGCACGGATCTGGTGACAGCCCTTCCCGAAAACGTAACCAGAGTATTGTTTGAAGTTCTAGAACTCGCTCTTTGATGCTTCAAGGACTTACTTCCTGCAACGCTCTTAAACAAACACCCAATTAAATTTATCATCCACTGACGTTCACATGTTTGATGTTGATTAGCAACTCTGTGGTAAATTAAAATTTATGTACAAGCTATTCCACCACGTGGCTGGCCACAAACTGACTGCCCAGAAGCAATTGTGCTCTTTTAACCCTATCCCATTTTCTCAGCACAGAGCTGGAGCGGTGGGAGGCTCTCTCTGGGGAGAGCCTTTACTGCTCACCCTAGCAAAGTTCCTGGGAAAAGAGTAGAGCAGATCCTTATGGCTGGCAGGGGAAAACAAATTGCTACTCATTGGATTTCAGTGCTGATGGTACCACCTGGTGTAGCTCAAGAGATTGTCTGAATATGTTCAGCCAGCAGGATGTTCTCTTCTGGCAAGAGTTTAAGAATTCAGTAGGAAAACCAAGCAGTTATTCAAGGTGAATTTTATGAATGCCAGATAGTAAGGAACAGCTTGCAAAATCAATCTTTATATCAGCTGCCCCAAGGCTCCCTGCCACTACTGTATGTTTCTTCAGCTGCAGAATGAAATAGCAACAAGTTCCCCTCTGTGAGGCTCTGATCAGTGGAGATCTCAGTGTTGATTACTTCATCCTGCCTGGGATGAGGCTTGCTGCGAGGGCTAGATTTCTGCCTGGAGAGCCACGCTTATTTGTGAGAGAGTGCACTTTCAGCTTGTTGAAAGCACCTATCAGGCAGGAGTGTACATATGTTAAGGGCGGGAGGGGATAATTATCTTAAAGTGTTTAATTGTACAGAACAAGAAATAATTTGTGTAGTTCACTAAGCTCAATGAAGTTGAATTTGGCTTAGAAAAATACAACAAACAAAACCCCTAAAGCTTGTGTGTACAGTCTGTATTCAGTCTTTCTAGGTATTTATGTTCTGTGATACAGTTTCAAAAGCTTTCACTAGTGACTGGACTGCCCCAGAGTCATACCAAATGCTTAACTCATCAGCACGTACCTCAACAAGAACCTTTCTACTTCTGTATCATCATCCCACACAAGCAAAACAGCTGATATTCCAGATTCCCTCAGTTAGAAAAGTGGCTGAACGTTCATATTTTATCAGTACACACTGCTTTTGTCAATGCTAAAGAGACTGAGGGTACAAGCTGTGAAGGGAAAGAAGGAAAAAAAGAAAAGCCTTTTAACCACGTATATTGGAAACTTTTCAAATTATCTGAAATCAACTATTTTCTTGCTGCTTGTAGAAAATTCCCTAACAATTCACACCTACGGGTGTTTTCGATAGAAAGCTAGACAAGTAGTTTTGACAGTTCAATGCTAAGAAGCTCACCTTCAAAAAAAATACAAAGAAAAAAGGCACCACCTGTCTATCCCTGCTCCTAGCCTTGCTGTTGGTACCCATTGGGTGTCTTGCAGGTGTTCCAAGACAGGGGGGAGGGGGTGGAATTGCAAAGGCAAACTTAAGCTCAATACTGGAGCAATTCACAGTGAAACACACTATAGAATAGCCTCCCTGAACAGCTAGTAGGAGTCCAACCAGCTGGACCATTTAGGAATGACTTCGCCAAAGCACTGGAGTGTGCCGACCCCCATCGTCTCCATCTTTTACAGGCAAGGCAAAGTGAACCTGCCCAAAAAGCCTTTTTTCTCTTTAGTTATTCTTCTTTGGACACTGGGAATGGAGAACCACCTAGTTGTAAAGATGTGGGGACTTTTGTGAACATACCCCAGCACTGAGTTTAATCCATCATTGTTCCAGGAAAAAAAACCCATTTCCTATTTTTGCAGCAGGAAGCAGGGTCTCAGTGTGGTGCTGTGCCAGGAATAAGGTCAGTTTGCTCCCCCACTAGTTCATCCCGCAATTGTGTCATTTGGCTGCCATGGTCATCCAGCAGGCACGGGTAATCACCAACATGGCCTGACAACACCGTCTTTCCTCAGTGGATGACTAGAAAACACAGCTAGCGTTACGTGGGTCTGGAGCGGTGCTCAGAGGGATTGTAGGAGCTCAGTCTTTCAAGCCCACTAGTCATTCTGCTCCCAGGTAGTACGTGATGCCAAGGTCTCTCCTTTTTAAGGCAAGCTGAAAACTGCCTCCATAGCTGTAATTCGACAGTGTTGACAATGCCGCCTTGCTCCAGTCCAAAAGTCAAGCCCAGCACACCGTGGATATCCTGTGTTTCTAACAGAAGCTTTTTTTCTGGTGGTTTCCCTTGCTCACAGCTAAGCTTGAGAGCAGTCACCCCGACATAACATAGGAAGGCTCCAGGGTTGTAGGAGATAACACCAGGTACAAATGAGAAAAAGAATTTCCTTTCATCCCACTGTGCAAAGTTGATAGTGGGGATCCTATTCCCCAGCTGTTCCTCAAAAACTGCTTTTCCCCATTCATTCCCTTTCAGCAACCCTTGTTTTATATACCAGTTGTTCTCAGCAACACAGGATTACTGAACACGCATGAAAAGCAATTGCATTTAAAGCCCTCATTTCAAAGACTTGCTTTGAATTCCTTCTCTTTGATGTTGATATTTCTGCTGTCTCCACTGTTACCTGCAGAATCCACCAGCAGCGGAGGGCTGAAAGTCAGCTCGACAGATGCTGCAAATGCCACCGCTCCCGCGGAGCTCATTTGAGAGACCGGTGCATGTGCACTTGGCTCTGATGAAGCGCACTGAGACTGGGAACACTGCAGAAGGAAGTTATGTTTCATCCTAGAATCAGCATAACAAGATGTACTGTTCACCCAAGCTTTCTGCAAGCTAGGATCAGCACGTAGAGACAAAACCCACCCTAATCTTTGCCAGTCATCGGCCTCTCTGCAGGAATACATTGAAGTCTGAATTTCCTCTTCCCATGGGCAAATGCCACCTCATTGCCCACTTACTAGAATAGAACAAGCACCTTCATGCTTTTCTCCTCAGGTCACTCCCCATAACTAGGAACATGCCTATACAGTCACAAGCAGTGTATATCCACCTTGCTCCCAACCTCTGACTGTCTCCTCTGCCACATGGGCCATGCAGCACTCGGATGACTGTTGAGCAACTTGCATGCCTCAAGGTCTCTGCTTCCAGGGCTGGCCAGTCTTGTCACTTGTGCCTTTGTACTTCCTTTAGCCTGTTATCTCATAAGGTTTTTTTCACTTCACTTGAAAGTTTTTTGGGTCTTGGACCATTTCTTCTCTAGGTCCCGCTGGTTATTGCAGTAGAAAGCAGAACACTAATACCTGTAATGGTAAAGTGGTTGCTGATGGTGGACAGCTTGGATTCCAATCCAAATTAAAAAGCAGTCTGAACTTTCAAATCTGATTTTGAACCTCCAGCCCCAGTATTCTGACTTCAAATTTTGCTTCAGGCTCTTTTTTCTTTCCTTTTTTTTTTTTTAATTTATAGACTCTCGAGCAACAGTCAGAAAGACTGGATTTGTGATCTGGAAATGAAAAGGCTTGGTAATCAGTCCAGCCCCTTTTTAAATAACATTTTAATCTACTGCTAGAAAGTACTTCTAAAATTCATGGTAATGTATACTTTGACCTATTCTTAACACATAGCGAAATAACCAAATAAAGAAGTAGGCGTTAATTTCAAAGAAAATAGCTAGAAACGCCATTTCAGATTAAAATGTTGTTGGTCATTTTCATATAACAACTGCTCTTCACTGTGGTACTATTTAATCTTAGCCATGTAATTATAAATACTAAAGGTTTTTTCCAATATGTAATTTTCTCCATCGTCAAAAATATCACTGCAAGGAACACCTCATGGGAAACACAGTCAAGACTGTAAACCTGCTTGATTACAGTTGCAGGCTGTTAGGTAAGAAACAGTGAGCAAAATTATAGGCCGCCCATGATCCCACAGCATTAACTCTGTGCCTGCAATTAACACGTGCACATGGTGATTACGAAAGGCTAACATTTTCATAACCCCAGCACATCATGCAGAAAGGATCTGATGCCCCCAAACCAGAGCTGTACGCAATGATTGAGCGCAAAGCGGATGCCCAGAAATCATACCAAATACTCCTGATAGCTGGAATACTACCAGTGCGTAAAGCAGGAATGAGAGAAAAAGAGGGAGGAAGGAAAGGGAGGCGGAAATGTCCTTTGACAGAGGATGCCCACTTAGGCACACCTGACACGCCAAAGCAGCGAGCACAGTGGGCAGTCCCTGGAGGTCTGCAGGGCAGATCACAGCATCTACCAAGTACAAAACAAACAGTCCCACTTCGGTGATTTCCTTTACCTTTGCCGTGCAACAGGGAGAGAGGGAGTTGAGCTGATAAGTGGTTGAAGCCACTACATGAAAAATCACAGACTTTGTTGACAGCTGAGAAATGAAAATGCTTAAAAGACAGGAGCCCAGGTGCTGATGGGCCCTTGGTAGCTATGCTGGATCAACTGGGTCTGTAGGTGCCCTCATCCCTGATGTGCAGGCTTATGCGAAGCAAGAAAATATTCAAGCCTGAGAGCTCCTGCTTGGCTCTCAAGCTTACTCACTCAAAAGTCTTCCTGAACTAATAAAGTGTTGGCACATTCAGGTCATGCAACATGAAATGAGCTTCCTTGAAACCCAGGTGAAACTTTCCTCTTGTCTAAGAAATAATTTGTCTAGAAGTCCTGAATATAATAAAATGCAAGGGATTAAGCTGAGAGGTTGCAAACAGGAAAAAATACTTGTTTGACAATATGAATATATATATGATTTCATTCTCAGGAGATCTCACTTTATTTCTTTTTAAATTACTAATGTGAAGAACTGAAATGATGGTCTTTCTATTTCGGGATGTAAAGCATATTGGGCTCTGAGAGCAATTAAGAGATGACTAATACATTTGTGCTCTTCTTCCTTTCTCATTTATATTGCTATGGTTTATTTTTCCAATTTGCCTATTTTTCAAGGTAGTTCTTTAATCCCTCTCGGGGTGCGCATTTGCTTTTGTTATCATATTCTCAGGAGCATATGGATGAGGACCTTGGCTCTGCATGCTGAAGTTTAAAGATATTAAATGAAGCAGGAGAGGACCTGGAGGCCAAAGTCTCCATTGTACTTGTCAATAGCTCACCCAGGCTGACGAAAGCAGAGGGAGAAATTTTTCCAGTATCTTCTCAGACCACAGAACTTCCTTTAGCAAACTTGACTACTTGGCTGTGGTAGAGTCATTTTCCAAACTGGGTCTGCAAACATCTAAACCTAAATAAACAGGAAGCAATGACAGTCCTGGACAATCTGGGGACTATCGGCTGCTGTGAACTCAGGCAGAGCAAGGGGAAAGATTAGGGACTTAAAAATGGCTGAAGTTTTGTTCATTTTGCTTGTGCTCGACTGACAAATGAAGACTATCCATCTGGTGGGTGGGGAAACTCCCAACATCTTGCTTTTCACCACCTGGCTCTCACACAAGTTGAATATTCCTGCCTAGGTACATCCTCAGATCCACACACATGACCACAGCAGGACTGGAAAATAACCCCCTAAATTCAAAAGTGTAGCTGATCATACATACAAGTCAGGTTGTAGCCTTTGTCAGGTAACGGGATTCCACAAACAAGGAATCGCTCCAGCTTGACCTAAAAGATCTAGTTCAGGCTATTTAATCATGCTGCTCTAAGACTGGTGATGTTTTGTTATGATCCCACCTCCTGCTGAGTCTCTCCCTGCACCCCCCTCGTACTGTGTGCGTATTCAGCAGTATTTGTTAGAACAAGACTTCTGGGAACAGAAATTGGAAGACATCCAGATATTTCAAGCTTGCAGGCTCTTTGCATCATGTCCTCTGCAAAACAGGCTTCCTTTATGAGGTTGGAATAGGCAGCCCATTGATGCCCACGTTACCAGGACAGAAGACCACCACAACGCAAGCTTCACTACAGCAGGAAGTCCTGACATCTACAGCAATTTGCTGGAGAGGTTACAGACCGCCAGATTAATTTTCCCTGTGGAGACCTTGCACACCCATCCCTGTTTCTTCCTTGCTCAACCCTGACCACACGTGGTCTTAGTCCCAGCACATTCGGGGGTGCAGTGCCCAGATCCGCACCCCACCCCTGCTCAGAGTCCTTGGGGGCTCCTGGGCAGTTTGATGCAACCGGGTGCTATGCAGAGGGAGAAGAGCACAGCCAGTACAGGGGGAAACCAGGCCTATTTCAGTCTGCAGATAGTGATACCAGAAGCAGCACCTGGCTACCAAAAGAGCAAGTGGGAAAAGCCACATCAAACTCTTGTCATCTCTTTCAGGTGGCTGAAGACCACAACTACAAACAGGACTGTTCTGGAGAGGGGCCTAGAGTAGCTGTGCAGCTGCCTGGAGAGTAACAGAACAAGCCCAATAAATAGCCACTGTGAAATCTGCTGTGAGATGGGATGCAGACAATTCAGCTACCAGGCTGGAAAAAATCAGGGTCTGCATCCACAGATCAGCACTGGTGGCAATGGCTGTGTTGCCAGGAGCACTGAGGACTGCACAGAACTCCTTAAATCAGTGATCTGTGCCACTTGATAAAATACAGTGCATAAAGTCAGCCTCCAAAGCACATAGTTTGACAAATAGCCTTTTGGATGCTGTTGTTCTGAGAGACAAAAATATAACTCTTGAGAGCTCAGCTACAGAAGTTGTTATAAACAATCGCCACTGATGTGTGCAAAGCTGAACAAGTTACTAGCAGCGGCATTGGGTATGCAATAAGTGTTGTTTGTTTTGGAGCAAATCCTTTTTTTTGTTACACAGAACCAAACATGCAAATGTAAATGTTTATTTCTTAACAAAACCAGGAGCAAAATAATTGAGAAATTCTGCTTTTGTATTGTCTCAAGTCAATTTCCTAACACTTAAATAATTTTTAAAAGCCTTTTGAAATAAGCAGCTAAGCATAAAATATATTCTAAATGTCAGTGTTTCAAGATCTTTAATTCAGCTCAGCTATTGACTGAATTTGACCCAGGATACTGAATAACTGTGTCCTAAATTTTTCAGTTAATCTGTTGCTCACTAGAAATGCCTCACTCCTTTCCAATTAGGAGTTCAGCTGGCAAGAATAACAGGTTCTGATTGAAACTAGACTGTACTTAATCATATTGTGCATCCGAACTTCAGTTTCCTTCAGGTGCTGAATGTAAATTAAAAAAAAAATCTTGCAGGCATGATTTCTAGATAATCTGTCTTCTAGAAGAGGAGCACTGATGCACACCAAGCTAGAAAGAACAGAGTGCAGATCTAAACCAGGAGATCATCAGTTAGCGGACACCAAGCAAACTAGCAGCATCATAGTTTCCCTAGGAAAAGGGGATGTCTTGTCACATTATCTAGCTCCTTTTCAACCTCTAGTAATTAGGGACCCCTTCAGCTAATTCCAGTGTGCTTATTATACTTCTAACTAATGAGGAAGGGTCCAAACAGGTGGAGATGCCATAAGTAAACCCACGTAAGTGTCCCAACCAAGTATAAGGCTGCAGTGCAGGCTCTCACCACGGTAGATGGTAGAGAACCCCCAAAAGGAAAGACAGACCTCAGGGAGGCCAAGCTGGGAACAAACCCCTGGGGAAACTAGGCACACTATTGGCTACTATGTAACATTTTTCCAATTTTTTTTCACCACTTCTCAAAGATCACTAGAAAACCAAAACAGTAACACAGAGTCATCCATTTGCAGATGAAGGATGACTTGGTCCCTTTTTTTCGGAGGTTCACACCATAGTTACACATGTTCAGCACAAGATCTGAGCAGAGGATGGGTAGGGGAGCTGAGAATGTAGCTCACCAAGTAAGTCCCAGCAGCATTTCTGGGTCAGGCAGCTGCTGTCCCTGCCTCCTGCCCGCACAGAGCAGCAGAGCTGCGCAGAGGAGGTGGCCATGTTAGGATGGGGGCACTGCCCGGATTATCATCAGCAAAACTGGCACGAGGTCAGGCCAAAGCACAGCCTGGGTCCTTTTCTGCAGAGGAGGGTTCAACAGGCTCATGGCTCAAGGTGCACGAATACAACACAAGTAGCTAACATTACTGTTAATCTTTTCACAGAATCACAGAGTGGTAGGGGTTGGAAGGGACCTCTGTGGGTCACCCAGTCCAACCCCCTGCCGAGGCAGGGTCACCCAGAGCAGGCTGCACAGGACCTCATCCAGGCGGGTCTTGAATATCTCCACAGAAGGAGACTCCACAGCCTCCCTGGGCAGCCTGGGCCAGGGCTCCGTCACCCTCAGAGGGAAGAAGTTCTTCCTCGTGTTCAGCTGGAACTTCCTCTGCTTCAGTTTGTGCCCATTGCCCCTTGTCCTGTCGCTGGGCACCACTGAAAAGAGTCTGGCCCCGTCCTCCTGACACCCACCCTGCAGATATTTATAAGCATTTCTAAGGTCCCCTCTCAGCCTTCTCTTCTTCAGGCTAACCAAGCCCAGCTCCCTCAGCCTTTCCTCGCAGGAGAGATGCTCCAGTCCTCTCCTCATCCTCGTAGCCCTCCGCTGGACAGTCTCCAGTAGCTCCTCATCTCCCCACTCTTTCTACCTACAGGCAGCGGGGAACAGTTTTCAGACCTTCCTGCGTTACCCCACCCCCCGTGACTGATCTGGTTTCCCACAGCAGAACTGGGCAAGTTCCAGAGGGCCAGAGATGACCTGAAGGAGCACACAGTCTCATTGTTCTTTGTAGCTAAGCAAATATGCTCAACACGTGTGTGTGTTCTTCAGACAGCTACACTGGAGACAGAGCACCAGATTCAAGAGGAACCACAAGCAGAACGTTTCTACCTCACTCCTCACTAAAATGAAGATGAAGAAAGGAGGTAGAGTTGCAGAAAAAAGGTCTAGCTAGACACAAGTGATTGCCAATGATAGGTTAAAAAAAAAAAGAAAGAGAAAGAAAAGCAAACAGACAAACTCCCAATACATGCTCTGTTTGGAAAACATTTTGAATGCAAGTGGAGAAGGGCTGCAGCAATAACAAGGGGCCATGCGGAGCAGCACATACGCTGCATTTAACTCTCTGCCTCCTGGCAGTCCCAGCCACACAAGGAGCAGCCTATCTTCAGCGCTGGGGCTCGACACTGAGAAATGCAACTCCTGATAACAGTCCGTGATGAAGATATCATAACCCAGCTGGAAACGTTCCTCAGAGTCCCTGCCAAGGAAAATGGTCGAGCACAGGCTATTAAGCTGCAATATCTACCCACCCACTTTATTAGTGTGCACTGAATTTGTTTTACTTCAATGACTCTCAGGGGAACAAAGAGAGGAAACAGGCATTACACTTGTTGCATATTTACCACTGAACTCATTCAGCTCCACTGCAAGCAGAGGAAGATTTCAAAGCCTTTGGTCACAAGTTGGAATGCTTACTGAGAAGACTTTATTCATAGATACAAGCTAGGTCAGCATTTCCTAACTTTTTTTTTTTTCCTAAGGAATTATTTAAGGCTTTGAAAAAAAAGTCTTACAGACCGAGACCACATGGCTTTCATTAACAGCCATACAGAAGTTAGGTTAACCTTAATGCTCATGTATTGCTTTTGTTCCCCTCTAATCCCTCAAATTTGTTTGTGCACATGACTAGTGACAGATGAGAGTCTATTCTTTATTTTCCCTTGTTTTCATTTGGATATTTATCTACTAATGTCTTGCAGACCAAGAGTGGAAAAGGACTGCACTAAAAGCCATTCTCCTTGTCAACCAGATAAGCATGGTTCTAGAGAGTAAAA
Organism: Opisthocomus hoazin; assembly: GCF_030867145.1. Taxonomy (NCBI): domain Eukaryota; kingdom Metazoa; phylum Chordata; class Aves; order Opisthocomiformes; family Opisthocomidae; genus Opisthocomus; species Opisthocomus hoazin. Next base: position 109,191,659 of record NC_134416.1, on the reverse strand, counting down.
CCATACTTCGCAGCTGCAATGCTCAGTGTGCACTTCCACACATGGTATCAATGAGTTACTAAAACTGGAGCATTTGGGAAGTTTGAACATTCACATTTTACCACCAAATCCTTAACACCCTTAAAAAATCCTGGATCTGGGCAATGCCACTGACACTACATCTTCTGGACCTTCAGGGGACTCAGACTTGTCCAATTTGCAAGACCACCTCATCTTTGACCCATCAGGCATGAACTAAACATTCAAATGCAGCAATGCTTTTAAAACCATACAAGCTGGAGAGGTTCAGAGTTGCTTTGCAGGAAAATTAATAGCCAAGCTTCTGCAATATCAGTCGAGAGTCAGCTTGTGATCAAAACAGATGTAACTAAAAGCCTGATACTCAAAAAGCTCTATTTTAAAGACACCTTAATCCTCTCATCAGTTTCCTCTTGGATCTGACACTCAAGTTACACGGTCAGCCTCCTGGCTCCTATTCAGGAGGCTTTTTGCTGTACTCCAGTAACCCTCCGCAGAGGACTAGCCCTGGGAGGCATCAGCGCCTGCACGGCTTGCATTAGTTTTTGTCACACCTTCAGGCACATATCACACCTTCAGGCATCTGTGCAGTTCAGGTGATTAAAAAGGGACATTACAAAAACGTGTTTAAAGTTGACTTTAAAAAGTACAACAAAACATCTGAAAAAGCAGCAGTTGATTGCAGTGAGAACAAATGCAAACTCCTGTGCTGCTTTTACGCCCTGAATCCGTTTTAGATGTGAATAGTCAGATGTGTTAAAAAGCAACACTAGGTTTTTCAAAACCAGGGGAAGGGTACACACATGTGGGGGTAAGGAAGCAGAAAATAAGATCTTTCTTAAATAAGATCCTACCTTGCAGTGATCTCTGTACTTTAATAGTAAACAATACCAGATAAATTAACTACGCAGAGCTCTCCATCCTGATTTTTAGGTCATCAGTAAAGCCAAACCCAGGAATAAAACCCCAAGCAAACATGAAGGCATGCATTCATGTTTCCAGATTTACTGTTGCTGGACATTCCCCTTTCTTACAGGGAGTAAACAGAGTCTCTGGAAGACTGTGAGCATACGAGGTGACTAATAACAATAATGCGAGCCTCCCTGGGGCTGCCTGAACTTCTTCCAGAAAGTAAAGGAAGAGCTCCATAGCAATCCTGCCAAATTATCCCACTTTTTTTGCTGATGATTTCAAGCTAAGAGGCTGAAAAATACTGAAATACTGTTTAATCTTTGGAAAAGTCCTATTATTAACCAATAGGGTGGAGGAAGAAAAAAAAAAAAAAAGAAAGTGCATCTGTTTTCACTGGTTTGAAAGCATCACCCTTCCCCTAGGCCACAGCTCCTTCCCTTCACAAACAGCATTTCCAGTGCTCTGTGTTTTATTCAAAGGCAAAAAGTAACCCTCTTCCGTAGTGTGGCACGTGTAGCGATGTGACAGGTTTTTGTGTGGCTTTGTGCCCAGGCAGCTGCCAGCGTGACTGGCCTGTTCTCCCCCTCAGAGCAACCCTGAGAAGCAGCGATAAGACATTCTGCTCCTCCAGCAGCTACTATCAGCATCCATAAGGCAAAAGGATCACCACATGTTGAAAAACCAGTTTAAAAGAAATGAGCTGGAGTGGTTTGTTTCTCTTCCTCCCTCTCACTCCCAAGCAGGATAGAAGAAAAGCACCTGACTTGATGGGATAAAGCCAAGTTTTCTGGTCAGATTATTCTCTACTGCTGAACAATGACTGTTTATACCAAAGACAAAAACGCAAACTCGGCAGTGGAACAGACAAGACCGGGAGGAACAGCAAAGGCAGGCTTGGAAGGAGTCAACAGAGGAAAGTCCTGACAAAATGCTTCACGCCGAGCCTGCAGTTGGGCTTTGGAGACAACTGCTTGCTGGACAAGTGGCCTAGTTCCTTCCAGAAAGCTCAAGTAAGCAGGTACAAAGTAAGGATGTGAGCATAAATACAAAAGCCAAAAAATAAGTACAAAAATATAACCCCCCAAACACAGTACAAATAAAACTAGCTTTTTACTCAGAAGTGGGATTCCCCAGTTACTGTTCAAAGCCACTGTTCTGGGTAACTGAGAAAACCAGATTAAAGAAAAAATATTCTTTGAAAATATTAAAAAGGTAAGGCAAGCCAAAGTGCTGTTTGTTCTCTCCAAGTCAACCCAGACAGACTGCAAAGACAAGCACCATACCTGTTCAAGGTGGCAAGGCACATCGCAGTATGTGTTACATGCCGAATCAGCACTTTCACTGTGGATTAAAGATAAGCATGGCTGTTTTAAACGTGGAGGGAAGCCACATGTGGTGGGATATGATGGAAAAAATGCATGATGCTGAAAGCAAAACTCTGTACCAGAGGAGCTGGGATGCACTTACATCCCCCAATCCTTATAAACACCATGTCACAGAGGACCAGACATTATTTAAACAGCTTTGGAGACTTCCTTGTTCTTGCCAGTAGCTCTGGGCATTTGCTAAACATTTGCTTAGAAATATTTGCTGGAAGCCCTATCAGCAGGAGCCAGGTACCGGTGAGCAGCCGGCTTCCTTCCCCGGAGCACTGTGTCCGGTCCCCACAGTGCTGGTGGTCAGGGCCCTCTCCATGGGAAGGACAAGCAGTAATTAGAGGAAGAACGTTTTGAAGTGCAAATCCAGTATACGAGAACATGACTAAAGAGCAGGCTTTATTCCCTGCACCTTTTAATTAGTTCTGTCTTGAATAGAAGGCATTGAAGTCTAATTTTCCAGAGTGAGGGTGAATAGAGAGGGTCTGTGAGTGCTCTGAAATGCACTGAAAATTCAGGTAAGAAAGTTCAGACAGAACAAGCAGATAAGATCCATCTTTCCAACCAAAGCAAAGCCTCTGGACAGCCCAAGGAAGCTGCTGTTCCCCGGGCGAAGGGTTGCCCTCCAGGTCAAACGTCATTTACCTTGCTCACTCGTGCAAGAATTTCTGCAGAGAGGGAAGCGAATTCTCAGACAAGCCCAACCCAGCCCCCGTGCCCCGTGTTATCTGTACAAAGCTGCATGGAGGGAAAAGCAGTATGTTCAGAATCCTTTGGGAGTGAAGCATTAAAAAAAAAGAAAGAAAACAGTGACACTGTTACAGACACGGACACACAGAAGCCTTTGTGTGCCAGAGCAAGGGAGCCAGCAGAGATATCTCCAGCAGTTTGCAGCAGCAGAACAAGGCTGGGATGGAATTAGCAACAAACTCATTGGGATGCAATTTAATCCCACTGCCCAAAGGCAGACCCCGCTAAATACTCTTGGTGGTGTGCTCTCGAACACCCACTGCCCTTAAGCATTAGTTGATCGCTCCATCTGAGGCAGGGTAGCTGTTTCTCCATCACTGCTAGGCAATGGGCTATCCCTGACAGTCTGCGATTAGGCAGGTAAGCGTGAAGAGCTCTTCCCCCCTGATTTGCCTGGTGCTGCTGGGAAGGAGGCACAGCAACCGCAGAGACAGGGCAGCTGGTTTATTGCAAACGTGGCTGGATTGTACCCTTGATAGTCCTGCCACGGGCTGGTTCCTCTGCTTCCTCTCCACACTGTCTCCAGCCCTTCCTGTCCAGTATGGGCTTTGAGATATGAATAAATAGCGATTAGCCCTAAGAGCAGAAGAGCAAAACACAGGCAGGCAAGCCAGCCAGCACCCCTCCCACACACACTGCAAGCCCAGGGGTCGTCAGATGGGTGAATCAATGAGGTCCCAAAGAGGTCAAGCCCTGCCCAGACAAAATGGGAAGCAGAGCAAGTCCTTGACCACAGCTTCTGTGATGGTGGTCAGATGTTTTTAACCATGCTGTTGTAGCCCAACCAACTCCCACCCCTCCTACAAATGAGGTTATAAATACCTATTTTGTCAGCTGTGCTATAGAAGCAAGTTCCTCAGCTAGCGGAGAGAAAAATTAATCACCATGTGAACAACTCACTGAACTGTACTCAGACCTTTAGCGTCAGCTGTCTTTAATAGACAGGTGCTCAGCAAGGAAGAGCTCGGCTTCCTCCAGGGCAAGGAATATTACAGAGCTGTGTCGCCAAGGCAGAGGCTGCCTGGCCCCGTTTTCCTGAAGAAGCGGCAGCATTAGCGTTTCACACGTGCATACGGCTTCGCTGCACCAGATGTCCACACTTGTCTTTTATAGACTCCTACAGCAATGGATACCAGAGTCCAAATATAGAAAGGATTCCTAAGGCTAGTTCTGCGCTTACCTGAGATTTATTATACTAACGACCCTGTTCTCGTATTAGTCAGTGTAATCTGTGAAACATTCAAAATAAAGCCTTCAAGTGCCCTGGAAACCAAGATATACGATAAAGGCCAGACAAGGGCAGCAGCTCTTCAGTGACCTTCTGTCACTGTTGCATTCAGAGCTCAGCCAGCCTATTTGGTTACTCTAATTAAAACATTTCTGCTTTCTTTTTTAGCAAAGCTTATTCATCTGAAATTGTGCATAAAAGCCTTACAGGATGCACTTCAGAAGTGCTGCAAAAGGGAGTGAAAAAACAGGATTGCTATTCTTCTAGACCAGCGCTAGTCAGGCTTTTCATCAGAAAAGGGAGCAACTAGCTAGAAAATGAAACAGACCGTGATGCAAGATGTCAGGGTATACTCTGCAAAAAGACATTCTTCACTGAGACACCTCAGGACTTGCTGGAATTTTCTGGCTATTGCCAGACAAAAGCATTTGAGCAAACAGCTCGGCCAGGGGAGCAGCAAGCCCTCAGCACGGCTCCCCATGCTGCAGAGACTGCAGAATTCTGATGTTTCATCCATTATTCAGCAGCTGCTGCCAGCTCTCATTCACATATATCACCTGGGCATAAATAAGTAAAACACCATACATACAAACCTATGACAGTGGAGAGCACTAAAAGCTAACGAGCAAGCCGGCTTCATGCATTTGCTTGTACTACAGTCTGACACTGACCATTTCACCAGCACTTGTCATGCTGGAATCCAGATCTTGGACCATATTTACTCAGTTACACACCAAAGAAGCCGTTTCACCTTCTTTTTCAGCGACAATTATCATCTTTTTGCCTAGACAAATGCCCCTCCTAACCTTCTCCTGTAAATATTTTTAGAGTACTAGAATAGCCCTATATTAATTTCCATTAAAAGGGTTTGTACAGAGTATGGCATGTTCCAGCCTCTCACTACTGCTTGCAAGCATCTTCATAGCTCAGCTGTATCTTTACTTCTTTTCTTGGGACCAACCTAACAAAAAAGAATCAATCTTTTCAGTGTTGCTGCTCATCCAGTGGAGATTCCTGCACCCGTAGACTTTCTATGCAGCCTTAACTTCAAGCTAGGCTAAGCCCTGAAGTAGTAGATCCTGCTTAAGGGCCTGCCTCTTTAGTTAAGGCACTAATCACAGCTAGACTTTATGATTCTCATTCCTGACCTGCTTCCAGTATCACTGCACTATGCCAGGCAGATAAAACCACTCTGCATTCTCACATCGCCAGCTAATCCTGGGAAAGGCTTCTGGATGCTACCCTGCTCTGGAGAAAGACGCTGCATAATACTAGCTGGTGCAGTTTGATACTTCGCAAAGTTCAGTTTCTTTCTTCCTCTTCTCAGAATCAGTAGCTCTCACGGTCATGCCACAAAGCTGTTGACCCAGCATAGGCAAGCAATAGCGGTACCCAAGATAGCCATAGCTCGTACATTAAAAACAAACACAAAACACACACTCACAAGTTTAGTTATATAGAACCACATTCAAGTGGCACCATAATCGACCAAACTGGAAACTAAACCTTAGGGAAACAAACAAACAAACAAAAGACACGCTTTTCTCTCCACCAGGAGGTAAAATTGTCACTTGGCCACACAGTACTACAAAGAAAAGAAAAATAAGTAAGTAGTGGTCAGGAGTACTCTTAAGCCAGGTGGTCTTCTCTATCAGCGCATTGTATAAGTCATTGCAACTTATTTTATATACCAAAGGCTTTGGTATTTTATATATCAAATGTTTATGGAAAAGAATCTTAGAATTAAAAGTAAATAATACTATTGATTGGCTTTTGGACATATCAAAACATCACAATCTCTTTTGATATATTTATGCAGAAAGTAGCACATTTAAGATTACTTGAAGATTCATTTTTCATGGGACCTATTACAGTAACAGATGTTTAACCCTTCTTAGAGTGTTGATGACACTGTTAAGCATACAAACATTTTCATGGTCTGAACTGCCTGTATCTCTTTGAGGTGCTCCAGGAAATTCAAGTATCTTTGAGTTTCACACCAGAGCAAGAGGTTTCTAAGGCAGCAAAATAAAATGCAGACATTTCAGAACTTATTAGGTCAGCAAAACTGACCCAAGTACTTAAGAGTTCATTACAGCATAGGGAAGTCAAGAACAGCCTTTGCTCAAACTATAAAGCCAGACTCACTTATCTGATTTTCAGCTTACTGGAAAGCAACAGAGATTTTAAAGCAGCAGCTTATAGCTAGGCTACACACGGACACATTTGTATTGAGGAAAAGTAATTTCAAACTTGGCAGCGTGCACAAATACGTCCAAGGACTACTACTTCCCTGTAATGCTAACAACCTGGATAATACATTCTTCAAAATCAGCAGTAGAATTAAATTGTTCCTTTTGGAAGCAGGGCATGTTTCTGGATATTCACCTTAGCTGCTTTCCATTAACAGTTTCCTCCAAAAGGAAAAGATTCCTTTCAATTTGTTCGGTTTACTATCTTACCTTCAAAATAGCACCTGCCTTGACTTCAGCCACATTTCATAGAGGATGAGATTATCTCCAAGACTTCTGCTTATCTGTGAATGTTTTGAACACACTGCCAGAACTTTTCTGCTCGACATAGAAGAGAGGGAGACCTCTTAAATCAAAGAGAACATTACCTGGAGGTCAGTAGCACCCTGGAAAGGGCACAGCTTATATCCGCCCAGCACCTGCGTCGGCTCATCTCCATCCATCAGGATCTAACAGAGCAGAAAGTTCAGCTCACTGGCCAAGTCAAAACTCTCCCCATACATGAAGTCTAAGGGAGGAAACCAGAAGCACGACCTCCTGCAGCAGGGGCTTTTCTCCCAGGTTGAGGGACACACCCAGTGAAGAACAACCATGATCAGCTGTCTAGCAAGAGCTCGGCTGAAGAGGCCTCATTGTGCATCAGATTTTCACTCAGAATCACCCATAACATGGTTTCTTCTGACTGCTCCTTCAGCCTCTGTTGAACTCTTGCAGTCAGCATCTTCACCTCCTCTTTAGACCTCTTCCAGGAAAGCATGGTTTTCTCTTGTTCTTACCTTACACCTTCTTTCAGGAAAAATACCCCATGCTTGAGTCTTCTGGCTCATCTCTCTCCTTACAGCTTCCTTCTTGTCCTGTGCTAAACTCAGACCTCTGCCAAGCTTTTTAGTAACTACCCTCTTTTCTAGCCTACAGGTCTTTCTTCAGCCTATTCACATGGCAGACCTGTGTAGTCTGATCCGAGCCTGCTGCACACACAAGGGGATGCCAGCCTGGAATTTGTTCTTCCCCTTGGAAATTTTGGGTCCAAGTCACAGTCAAGCAACAAAACAGCTCTTGACATAGCTGATTGTTTACAAATACAGCAGGTAAATCTCACAGACGTGCACATCACTGTAAAAACATGGGCTACGCAGGGCAGCCTGGCTGCTAGAGTGCATCTACCTCCAAGCATTTTAGAAGACAGGTAGTATTTGTCAAATCCTACTTTCCTTCAAATGTCTGTCAGGAGCAACACAGCTATGGCCAACCACGTGTTGAGCAGAGGAATAGCCTAGGAGTGCTTTTGAGTCCCAAACTGCCCCAGGAACCTGTTTTGTTTGTGCACCTGATTGGCCAAGATGCAAGGAGCATTCCAGACACACAGACAGGAACCTCACCAGGACAGCTCTGCTTCACAGATCTTAGCCTTCACCACACCTTTGCATAACATTTCCACTCCCTGCTGCGAATGGAAGATGACATGGGTGATCAGAAATTCTGCCCTAGTGGGGAAGCTTCAGAGAAGTCAGTAGGAGCACACCAGAATTAAATCCCTGCAGAATTTAACCCACTGATGTATTTCCATGTGCTTTTCTGCTTACCATAAGCAAATTCTCTCTCTGGTGTTTCTAGAGCTAAAGCTCACCACTTGAACTGTACAAAAAAGTTCAAAAACCCCAAACACCTGGCTGCAATTTCTGCTCTGGAAACCTGGTTTGTCTTTTTTTTTTTTTTTCTGTTAAACAGAAAAAGAGAGTGATATGTACTCTGCAGATGTTTAAAGTTTCCAGAAATAATTCTGTTTCAGATAATATTCAATATTCTGAGTCTTCCCGTGAAAAAACACTTGCTATCACAAAAAACAAACACACACCACCAAAACACACCGAAGAAGAAAGCAGGGAAAAAACCCCAGAGAAACAAGAAAAAAAATAAATTATTGATTCCCAGGGTTTTTTGGTGGAAAAAAACCACTCCAAGCTAAAATGAGATCTTGGTGGCATCCCTCTGTACCTGTGATTCTTCACTCTCTTGGAAATCATTGCAACCTACCAGCTCTTCCATCACTGTCTGACCTCGACCTTGGGTCCTCCGCACTGCTTGCTGGCTGCCAGATGAAAAGTCAAGACACAGCAGGGTAAACAAGGTAATCTCAGCTGGCAGGGATCAACGCCTCGGAAACGCCTGCTCACCAGTGAGCTAAAGAAATCGCTGCACAGGAAGACGCGCGTCAAGGTTTGCAAAGAGACTACAAAAACAGGCTGGAAATTAGTTGATCCTAAAGATCTCTGTATACACTGCAAAGCTTTCGCTCATGCTGGGGGAAAAGCTGTAGGCCTGTTTCTCATTCCAAGGGAATTAGCCATCCTGCTCTTGCATGAGTCAATCCCCTCTGCCAGGGCACAGCCTGGGTAGGAAATGGCATGGATCTGCTTTACCCGCTTAAACTTTCCCAAAGCAGCTCCTCTGCAGCTTGACAGGCTCTTTTTGCAGGAACATCCACTAAGTATCTGCTTACCCTGCCACAGGGTCAGAAAAACAGCAATACAAAACGTCAGATCAAGCTTATCAAATTGGGAAGGGTTTCACTATTTCTCTTGGGCATCAATCTGTACCTCACAGAGGCTAGTTGTAATGGTGTAAGCGTCAGCAGGGAGAGGGGGAGACATGACGTTTGCTGTTGTTATTGCCTCAAGAAAATTCTCCAAACAGCTGATGCTTTTACAGCTTGGCTGTGGGGAAAATGTCAGGTTTCTCACCTTGATTGCAGTCAAGGAGAAAAGCTGTATCTAGAGGATACCCACCCAGAAAGTTTAGGAGGCACATGCATGTGTGGCTAAGGGTGCCATCTCACAAACACCATCTTTGCAGGAGCCGATTGGCTCAGTAAAGCAATCAGTATTGCCTGGTGGCAGTTTAGTCTACCTTTGGTTCTCCCTGGATAAGTTTCCATAACATCAAACCACAGCTGGGACTAACTGGCACCTTTGCCAGTCAGAAGAGAGAAGGGAGTAGAGATGCAAAGAGGCAGGGCAGGCTCCAGCTGGGGGGAAGCCAGTCCCGTTTCACCCCTGTCAGGGAGCTGGTCCACTGGATTTAACTGGACTCTGCATTTTAGACAATACTTGATAAAAACAGAGGTTGTGTTCTAGTACTACCTATACTGAGATCATATCCAAGCTTAACTTCCAGAGCATCAGAAAGAAAGACCACCAATTCCTCCACGAGGGATAAATTTCCTTTATTTAAGTATAAGGAAGGTGGCCAATTAGAAATTGTCATAGATCTGAATTCTTGCATAACAGTAAGCCACACAACCAAGGCAAGATGCCCAATTTGAACATAGCCTTTGGTTTTTTTTTTTTCTAAGATAATAATATGAAGGCTAAAAAGAGATTTGAAAATAAGGATTTAAAGTAGACTGCTCGCTGTGTTACAGCTGGCCAAGACAAGGTACAGCTACAGTGCAGAATATGAGAAAGGAGGCTGTATTTTAAGAAGAAATTAGCCTAACGTTCAGGAATGCAAAGTAGGAGCTGGGGCTCCACCAGACACTGGCCTCTTGCCTCAAACATGGCCTCTGCATATTGTCAATACAGATCTCTCTCCCAGCTCTTGGACTACATCCTGTATCACTTATTGCTAAGGAAACCCTGAGGGGTTTAGAAATTTCATATTACAACTTGAGAAGGCGTCTTCTTAGAAGCGAAAAAAAAATTAAAGCAAAGACATATAGGCTTTAACCAAAGAATTAATCACAATAGGCCAGATTCCCTCTGGAAGCAGAGCTCTGCTCAGGGCCGGAGCAAACAGACATCACCCTCAGGCGCATGGGAAAGCTCAGCCCAAGCCTGGTAAGAGCAGCAGTCCAGGGAGCGCGCTGATTTATGCCCTTGGCCTAAATTCCCACAAGGCCACCGTGGGCAGAGGATCAATCATACCCACAGCATTCCCTGACTCACAGCAAGAAAACAGAAGTGAGAACTGGATCCAAGAGTTTGCCAGAAGAAGTTTCCAGGCTAACAGGAGATTTACCACCAGTCACTTGTAATTGGAAACTAGCCCACAGTTGCCCTGAGGAGACAACTGGCCTTTAGATTGGAAATAGATACAGCCACATTGGCAAGTGCTGCTAGAATAGATGCAGCAACAGAGATTTTGCTGGTAGAACTCACCTTTTTTTCCTGTCGGTATGGCTTATTTCACCAGCAGAACCAACTGCTCCAGGGGCTTCCACCAATATTTAAACGTCACAAAAAAAGAAAAGAAAATTTGCCTGTCTGTGTAGTGTCATTATCCTGGCAACAACTCCACAAGTGTGTGGAACAGCTTTAAATGGCACCAGTGGGCAAGACCTTAGTGGGTAATCCAAGTCTACCCCCGTGGAGAAAGGCAGCGCGTTGCCTTTGTGACACCTGAACTGCCCCTGCAGGCTCTGTCTGGGCTCCTTGAGCAGGGCTCAGAGGATGCCCAGGCATCACCCTCACGCTCTGCCCGAGGATGCGGTCCCACCTGCCTGGGGTAGCGCTGACATGACAGACAATAGCTCCCGCATTCCAGGCAGGTACAGTTTTCACATTCGTGGACACAGATTTGTAGCCAAGACACAGATGGCATCATTATTTGCTTTTCTTTGGTTTCCTGAAGTTTAAACACCACTAGGATGAGGCCCTATCAGGCCATGGTTTGTCTGAAATTGTCATTATCTCTAAAGCATACGTCACAATGTCAAGATGGAAATAAATTTAGCAGCACTTTACCCAGACATCAGAAGAGGGAACCATCTAAGAAGGTTAACAGAAAAGTAGATGAGGCAGAAAACTAATCCAGGATGGAGTGGGGGAAATGTCGCAACAGTGGCGCAGAAAGCTTTGGGAATGGCAAGTTTGCCTCGAGTTGCCATTTCCACAGGACAACATGGAATAGCTTATATGCAAGACAAGGGGCATCACAGCTATTAGCTTGAGGTGCTTAACTCCACAAGGTGTGTCAGGCTATCTGTGACTATAAAGATAGTCACCAACAATTATAGATCATGAGCAGGTACCATCTGTTTCTCTTAAGCCCCACAGCAGGCTGGATCTCAGATCAGATTTCTATCAGCCAGTGTCAGATGACACTGGATTTATACCCTCTGTGAGAGAGCTCCCCATCTGCCTTGCCAGCTCTAACAGCCTAATGACAAACTCTGAAGCTGGGAGTTATTTTACCAGGAGCGCACAGGAGTGGGAAGTAGTAAAATTTCATCAGAGCATCCGGTGGAGCAGAGCTTTCTCTCCTTCCTGTGGATGCTAGTAAATAATAATGAACCCCATTTCAGTTAATAACTACCAGGTGCCCCAGGCCACCAGCACCCAATTCCCAGGACAAAGACACATGGTATTTCCACAGCGTCAGGCAGCTGCTCCATCTACTGGATTAAGCCCACATCCAAGGCAGCTTAGTGCTACCCATGCATCATGAAGACAGCCCGTGGTGTCAGTCAGTGAATCATAACTATGAATAATATTAGCAAGCCTCAGGGAAGTCATGGGTACTATGGGGGTCCTAGTGTTGTGGGTGAGTTGAGTCACTGGAATGTGGAATAAGGATTAAAAAAAGGGTAAGGCTGGGGGCAGGCTGGCTGGTCTCCAGTTATTCTTAGTTCAGTCAAGCACTTGAAAGTTAACTTGTGAAGTAATGTGACCAAAGCCAAACTGTAAATGAAGTTCCTTAAAATACATAAACAAATTAGCATTGATGCTGCTGTTTCTAGGTTTCTAGAGTACGCCAAATGTCGAGTGACTGATGGTGCATACAGAAAGCCTGGCAACAAAGGAGATCAGTTATTTGCTGAAACAGAAGCACATCATGGAGTTTGGCTTTAGACAGAGCTGAATGCCAGGGTGTTCAGTCTTCCACAGCAATAGACACAGTCAGCTAAGAGAAGAAAAAATTTTCTGTACCACTCCGCACCTTGTGCGGTCATTTTTGCTAGAATGGAATAGAAGAATTTTTTTTTGTTTAATACTTTCACCGCACGCAGCTTCAAGTGGCTGCACAGAGATGCAAAATACAAAGCTTTAGCCTTAACTGCTGTTACAAATAAACAAAAGTTTCAGGAAAAGATAGAGATAGTTTTCTTTAAAGTGACCATCATTCTTGGGTACTGGGTAGGATAATTCAGATGAGATACACTGTGGAGATTTGATTTCATTTGTTTCTTTTTCTCCCAGAGCAGATAGCATTTCTTCCTATAAAATCTCAAAAACCCAAGGTGTGATAAAAATGAAGGTTGGGACAGGTCAGACCAGTAATGAAAATGATGTCAGAGTAAATCACATCTGATACAGAGTCATAACTTCATCAGTTGAGGCAAACTCCTCTATATAAAAAGGCTATGTATATCACAGGTACTAGTGTACAAAGTTTTTTAGTCAATATCACATTTACAAAAAGATTTCTAGTTGAGAAGGATTTCATTTTGGCAATCAAGGACAAGATTCATATTTTATTCCCAACTGGAATGAAGAAACTGTGTGATAATGGGTTAGCTGTCATTTCCCCATCTATGTGATGGTTACTATACTTTAAGGACAACGCCTTTATCACAGCAAGATCACTTGCATCCCAAGATGGAAGGTTCTGCATAAACATAAAATATCATTAGTCTTAAAATGAAATGACTTACAGCACCTGAAAACTAAATTATCACCTTTTTCCACCTGGATACATTTCATACTCTGAGAGGTGCCACTTGGAGGAATTCTCAGAATAGGGAAGAAAAATGTGTGGCCTTCCTAAACCTTGCTATAATGGGAGTTATCTTTTGGATCCTGAATAGCAGTGCAGCTGTTTCTTCCCATCTGCTGCTTTCTCAGTTCGGTGGGATCTGCTGAGGACAACCAGCTCCTGTCCTCCTTTCTGCTCTTTAGGCCTTTGTCCCAGCTTTTACCCCAAGGACAGGGGTAGGTCTTTTGCCACAGATATCTTTGATCTGAAAACACAACTGCCCTGGCTGCCTGCATTGACACTCTCATTCCTAACCCCTGAATGATGGTGGGAGCAATGAGATTAGCCAAGAGGACTGCATGAGATTAGCCACACACCCCACCCCATTTTCCTCATCACTGTTACACTTGTCCTTCTGCCCCAGCTCTCCCTCTTATTTTTAATATTTCTTTATTGTGTCTGGTCCAAGCAGACTGCAAATGCGAAGTCTCCACATGTGGTTGGGGGTCTCTGGCCTGTCTCACGACATGTGATAATAGACAGCTATAAGAATCTCACAGTAGCACAGCCCTTTCTCTGCAAGGAAAAACTCTCCCAAACCTGACTAGCAAAGTAGTTTGGAGCACTGTGCAGCCACCAATCCAAGTCGAGCCACAATACTAAGCATTGCGTTAGATGTCCTAGCAGATTCTGCTCCTACTGCCTTGCAATGATTGGCAGAGATGTCTATCAGCAGAAATCTGAGAGACAGCTATATCAAAACACAGAGGTGACATGCACAGAGCCTTTTTTTGTTATAAATAGGATGTCATTACAGCTCTGTTACATGCAGTGATAAATACCACTTAAGGATATTAACTTTGCAGTATCATCAGTGATATAGGAGAAAAATCCAGGGCATTTCCACTTAAAACGCAGGATGCTGCTGGTGTTGTGTAGCCAGGGACTGCTTTATATTTCTTGTGGATTTCATAATTACAGTAAGAAGATAAAGGACTCTCCTTTGAGCTTGCAGGCTCCTACTGAGCTTGGTTCTGTGGTGAGAGTTAGTGGAACCTGATGCCTTTCTTGAACAAACAGTCTCTGTCTATGCAATGTGTACACGGCTCAGTGAATTTACCGAGGGTGATTTGGGAGCACATCAGACTGCTTTCCACCCTCTGTACTAACTCCTCAAACTGACGCCCGCCCTGTCACCGGTTAATTTAGGAAGAAGGTCTGGGCAAACAGAGTGATTATGGGTATGGTATCTTTTACTTACTGTAGTGAAGTTAATACCGCTCATGGAGATTCCTTAACTGCAAAAAAACCCCAGCCAACCACCAAAAGAACAACAAAACCAAAAAGGCTGAAAGCCTCCAAACCCTTGCAACATAGGCAGAATGAGGGTGAACCACGCAGATTCCCACTAACTCCTTCCCTGACCCAAAAGAAATTAATCTTTGTGCCCAGTCCATCAAGCTCTCTGCTAAGACAGGTCTCGAGGGTGCCAGATGGTGACAATCAGTACACAACTTCGATGTCTCAGGATCAAAAAGAGTTCATGGCATTTTGTGCTAGCCGAGGCGGTGGCGAGCTCAGCCTTGAGCGTACAGGCAGTGCTGTAAACACAAGCCTGGGGTGCAGAAGCCAGGCCCATGGAGCCATGTTTTGGGTCCTCCTCACACTGTGCTGAGTGCAGGCAGGCTGAGTCTGGGGCTGGCAAACAGCTCGGGCTCAGCTGCAGCCTGCCCTAGGAGTTGCTGGGGCAGGCTGGGTTGCTCTTTGCAAACAGAAGATTTTGTGCCCATTAAATCACACCTTGTTTACAACTGCACAAGTTAGCAAACAGCCGTTCCTGTGACCATCTTTATTCCAGATGTTTTGCACCCTACCCATCTGGATGCGTAAGGGAATGCTGTCTGAGCTACAGTCTCCAAAAATGCTACTAATGGTGTGATTTGTGCCACCATCTTAAAACATTTGTTACCTTTTCTGCCCATGCATGGCAGGATCATCATGGATATTTTTCTCTTACTTACCACCGAGTTGAAGCTTTTTTTGAAATACTATTATCTTTCAAGGAAAACAATACCATTACGCGCACAGCACAATCTACACAATCTCAGCCAGGGGCCAGTGGAGTAATATAGTGCATATCCCAGCTGCTATTTCTTAGACTAGGATTTAAAAGTCACTCATACTGAATCCACGCCCAGTGCAAGTCTGATCCAGATTAGACATGGTCGCATAAACACATTTCTGTCAGGAGCTGGTGCACACGATACAGAATTTGTACACTTTACAGAATAGCTAGATGCCAAAGCATCTGTCCTGCTGGTACAGATAAGCAGTAACTGATCTACCAGAGCCTGCTGAAAAATAGGTGATACATTGATATGTTTTTAAGAAACTTGAAGCAACAGAATACAGCTATATTGCACCATCAGTTTGTGTCACCTGGTTGTAAGCATTTTTGATCTGATTTTAGGAAGATCTGTGTATCTTCCTAATAACAGCAAAAGAAATGATGCTTTGCTGATGCACACAGCTCTCCTCACACAGCAAAACTGTGTGTTAAGCTCCAAACCATCTCTGATGCTTCTCCCCAGGTGCCGCCATGCAATTGTTCACCTGATTCACCGTGAAACCTCCCAGGCTCAAGGACTGGTTTACTCAAAAAAGAGTGATTAAACTGATTCAGTTAATCCTTCAGAAACTCCTCTGGGGACACGGTTGAATTCATTTATAACATTTATGGCTTAGAGCAACTTATCTTTCAGTTATAGTAAGTTGTGATATCAATTTAAAACTTTGCTTGGCAGTTTATTAAATTGAAACCAAGACACAATTACTATTACCCACAGTTGTTGTATTTCCAAGTGATGTTTTCCATAACAGATTACAGTTAATTCAGTTCAACTATTTGTACAGATCAGCCCAAAATCCCCTGCCCCAATTACACGGCCTTTCCTTTCAAATGTTGAGCAATGCACAAACAAATAATCCATCTGTCCCTCTGGTAAACAAAAGGGTAACACAAGCAGTACTCGATCCTTTTTTTAAAGCATCAGCTCAACACTCCAAAAATATGTTGAGGAATCAGAGAAACAGCAGCAATAAAGAATTTGACCCACAGATTTTCCTTTTCAGTCCATCAGCCCACAGCCCCTCTAAGACCCCCAGGTTTAAGTACAGCGAGTTTACTGAGTGCTGGGTTTCACATACTTATGTTTGCTATGCTTGTCCCAGCCGCTAATTAAGGCCTGTGTGGTGTAACAACACCCAAGGAATAAAACTATTAGCTACTCTTACAACACACAAGGCAACAGGCTTGTGTTTCCCAAAGCTTGGAGCTGACACAGTTGAAAAGATGTTGAAATCAAGGCAGCAGTTGTGCTGAAAGCAGATGCTCCTGCGATGGTGATCACACCACACTGGTTTCACTCCTGACCAGCACCTTCAGATTTATTAGGTATAAAATCTAACTAAATTAAACAGAATTGAATTTATTAAATAACATTAATGAAAGAAAATTTGTTCTCCTTGCTAGGAGGAGAGGAGCAGCAGGGAAGGCAGCCCCTGCACTCTCACCTGATGGTGCTGCCGGTGCAAAAACAAGCAGCATCAAACTGCTTTGCTGACTTAGCTCGGCTTGTTGAATCAGAGCATCGTCCACTGCAGACCTGGCAGGAAGCAGCCTGGGACTTGCTGGTCAGCCAGTTTGGGAAGCAGGGTGCTCCCAGGCCAGGCAGAGGCTGCTGGGGTGTGTGGGACAGGAAGCTCGCGCTGCCAGGGTGCAGAGCGGGGCTCGCTGCCAGCACCCCTCAGACCCCAGCACTGCACAGCTGCTCGCCAGCACAGGGGCAGGGAGCCAAACAGCTTTTGGAGCTGCTTTCTTTTACAGCTCTGCTCTTCACTAGCAGAGGAACCGATCGAGGGTGAGGGGATTAAAGCAGGCTGAGCCAGGCATGTGAGTGTTCCAGGGCATCGTCATGCTGCACCTTCCAGGGGACAGTCTGCGAGTTCAGGAGAGGCTGATGCCCGCAAGAAAACCAAGTAGCTTCAGGAGAGGTGAACGGCTCCAGTCACCCCTTTTCCACCCCATTTAAATGGCAGCTGGCCCTGGCCAGCACTGCTGTGCAGAGTGAACACTGCTCTTGTCCTGCCGTCCTCTGCCACCTGCTCTGCTTCTCCTTACAAAGGTTTTTAGGACTTTTTCTCTACCTCGCAGGGGCTGATCTGGGTTTGACAGCTCCCTGGAGGGTGTCCGTATGCTGCTCCTCCAGCACTCCTGCTGTATTTCAGCTTGGTGATCAGGTGGAGGGCTCTTTCTTGATTTCATCACCAGTGGAAAGATCTTATCCATTTCACAAGTACTAGTTTTTAAAGTCTTGTACTATTTTGGGAGGGCACCATGTGTCACAGCTGTACAATGAGCTATGTCAAATTTTTCATTTTGTTTTGGCTGGATTTCTTTTCAGAGTTGAATTTAGCATCAGTTTTCCCTGGCTTGACTTTTTTCTGGGGTTCATTTCGGACAGTTTGTGCTGCGTGGGCAGAGGACTCACTTCATTGCTGCTGTTTGCCTTCCAACAGACTAGTTGGATTAAGAGGAGAGTGGCCAGCAGGTTGAGGGAGGTTCTCCTTCCCCTCTACACTGCCCTAGGGAAGCCCCATCTGGAGTACTGTGTGCAGTGCTGGGCTCCCCACTTCAAGAAAGATGAGGAGCTGCTGGAGAGAGTCCAGAGGAGGGCTACAAAGATGATGAGGGGACTGGAGCATCTCTCCTACGAGAAAAGGCTGAGGGAGCTGGGCTTGTTCAGCCTGAAGAAGAGAAGGCTGAGAGGGGACCTTATAAATGCCTATAAATATCTGAAGGGTGGGTGTCAGGAGGATGGGGCCAGACTCTTCTCAGTGGTGCCCAGTGACAGGACAAGGGGCAATGGGCACAAACTGAAGCAGAGGAAGTTCCAGCCGAACACGAGGAAGAACTTCTTCCCTCTGAGGGTGACGGAGCCCTGGCCCAGGCTGCCCAGGGAGGCTGTGGAGTCTCCTTCTCTGGAGACATTCAAGACCCACCTGGACAAGTTCCTGTGCAGCCTGCTCTGGGTGACCCTGCTTCGGCAGGGGGTTGGACTGGGTGACCCACAGAGGTCCCTTCCAACCCCAACCATTCTGTGACTCTGCAAGCACTGCTTGACATGACAGTTTCAAGAGTGCAACTGATAAACTACTTTGTTTGCACTGTTTTTTAGCTTTTAGCATGCCACTTAACAGCAATAAGTAGTCTATAAAGTTTAAGTGTAAAAAGATCCTTGTCATCTACCTACACAGTGCCAGCCTGCGTTGCTGGAATCTGTGTTAGTTCTTCCTCATCTGGCCTATGGCAGTACCACAGGGCAGTAAAGAGCGAGCTGCTGAAGCTAAACCTGTTCCTTTCTCAGGCCACCCACTCCTGCACAGCGTGCAGCGTCTCCACACAATCTTGTTTGCCATAATGCTGAAGGCCTGATGGATGGTCCTCTGCCCATCCATACTGACTATCAATGCCTTTCAAAAACCAATTCAGACACAAACGAGGGAGCCCATTATTCTTCACATTCACCTAGCACATCTTCAGCAGGAAGGTGTGAGATGTCTCAGGGTTAAAGCCAGTCTCATTTTAGCTTTGCAACAGATTCTTCTTTCATCTGTGACTCTGGTCAAAGCTTATTAACACTTACAAATCCCCAAGAATGAGCCTCCATGCTCTCTTGCCCTTTAATTATATCTGACATTCCCTCTCGCATCCAAACCCTCCCACGTACTTAAGCAAATACTCTGACACCTAAGCTCAGCCTTCTGCAGCATTGCAGAGACATCCTGCATCCATGCTGAGGGCAGCCTGCCTCTCTGCTGCAGCCAAAATCTGCTGGGCAGGGAAGAAGCCAGATGTCACGTTCCTGGTCACACCTCTCTAATGTTAGGACTAAGCTGAGAACAGCTCTCATTTACTCTCCTGCCACAAAACTATTGCACCAGTGGCAGATAAACTACAGCCTTGCTGTTGCCATCATGCCCTCTACCCACCCTGAAGACAATTCCTGCGAAAGCTGCCTTTGCCAACCTCGCACAGCTCTGCTGGCGCTTCTGAGACAGACAACCTTCCTGCGAAGCATCTGCAGCTCCTTTCTACACACCACACCCTCGTGAACAACATACCCTGACTGAACTGGATGGGTAAGAACAGAAGAGAAGTAGTAATCCCTGGGTGAGGCCCTTGCAGGTAAAAAAACAGTAAAAAAACAAGGTCTCTGGCCAACTTCCTGGTGTGACGCACTTTGAAGCTGCACAAAGAGAGAGAGAAAGGGCTATTTTTCCTTCGTGTAAATGAGAAGAAATATTGCATTTGTGGAAGAACTGCTAGAGAGGATATAGTGCTCAAGTCCCTAGAGGAAAGTCACCAAGCAGAGCTAGCGAGACCCTCTGGTTTTCCCTTGGAGACTGACAGCAGTTCCTGATGAAGCACCGAAATAGCGTGTGACCAGTTCTTGTCACTGCTTTGCAGCCTAGTCCATAAGCCTGCCAGTTTACAGAGGCTTTTCTTTACCTGTTCAACAGAAAAGCCAAAGCCAACCACTAAATGGTTTGGTATCTTGCAGGGCTGCTCAATGTCCATTTGTCAGGTCCTAAGAGTACAAAGCACCAGTGAAGAAACAGGCATCAGAAAACTACTTCCTAAGGCACCGAAACGGAGATGGAGAGCAGTAGATACCACCGAAAGGTGATTTCGCACCGGGGGCAGCAGGGGTGGAAGGTGCAGATGACAGTGCTGAGCCAGACAGGGCACAGGACATAGCACAGTGCCTCCCCTCACAGCAGGGCTGCAAGCTGTGCTGGCAGGGTATGGCCCACCACAGCACCCTGTTAGCAGCACCACGGGATTGTCAAAATGCCACTTCAAGCCAAGGGGCTCTTTCGGTAACGGTTGGTTTCCACCAGGGCCTGACACAGCTGCGGGAAGGTGGTATCCAGAGGCAGTATGATCTGCCCTGCACCTCTGTTCAACGGGAGGTGTTTGGTTATCCGCCTCCTTCACCAACGTAGTTATGAGACCTGACTTCTCCTGTCCTGCCTTTCACATAGGCTGCAACAGGTAATACACCAAATTAAAAACAGGTGGACTTCTGCCGAGGTTGTTTTGGTTTATAAGCATTTAAAAATATTCCAAGTGACTGGCAGTCCAAAACGAGTACATTTGATTTTTTTTACAGTTAGAGATCATGGTTAATTGTCTATATTAAACTAATGGATTCAAAGAATGTAAAGAAAGTGAACCAACCATGTCCATTGGTTACAGCCACACGAGCCTGCAGCAGGCTTCATTCTGGATCTGCTTTCTTCTAGCAAAGATGCTGCCTTTAACCCAAAGGCGAAAACATTATTCCTCACCTAAAGAAAGTCTCAGCTGCCACCCAGTGGAGTTCAGAAGCTCTGCATTATACCAGTGGCTCCTACTGTTCCCTCGTAACTCACCCCCCCAGATACAAGATTTTGGTGACCAACAATAAGACTTGGTTTGTCTGCAGTATACCTTGCCCATAGATCGTTCAGTGCTTCAGAGAAGCATCACCATTTCTATTTTTCACAAGGGAAGCTGAGACACAAGGGCCAAATTCTCTACCCAGTCACACTGCAGGACAGCAACAGAGTTACAGCCAGCCCATGCCTCTTGGCAACAGATGCCCTAAAGATGGTTGGCCACTGAGCCAACGAAGACCCTGTGGTTTCATAGTTTGAAGTAGAGGGGACAGCGCAAAGCAGGGCAAAGACAGAAACACGGCAGGGGCTAGGGGTGGGATTAAGCCTGCCACTTTTAACTTGGACAACTGTTTGACCAGCTCATTTCTCTTTGCTGTCTTCTGTGTTTTCTTACAAGTAAAAAGAAGAAGTGGTCTGGTTTAAGAGAAGCCTGCAGGGATTTTGCAAGCTACAAGTTATTTTTCTTTCTAAGAGAGCATGCTCCAGTTACTGCAAGAAAGACCTTGACATATGGTGGGATGCAGAGGGGAAAGATGCAGATCCGCCTGTACAGCTGGCAGTGCAGCTCCCTGCAACAAGCGGGCAACCAGAAAGTCAGAGGTACCACAAGTGAAGAGAAAGATCTACACAGAGGCAGGCACAGCCCTAATCAAAACGCAGACATAAACTATCTTTGCATGACACTGTGACCACCTTACATGCAAGGGGAACATGACCTACCTATATGGTCTTATGGGGGCCCTGATGTCCAACAATTCCTCCTCTGTCCACCCACAATTAACATAAGCTTTAAGCCTCTATGAGCCTTTTCAGTGAAAGAAAATTAGAATAGCTGGAATATTTCTTCCCCATCCCACGCAAGCACACAGCTCTGAGCTGCAGCTCTGTCATAGTATGGGCAAGGTCAGGTAAATACCATGCACTGGGGTGAGTGGAAGGGCCCTAGAAATTGATAGTGGCAGCAAGACAAGGTATTTATTTCTCAAAACAGTGTGTATACATGCATGTACTTGCACATATGTATATATTTATATGTGTGTGTTGCTTGGAAGATGAAGAACAATGTCATATTTACAAGTGATCCAGATTCTGAAAAAGATAAGGCTTAACCTTCTCTGATCTAAATTACAATGGCAGGATATATATAGACAAGCTGTTTTTCAGATGAGTAACACTTTGTGCCTTCTGCTCTGCTCCTGAACAGCACTCAGCAAATGATCTTTATCAGTAAGAAGTACAGAACTTTTCTATAAGTCTACATCTTCCTCCTTGAATATCTGGATTTGAAAAGCACATCTCCAAAGCCTCGTCTAGAGATCCAGGTAGCTCAAAACACAGAGCAGTGACCATTGGGATTTTAGGGATTCAGGGGAGATTGCCCAGAAGCCAGCAACTCAGGCTATTCCCAGTCAAATGGGAGCCACCTTTCAACCCACTTTCCCTTTACAGGCAACGGTGCAGCGGGCACTGAGCAGGCGGAGCGCACGCATGTTCAGTTGCTCACCAAGGTCACTGAAGACCCACAGCATTTCGACAATGCTTTCACTTTCCTACTGAAAGTTCACATCACTGGAAGCCTGCTTCAAACCAAGAGCCAACAGTGACCCGGTGCCACAGAGACATCCCAGATTGCAGTAGCATTATCTCTATTTGATGGCATCATCAAGCAGTGACAAAAATATCCCTTGCTAGATTTACGAGGTAGAGACTATTTCAGAAAAGGGTTTTCAAGCTTTATATTTTAAAGATAAAAAATGACCTACTTAACTTTTCATCCTACCTCTGGAAGAAAAGGCACTTTCTGTTGCTGTGTGAGGGGATTTTAAAGCAGTTTCCATTAAAAAACCATAAACCCCTGAATGGCATTTACAGCAGCAGCAATCCTCCCCTGGTACTACCTACTGAACCTCATGCACTGCTGCATCAGAACCAGAGCTAGTGCAAATCACTGGCTGACTGACTTCACTGATCAGGGGCCAAATGACATGACTAGCAAGAAGCAAAGAACAAGCTGTGGTTTGCAACCCAGGCAGCCTCACACAGCCATATCTAGGCACAGACAAGCTCAAGCCAAGCAATTCCATGAAAGGCCCAAGATTTGGGGGAGGGGGGGCAGGGAACAACGAGGGAAGATCAATCTGTGTAAACAGAAGCCTTATTTACTGAACTACCCTTGTTATTTAATCTGTTGCTCTGGATGCACTGTAAATTAAATACAGATAATGTACTCCGCCAGGCAATCACATTATGATGGACACGACATCTAGGCACACGGGCTGCTAAATTGCCACCAAGCCTTCCATCTGGATCCATATAAGGCATAGCCGGGCTGATGGGCTTATTCCCTCTCTAAACAAGCCTTGATGGGTAAGGCACCACCATGCTCCGACAAGACAGTCAGTGTAGACTGTAGGTAGTGCCATCTGTGTCTCTCAGGAACGCACATCTTTGGGTATCCAATTGTGCTTCCATCTGCGATTCCTGCCTGAGCCCATGGAATGACTATTGCACATCAGTGTCCAAAGTGCACTGATACGCTCATGTGTGTGTTTTACAGTTTTGCACCTTAAAAATGATGTTGTCCTGGCACATTTGGCCTCCTCATTTTTTGATAAAAAGAAAAAAGTACTCTTGCTGGTCTCGAAAGCTGAAGTGTTAGAATGATGTCCCTAGTTATTCCAAGGAGGCACTTAACAAGTGTCCCACAGAGTAAACCATATTTACTTGCTTGGCAAGGTATTACCACAGTAAATGCACATGCACAGACTGACTGTGAATACATGTGAAGAGGGATGCAGAGGAGAACTGCAATATCGGAGTTAATCAGCCATCCCCAGCAAAGCAGGACCTCCTTATACTGGTATGATTCTCTGCACGAGAATGGATTTCACTTGGCCTCAGAAAGCCATGCCATCGAGCCCTTCTGCATGCAGGGGTACCTTTTGTTTAGCCTGGCAGTGTTGAAAGCAGTTGCTGCAGCACTTCACCAGCCACAACTGAGCCATCTAGAGGCTTCCAACTAACTCCCCCTCCACCCCCAGGCTGCTGGGCTGTGTTGAGGGAACCCAGAGCTTTTCTTTTGGACTCTGTGGTGTGCTCTGCTCCAGGGGCCTCAGAGACCCTCCCCACGACGCTCTCTATCTTCCCATTTACACCTGGATCCTGATGAGCTCCTTACTCTGGTGCTTGCTGAGGGTCCTCCAAACACAGCCATTCCAATCCAACAAAGTTCAAGGCTAATGATCAAAAGGAAACCATTTTGGAAACTCCACTGTCCTGTAACAAATAGGTAGATCAAATAAAGCTACTTGACATCTCAGGCAATTACAATTCTCCAGAATGCTGTTAAGCAGAAAGTTCAGGTATACACCACTACTACACCCTTAATTTTGTTCTACATCAATCACATTATAATGAAAATATAGGTGCAGGTAAGAGCTTTTTTCTACAAATACACTTTTTTCTAAAATATCAGTCACCTTTTCATCGGACCCACACGCTGAAGATACGACCTTTTGTTTACAAGCCATAAGCATTAAAGTGTTTTATTTTCAACACTTTTTTCCTCATGATCTAGAAATATGCCAGGAAAGGCAGAAGACTGCTTGAGGACATCAGTGTATGGTTCAGCTCTGTCTCTAACACTGGCTATATGCATTGATCTTCGAATGAGAGTTGCAGATAATATCAAATACATTTACGAAATTTCTTTTAAGGCAACAAAGCAGTTAAATACAATACACACAGTAAATATATCTTAGCTTCATCAGACAAGAAGATACTGCAGGTATCTGACATTCTCCATGAAAATCACCCCACTGAGAACACCCACTCTTCCCCACTGATTAGACAGGGATTAGAGATGTCTAACTTTCATCATCTCCACTGCCTTGTTAGACATCCAAAGTAGGCAGCTTAACATATCCAGTAAGAACCCAACTTCCTCATAGTCAGAGAGGGTACCTATGGACTGGAGAGCACGCTGCCACTTCGCCTGTGGTGAAGAGACCCAACTGGGCTGCTTCAGAGACTGCAGCAAGGGCAGGAGCCCTCATGGAGGCTGGCTGCTGGGCATGGTCACTGTAGGTGTGGACATGATGCTCAAGGAATTTAATCCTGAGTGGAGCTTTGTTTAAAAATAACGTCCAGACAAAAGGCTATGACAATTTACCTATCCTTCCTTCTCTTGTTAACCTGCCAGTCAGGAACAGCAAATGTGAGCAGCTAAAGTGGAAGATACAGCTGTGAAAGAAGCTTTAGAAAGCCTAGAAGTGGGTACCAGGAAACAACAGTTTCAGCATTTATTCGCAATATTTTGTTTAGCACAAAAGAGTCATTCTAAAGATATAGAAAAACAGAGTCATTCTTTGGAACTTTTTATTCAAAATGATACATCGTTATTCTGCAGTTGTGATGCCCTGGCCATGAGGAAGGACCGCCTTGTATTAGCTTCAGTACAATACGATGGTTCCTGCCTCAAAGATGCTTAAGTCATTAAATTATTAAACAGACAGACTGTCAAAAAAACCCACCCCAAAACAACCTACAACAAAAAAATGCTAGAAGAGCAAATTATTTTGTTTTGCCTTTGAAAAAAAATCAGTGTAATAAATAAGAAATATCTAGTCAACACGAACAGCAAATGCCAACTCTTGCCTGCATGAAGTAAAAGTTCTGGCAAGACTAAGAAAGAAAACTGGTTCTCAAGAAGGGCTGTTCTGGCTTAGGCCAGTGACTACAGGACGGCTGCTTATTTCTGGAGTCTAGGGGGATTTCTTTATACTGCGTGGGAAGAGGATGGAATTCTTTCTTGTACTACTCTGTCTTCCCCACGAAGCACTCCCAGTTTGCACCCAGTGGACAAGATCATCATTCCTACGCCTGCCTTCCTCACTTTCAGGCCAATTGCAACTTTGGGGACATGAAAATAAGAGTCACAGACTTCAGCATACAGGGATTGCCATTGCCACCAACATCTCTGCCTGGAGAGGTGAAGGCAGGCTTCCCAGGCCATCTCTTTTTGCTCACCTTTGCATCATCCTGTGGCTGTCTTGCTTAATGGAGGTTATAAATCTCAATTTTAATCACTCAGTTTGACATTGTCTTCACTGTTATTCAAATGATTTTTAGCACTGAAGCTTAGTCCTGTTCAGTGTAAAAGCACAGTTTCTACAAGCATTTCCTCATGGTTATGACTTGCCACCCAAAATCAGCTATTGCATGGGAATGTGAAGCTTTGAGTGCAGCAGTAATCACCATATAATCATGACCTACTGCAAAGCCTCTGAGTAATGCTCACAAAAAATACCTCTTAGACTGTGGTCAAAATGTCACATTTATGAGATTGAAACAGCTGGAGTGAGAAGGATTATTTCATTGATTGCTTCAAGCAGCAAGATGATTGCTTTTCCTCTTGCAACTCCCACTATGTTCACAGCCTACTACAGCTATCAAAGACCAATTCCTTTCATACTAACAACATCATCAGTCGAAACTAATGAAGAGCCATCAGCCAGCAGAGAACTATAGAAACAGGCTTGTTGCTTCATGAGGGGTTACAATTTGTCCTCCAACTTCAGCTGTTAAATCCCAGCCTATTGGGATTTATGACAGGCAAGAAGTATCAAAAACAGCTAGAACTACTGCAGTGATTCACCTGAAGTTTCTAAACAAACTCCAGTGCATAGACACAGAGCAGCTCATTTTCTTCCTGCGTGGTTCACCACTGGCTCATTTACTGCTGTGTTCCCACCGTTGCCCCAGGTACCCGCGCAGTTATGTGCTGAGGCATCAACAGTAACAACAAACACTAGTGAAACACGGCCGTCAACAACATTGCTTCTCTGAAAGCCAACACACATACTGAAATCCCAAACTCTTGCAAACAAACAAGATTGAATCAGGCCATGCGTTTTGGTTTTGGACAGCCATATAGGAGCTCACACACCGAAGTATCACCTATCCCCTTCATTAAGGGCCATGGGGAGGACAAAGAATCTACTGATAATAGCTGGTTCAAGCCTCAGTCTTGTAGATCATTCTCAGAGGCAAGCCATACTACAGATTTTTGAAGTCTACTGACAGGCCTTTGTGGCTCTGAACTCAGCTAGAAGAGCTTTGGGTATATAGAGGCTAACTTCTGTGATGTGCCTTAGCACACATTGCTGCGGCTTCAGGTGGGAGCGCAAACACTGTTGGTAGAAACAACACCTTTGAGAAATTCCATTAAGCCCATGCCTTTATAAGCCTGATATTTGAAATAACCTGTTGAGCGTAGTGGTTGAGTATTATACTGCCTTCCACAGGTACAAATGCAAAGCGAGAAGCCGCCAAGAAACATGATGATCTGGGCAGAGTTAGTGAAACTGATTTCAGTTCTGGCCCAGTACGTAGATCCAAATTCTAAAATTCTTTCTTTAAAGTGCAAAGCTTCTTCAGCCTATGGAAAGACTGGTGAATATTCAAATATATGTGTACACATATACACACATATGACATGTATTTAACTCAAATATTTATATTTCACTATGGAGAGTTTCATTCCTCCAATCACACTAGAAAAGGGAAGTCCTAAACGCAAATTGTCCCTAGTAACAGCACTACACTGATAGGAATGACATAGGTAGACTCTTTCCAGATTGCCATATTGTAATTATGGTATAATTGCAAACAAGAACAATATGTAATCACAATATCAAGTATGTCACCTAATGTTTTCCACTGTATTCCTTAAACAGCTGAGATAATAATGTATTAGCTAGGAAGTAATTCAGTATCAGAAGAGTCCTTTCTTACAACAAGAAAGTAAAATATATGACAGCTAGAATAAAAAAAAAAAAAATATGAGAGAAGAGCGCTCAGGAAGCCAGCCCAGCAGCTGATGTCCTGCCTGGGCTCTGTTTGTAACTCTTCAGCTGCAAGTAGAGCAGACACAGAACACAAATACAGCTGCAGTGAGTAGTACGAGTCTCTCGCCACGTAACAGCTACCCCCTTATTTAGGGGCACCAGAGAAGCGAGTGTGCTGGCGGCAGGTTGGCTTCGAGGGCAGCGGTGGAGTATGCAGTGCCGGAGGGACCCCGGGCACACGTACGGCTTGGATCACGCTCCTTTTGCTCTCTGTACAGACACCTCCACTAGCTCTTTTTGACAGTGCTCCTTGCACCACACAATAAGCACCACCACTCCACACGATGCCATGCCTTCTAAAAAAATAAAACTCTTCAGCTGCATTCAGTTTTGGCACTGTGTAAGCGTGCATTCGAAGCAATTAAGAGCTAAGCAGAAAAGCAAAGAACAGAGCCATCAGAAACCACTGATGTCATCAAAACCATCTCCCTGCAATCACAGGCTATCAGGACATAGATACTAGATTTCAAACATCACCTCCACTTGCTTGCTTAGTGCCACAGTCCACAGACCTTCCTCTGAAGTCCTAGACCTTCACCCCACCGGAAAACAGTTTTGCTTTTGAAATAGTAGTTGCCAGCTTTCTCTCCCAGCTATAAGGGTTTGCTGTGCCCAAAGTACATCTGAGAGCCTTAGGGAAGGTGAACGGAGTCCTTTGGGGATGCTCCTAAGCCCAGCAGTTTTGTTTTACACAAAAACTGAAAGGACACATGAGGGTTAAAGTCTCACAACACCTTACTACTGCAAAGGTGGCAGCTCGCCACACCTTGCTCGGAGGCAGTGATCCATTTCTGTACTTGAGCACATACTTCTGCCAGGATGAGGAGCTTCAAGGCGAACAAGGGTGTAGGATTGTTGCTAGCACTGCAGCAGGAAAGGGGAAGACTGCAGGGAAGAGTCCTGGCTGTCCTCACAGCCTGGGTGCAGGAGTAAAGCTGGGAGACAAGCTAGAATAGGGAATATAGCAACCAAATAAATGGATATTTGCAGCAAGGAAACAACAGTAAGCATTTATTTTATATTTATTTAGTGAGCTACTGTCCTGAAAAGTGGTATGTCAGATTTTGGAAGTCAGATCACAGATCAGGTTTGGAATTCCTCACCCTCACAAGTGACCAAAGAGTGACCATTTACAAGAACAGCTTTACATTTTTCCTACCAGGCAGCCACAGCAGGCTCCAAGCCCTCCAAACTAAGAAACAGAGGTTATAATTTCGTTATTTAGTAGGCTTTAATAAAAGGCTCTGTCTAGCATGAATGTGGAAGGCATTAATATTTATGCCCAACTGAAAGAAGGCTGCTTGTCAGTTAGTGCCATTCATCTCCTGAAGACCTTAATCTCTCTAGTCACTACTGCTCATCTTGCTTTAAATTTAAACTGCCTTTCTTGCTGTGACCTATTTTCTAGAGAACATATACTCAGCTAATGCTGGTAGATCTAATCAAAACTGTAGCTGTTCTTCCTTTGAAGAGATACATCCTTTGCATTTGAAATAAAACACAATTTTTTCCTGGCATTTATTTCTAAAATGGAAGCACTAGATCTGATGGGATGCCTAGCTTAATCTGAGATCAGTTATCCTTATTACCAAAAGTATGTTTGCATTACAGCAACAAAAACTTATTATTTTTCCTCAAAACAGGCTGGGATGCCTCTACAAGTAACTCAGTTGTTATCTCTTGTGTACAATACCCAATAAAAAGCACAGGGGAATAGCCTGCTGATCTGATTTTTGATACATTTGTCCCATGCTCTACCTCTGTGGGTTTGCTTGCCGCTTCTGAAGCCTGTTAGACCCTCACCAAATATTAACTTCAGTGATAAAGCTGAACCCGGTGGGAGGAAATACCTTTGTGATTCTTCCTACACTCAGCTCCGCAGAAGACATGCTCAGCTCTGCTTCAGCTCCTGGCTGCCAATCCAAGTCTTTCTGCCCTTTAACACACAGCATTTGCCCACACTGCCCAGCAGCAGCCTATAGTCTACGCAATGTATGTGGGTTTACAACAAAGCTGCAGACATCCATTGGATTCTCCATGTTCTGGTACTTCAGTGACCATCTTCCAAATGAATTACAAGGATCCTCATATTCAAAAAGTAGTGACACAAAAGACTGAGGGTCAGAAGGAACAACAAATGAAGGAATAAAAGAGCTATCCTTACTCTGTTCTGCAGTTTTGCCTTTAGACAACCAGAAGATCTTCTAACAACAGTCCTGTGCCTCAGGGAGTTTGAAGTGCAGCTTAGGAGTGAGAAATTCAAGTATTGCAGATTCATTTGGGTAGAGTCTCTTGAAAGGAGTAAGATTTGACACTGGAACAGCAACTCAGTTTTCAAGCGCAGTACTTCCCCAGAATAGTCTCCTTTGTCTCAGGGAGTGGAGCAAGTCTGGAGAAAGGAGCTGGCCAAAGGAGACCCATCACTTCACCCCAGTGACAGACTCGCTGTAGCAGAACAACATGCTTAAGCCGGTCGACAGCCCTGGTACAGCCCGACCTGGATCCCCGTTTACAAAAGCAGCCACTGCTACTGCGGTTTGCACACCAGTGCAGTCCAACGAAACGCTGCTCTGTCTCTAAGCTGCTCTTGGAAAAGCAGATGTGAGCTCCTCAGTCACTTAGGTATTACTGACAATTCTACCCTGCTCATATTAACAGGAGAATAACACTCATTACAGATCCTAATTAGCGCTAGATTTAGCAGAGGGTTGTGTATCATAAATGTGTGATGTTTAATGAGTATGTGGCAGATGTTCGCCATCTCATTTAACATGCAGCTGGCAGAGGTTCCTCTCAACAGAGCAGGATAGTGAAGAGGAACCAACCACAAACACTGCTCAGACCTAAACTGTCCTTTGCAGAAGTGTTTCTGGATTACTAGCTAACCTGCCTTCCCCCCCCCGCCCCCATCACTGATTCCTAGAGGTCCACCTCAATTTTTGTGGAGCTAGCACAGCCCCACATATTTCCAAGGCTGCTGCATGTCTCAAAGGTGAAGACAAAGCTGTAAGAGGTTATTTTCAGGAAGTAAATGTGATAAAGCCCCAGAGAGCCAGCCAAATGCTAGCTGACAGAGGCACACACACAACTGCTACTGCGCATCTCAGACCAGTCCCAATTCTTTCCAAATTCGGTTTGACTAGAGCTCTACCCTACAGCTGCCAGCAGTGTAAGAAGTGACCACCATAGACATCTCTCTCAGGTGATAAGAACACCAATAAATACCTGTCAAAAGTTCCACCTATATGCCTTGTCAGGAGAACCTCATGGCTGGCAGGCGGGTGTTGGGGTAGCCCAGCACCAGCAGCAAGCAGTGCCTGGCCACTTGCTCAGCTGAAATCCTTCCATCACAGCAAGCAGTTCCTTAACTCTTCAGCACTGGCAGCGTTAACGAGCACTCTATTAAATATGAATATCCTATGGTGTTAAACTGCCATCATCTATAAATAGCAAGGCATTCATTTTATTGGAATATGGAAGCCTGGAAATATCTTGCTTTGAATATTTATTGCCATTTGCAATGTTCTACTGCTTGGTAAGCTCCCCCTAAATGGTTAGCCACTTCATCTATCAAAAACTCATTTTATTTTTCTTGAGTACTGCAGAGCTGTACTGTAGAAGCTGCAAACAGAGACATCTGCAACTTGGGCTTTATAAGAAAAACATATTTAAAAAATGGGGTGGGTTTTTGGGTGTATTTAGCCAAAAGGATCATTTCTAAGTGTAGTTAAATGAAGGATTTATAACAATTAGTGAAAAATAAATTAGCATAAATCCTTTGATAGTCTTACCTGGAACATCAGTTAGTCCTCTGAGCGCTTTCATCAGCATCCCTGAGATGCAGCTGCACTCACCTTGGAAATTTTGTGGATGCTTGCTCAAATAAAGAGTTCAGTGTTAAAGCAGCAAGAACTCCTGTTGAACAATGTGGAGGAAGAGAGCTAGCATTCTCTTAGCTAAGTTAGAATAAGAACTTTCATTTCTCATGTAACTTTTTTCTTCATTTATTGTTTTTTCTTTCCCCTTTCTCTTCACTACAGTCAGGACTTGAGCATTAATCAAAGTTACTTGATTGGCAATTAACACTCCAGATTAAAACCGTTATGTAAGAGGTGGCTTAGTTATCCCCTAGCTCCTCACTCCAGGCTACAAATACGCATAGAGCCTCTGTGCTGGCCGCTTCAGAAAGGCCTGCTAACTCACCCTCTGCTTTTGTAGCAAAGGCTCCCTCAAATTCTCTAGCAGAGGCAATTAATTCTTCAGTGGCAATCATGGGACCAAAGCTTGCTTCAGGCTTACAGCAGCCACTGAAAGTGTGAAAACACAGCTTCCTTGTAAGAGGATTTTTTGTTCGTAGTATCAAACACGTTTAAAACATGCCCCGTACTCCTGCAGATGTGGCCACCTCCATTCCTGGGTTCAACAAACCACGCGCCGCACAGAGCTGGTCAGAGAGCCTCCAGTACTTGCCATGGCTACCAAGCAGTGTAAAGGCAAAGAGAGAGCTGGTGCGTCCCTCCCAAAACTCTGGACTTCACACTTCCATTTTGTCCTTTCCTCCAAATGAAATGGAGAAACAACCCTGAATAAGAGGGAGAAAGCACTTTTCTTCCTTACACAACAAGATTGCACAACTCGGTTTAGTAGCGCATTTTGCAACGCAGCCTGTTTCCTGCCCTTTAATACTCAGGGGACCACAGAAATCAGAGTGCTTTCAGCAATCTAAAGATACCTAAGGGTAAAGGAGAGCACTACATTTCACAGTAAGACAAGGAGGTGAAGGAAAACATTCATTTTTCCAATTTCATACTGGCTTTTGCCTAGGGTGGAATGGCCATTATGGATACAAAGCACATTCCCCCTGTCCTGGATGCACCGGTTCATGTATTTGCTCTCTGCAGATTTCTCACTCCAAGAGCAGCCGTATCCTCGTATCCATGGAAACTGCTCATGGCAAATCCCCTCAAAACACAAAAGCAGAAGGATGGAAAGGAACAAACATTTTAAGAAGGTTGTACACACAGAGCAAGACAGCATCTCATCTTCATAGAAGCATTTCCAATGGCTTGGGGAATATGCAGGACAGGAGAAAAACAGTTTCTTGATGGTGGAGGGTCAGTTGTCAGGCTCCTCAATGGACAATAAAACAGAGGACTTTGTCTAAGGCTGTTCTTTGGCATTACAATTGTACTCTGAAGACTTACACACATGCAGTGTCAAAGCTTTTCTGATCATTCAGTGGATCAAAGGACACAAAATTGAATTTTCATGGAAGTATGACAGCCTTGCATCGTGTCCAGGACAGATGCACTTTGAATTTAAAAAAGTAACTTAGATTTTTGTCTCCAAAAATAAAAAATAAAGCTATGCTCTTGGGTAAAATCATACCAACAAAGGAAGAGTTCTATCCGAGCAGACCTTGGTCCACCTAGTTCAGTTTTCTGCCTCCAACAGTACCCGTAAACGAGGAAAAGTACCACTCAGGAGGCACTTTCACCCTCATACTCTCCCCACTTCCAAGTCTCCCCAGCCTCAGTGTATCCCCTGAGCCTGCTGTGGTTTATCTAGACAGTAAACATCAAAGCAGCTCTATTCCAAACACCTTTCCAGGCTCCTTTGCAAACCATATCAGCTTCTTGCACCTACCCCATCCTTTGGCAGGCAGTACAACAGGCCTCCTCCACTCCACGGGAACAGTCACCACCTGTTTGCACTGAGCCTGCCCCCTCCTGATGTCCCTTAATGGCCCCCTGTTCTCATGCCAGAAGAAATAACAAAACACTCTATCTCTGTTCACCCCTTCGATGTCACTCATGATTATGTAGATCTCTATCATATCATCCATCCATCCCTGGAAAAGGACAATGTAAACCTCAGCCTACTTCACTGTTCCTTGATCAGATCATCTCACATCTTTGTTCACATGCATTGCTTTTCTTCAGACTTTCTCCAGCTCGAATACATCTGGAGATTAGAGGACCAGAACCGCATGAAGGGGTTGAACATTAGAGTCATGCAGTGGTTTTTTTCTCTCTGTTCTCTTCCCAGAAAGCAATAATGTTTTTTCCATTGCTACTGAGCACTAAGCTGTTAGTCTCACAGAACTGTTTTAAACTCACAGCCTCACTCTTGAGCGACAATAATGAAGTCTAGTTCAGAATATTATCTGTGAGGCCAGGATTACTATTACCCAGGAATTACATTTACCTGCACTGAATTTCATCTGCTGTTTTACTATCCATATCTCAAATTCAGCAAACCATTCTTCAGTCTGCCCTTGAGCACCTCCAGAATGCTTGGGTGATTAGCACCTGGCAATTAGTTAATTTTCATTTTGTTTACTTATACCCCAACCTGTTCCATAATTACTTCAAACTTTACACTGATCACCTGCTGAATCACTGCTAAGACAACTGGCACAGGGAATCTCCCCAGCTTCTTTACAGCAAGCAGACAAATAATTAGCTTCACTGCAGTAGTCCTGTTCACATGGCTATCAGCCCCATCAACTTGGTGGTAGACCTTTCAGTTTTGGTGTTAGACACTGCAACTTCTCCTCCTCCCAGGGCACTGACAGCCATTGCCCAAGGCCAGCTCTGATATTGTGCAGCTGTGTGACCTTGGACCTGACTTGCTGGGAGCAGAGCTGGCAGAAGCCTTGCTGGGGGCCTCTGCTCTTTCCACTGCACTTCATCTCAAGCCCTTGCTCTTGGTTCCTGCCTAAGCTATGCTGTAGGTGTACCTGTGCCCATCCTTGTCCTCACCTCACTTGGCTTCCCAGCCTCGGACCTGCTTGTCACCATGGACTTGTCTGGCAAGCTGGACTCCTGGCTGCCCCAGGTCACCATTGCCCAACCCTCTCTGCCCTCTCTACCTGGGCACTGTTGGCCTGGGATCCATTGTGAAGGCACTGTCCTGCCTGCTTTGCTTCACCTTCACTCCCAGCTGCCTTTCTCCTGCCTGGCAGACAGGCTGAAAGGAGGACCATTCCTTTACCTATAGCCAGCCCTCAGATTTGGATTCATATTACATTATCTTAATATATTTGGCACTTACAAAGGCTAAGCCTAAAGAACAGTTGAAGGGAGGAGGAGAAACAGGGCCCTGTAGTTTATCCTGGTGTTAGCAGAGGAGGCTCGG
The DNA here is from genome assembly GCF_030867145.1 of Opisthocomus hoazin. Taxonomy (NCBI): domain Eukaryota; kingdom Metazoa; phylum Chordata; class Aves; order Opisthocomiformes; family Opisthocomidae; genus Opisthocomus; species Opisthocomus hoazin. The sequence goes on along the minus strand of NC_134416.1, from coordinate 109,156,879 downwards.
CAGCTGCGTATTCCACACACAGGGCACATTCCCTGTGCATGACCTTGATCCAGTTGCTTTAACTGCTCTCCGCTAGTTTCTCTTGCTCTTAAAAGGGATTAAACTTTCTCCTGAGAACAAAAGAATGCTCCTTCCTCCCTCCCTGTAACAAATTTCAACAGCAGCAACCCTGACTGGAGCTGGGAAGACTTGGAAGCTGGCCATTAACTAACAAATTAAGCAAGAGGCTTCATTTACAGCGCAGGGACAAGATGAACCACAGAAAAGAGTTTGGTCCTCCTCTGCATTCAACACAAACACACTAGCACATGAGACTGAGCATCAGGTATAATTCTTAAGCCTTGTAAAAATACACTTCGAAACTTGCAGAAAGCAGCTTTTTACTCTGAAGCACCAAAATTTAGTAGTGAGTATAATGCATTAAATGGCTTGTGTCAACATAGCCAGCTTGCAGCCTCAGCTAGCAGGCTTTCCTTTTTAAAATCTGTGGTTTTTCCACAATTTTACTATGCCAAGCTACAAAGGAGATGACCTGTAGTCTTCCACTCACTATGTTTCAGAAAAACCTCTCCCGCAATACTAATTATATGACCTTCAAAAAGAATGTCAATGCAGATTCGATAACTGTGGGTTGAGGTATGCAGGGGCACAGAAAGTTAGAAATAAAACTTCATCTAAGCTCTGCAGTCAGGTTTCAGTAAGCTTTAAACAAACTTCTGCAAGGGGGGGCAGAAGAAGGGAGAGCACCTCGGAAAGGCAGGAGATCAGAACACCAGGTTTTATTGGCATAAAACCCACCTGTGATGTTCACAGAGACACAGAATGGTTTGGGTTGAAAGGGAGCTTATAGATCATCTAGTTCCACCCCCCTGCCATGGGCAGGGACATCTTCCACCAGCCCAGCATGCTCAGAGCTCCATCCAACCTGACCTTGAGCACTGCTAGGGAGGGGGCAGCCACAGCTCCTCTGGGCAGCCTGTTCTGGTGCCTCACCACCCTCATGGGGAAGGATTTCTTCCTTGTGTTTAATCTAAATCTACCCTCTTTCAGCTGAAAGCCACTACCCCTTGTCCTATCACTAAACACCCTTGTAAGCAGCCCCTCTCCATCCTTCCTGCAGGCCCCTCCAGGTACTGGCAGCTGCTCTAATGTCACCCCAGAGCCTTCTCCTCTCCAGGCTGAACAGCCCCAGCTCTCTCAGCCTGTCCTCGTAGGAGAGGTGCTCCAGCCCTCGGATCAATTTTGTGGCCCTCCTCTGGACTTGCTCCAATAGGTCCATGTCTTTCCTATGCTGAATATTAAAATATATTAACACATTAAAATGGCTTGTCATTTTTCCTGATTCCATTTAAGAAAATTAAGGCAGTTTTACAGTGCTGTACACTTTGTTATGTTTTCTCCCTTCTCTCCTTCCTTTATCCTCTGCTGCACCTTTCTTAGCAATAAAGTGAAGAGAGAAGCACAGAGAAAAACAGGGATATAAATACCAGGGGGAAAAAAACGAAAAATCAGAGTATGTCTGATTATAATGAAACAGCTCATAGTGAAAATTCCTTTAAGAAAGCCTTGCCATAATGGTGTAGGAATACATGGAAAACCAAGCCTGGAGGCTGAAACAGTGTTTGTGGGTTGGTTTTGTTTGTTTTGTTTTACACCAATATATATAGTTGGCAAAGTGTTTAGGAACATAGTAAAGCTTACAAAGGAAGACTGTACCTGAAAGTCTCACCTTTTCTCCCCCCATTCAAATCAGCTGCTCTTAAAACATAACTCCCTACAAATTTTGCCTCTTACAAGAAGTTTGCATACCTACATTCATATCTATCCATGTTTAGCTCAGCCGCCTGAAATGTTTATCTTCAACCAGATTGGAGCATCATCTCCAGGATTACGCAGCACTGGTGTTAACACAGTAGAATGAAAATAAGCATGGTAATTTCCTCACTTTTAAAGTTTAACATGAGTCCTGCATCTGAGTGTCCCGGCTTGGCTTCTGAACAGGGAACTCCACACAGCATCTACCCAGTGTGTGGAAAGATTACTGATAATAATTGCAATGGATCACAAGACACTCCTCAGCTCTGCAGATCAGACAGAATCAGGACTTGGAATCCTGGTCCAAAAGGCTCCCAGAAAGGCCTTGATAATTACTATGTGAAATTAAGCAACTGATCATAGTCAAAGGAAAGGGCCTTCAGAAATCAGTACTGTTCACTGCATGTCACACCCCTTCTCCCAGGCCCTTGCCATTCAAAAGGTTCAAATTGTTGCCCTGGATCTAAAGCAAGAGAAGCAGGCCTTGCCTTCAACCTGCCAGGTGGTGCATCTACACAAGGTGACCAAGTGGCAGGTTCTGTGACAAGCCTTGTGCTGACGCTAATTTAGAGGTGGCTTGTTTGGGAATAGCTTGGTTATCTCAATACTATGCATGAGCATGCAGAGCAATCTCAAGTCCTGGTCTTAGCAGAAATTCAGTTTCACCACTCTGAAGTGTGGCAACAGCCAGGTGGGAAGCTGGCTGTTCCCACCTCGGGAAGTTCTTCCTATGCTCTAGAAAGCTCACTGCAGGTTTTAACCGCTCAGAGTAATGCATCTTCCAAACACATGCCCCATATGTCTCCTGGAACCAAGAATTCAACGTCCATAAGCGCTGTCACTGTCTGCGTTCAGCCTCTGCCGCAGTCGTAAGTGGTACACAGCTATTTTTAGCACAGCACCCTGGAGTCCCATTTGATGTGTGTTACATTGGAGGCTGCTTCACCAACCAGAATGATAACAGCACTGTACACAGGGAGCACATTTTCCCTCTTCAGGCTGATTAAATTTGTTAGGGGAGGTTCCCGAGTGAGAGCATCTAACTGCATATAAAATATGAAAGACATCCATCTTCCTTTGCAGCTACTAGCAAATCGCTACTTAGATGCCTATTAAACTTGCACATTAAATTCTAATTCCATCCTGCTTCCCTCATTAACCTGAACCACTCTACCAGTGAAAAACCTATTCTTCTAGGAGGCACTACAGCACCTGATACTCCCCGATCAGGCTAAAACCCTGACCCTGGATCTGCAATCTCACAGCCGCCTAACATGGTAATTCCACCTTTTCTATTTATCATGGCCATGCAACTGCTCTGCAACTCTCTCCTGTCTCGCTGAGCTATATATTACCCTGCCCTGTTGCTTGCTTCATAACAATCCTGTCTGGCACTGTGGCTCTGTGGAAAATAATGTCTGCTTACCATGTAAACACTTCAGACATCTTAAGCCAAAGCCCAGTAAGTTCTTCATACATCGCTATAGTACCTGTTACTATATCCCTTGACCAGCATTCTTGCTCCCGTTCCACTAGCATCTGCTTACACCCCTTGGCAGCCAGCTTTTCCTCCCCTCAGTCACCTATCTAACCACCCATCCTCCACAGCTGGCTTGCCTCCTTCATCACTTCTCAGGTGGTTAAGCACAAAGGAGACAAATGCAATCACAAGTCTTCTTACAGCCTAGAAGCCACAGCTCTTCACATTTCAGTGCTGAGTGGTTCAATGTCCCTGGGGTCTACTTGACCAGAGCAGCAGGACTCCCACCTCCCTTCACCTACTCACAACCAAATCCCAGGGTATTACGATATATTCCCATCCACACTTCAGTAGTGATTAAGTAAAAAGGAGATAAAAATTGTTCTTTCTGAAGTATATTGCTTGTACATTCAGCATGACCAGCACCAGCAGCGATTGTGAAGGCTCTATAGTGGTGTCCCACCCACCAAAACCCTGACCTTCACAGACCACCTGCCAGCAGACACCTCCTCTTTTTCTCCTGCAATGATCATATTTAAAACCTGGAGCCATGGAGTACATGGCCAATGGGTTTGAATTTGCAATTACTGTAATGCCAGCTTGTTTGCTGGATTAGATATTTATTCACTCTACAGAGAGAGAATGTCAACAAGCCATTTCCAGCGAACTGCTCATTGATAACGTTTCTACAAATACAGGCTGGAATCAAAAGAGAAACACAAGCAAAGCTCCCAGCCATGAAAGCCTGGAGGTTGATTATTTCTGGAAGTTAGATGGGAACATATTTTGTCATTTTATTCTAGAACCCAGAGCATCATTAATTCACCATAAATATAAACATCACATCAGTGTTTTCTAGCAGTTGAGCCATTGAGCAGCTATACTCCCCAAAACAAGCTAACTATATTATTAACTTCTGCACTGTATAAATAATACACTCCCAAGCACATGCTCTCTTTAGACAACATCTCTGGGAAGCGCTTCCCTGTAACAGAAAAGCTCACGCTCGTATCAGGAAAGGCTTGTAAAGACGAGCTTTACCATGATGAACAAAACCAGGGAACTCACCGTGAGCAGAGCAGGGTGGTGACAGCGATGGCCACCATTGGCACACGCTGGGTCAGACAACAGCCCAGGAAACCCCCACAGCACCTCAGGAGCAGGATGAAGAGCAGCTACCCTGGTAGCCCACCTTCAGAAGAGAGGGGAGGCCCTGGGCTGAGCTGAAATAGAGCCCCTGGTGGGAGGGAGTGGGTGGGCTCCCAGCTGAGGGTGGTCTGGGCAATCAAAGCCTGTTAGGGCCCTCCCCCCCTCACAGCTGCAGCCAATTTTTAGACCTAAAATATGGAAATGAAGCACGCAGTGTAAGATGCACGGGGGACTAACCCAGACAGAAGTCAAACTGCTAAACCCTTTACGCTAGCCGTGCAGTGCTTTAACGGGGCAGTCGCAACAAACTTTGTCACTGCAAAACGCCTGTTTCCACAAAGTTCAGCACACTCCTTTCGTACCAGGGCTCCTGATCAGACACAGCCACCACCCCCTGTCAACACAACCAGCCAGGGCTCACATGGTTCCCTGCAGGATGACGGGTGAGGAAGAGCATGGTTCAGCACCGAGACACTGCCAGTCCAGGAGGGCACAAGCCCACCCTCGCTCCAACAAAGCTGACTTACTGCAGCTTCAAGACTGAAACTATCCCTGGAGATCTCCTCTGTTTGCATGACAATCCTGCCCTTATTTCACCATCCCTCTCCTTCCACGCCATCCCTGCGCCTCCTGCCCCCCTTCCACACACCCACCGCTTGCTTTTCTCTCTGAAGGTCATTCCAAGGCAGCTGAACGCAGCACGTGGTATCACTGCACTCAGCCACTGCAGCCAGCTCCCATAAGACAAAAGGAAACTTGGCAAAATTCAAGAAATTTATGCTTTAAAATGACCGTATGTTCATGCAGAAGCCATAGATTCTGTTCAATTTAATTTCAATAGCTGCAAGGGAAAATAATGGACAATGGTTGTTTTGCTGGTGGTGGTGCTGGCGGGGGTTTTTTCATTTTACATAACAAAGTTGGCTTCTGATACATGTAATGGTTCCTGTCTCCAGCCTGCCCCGTACAAGGCGATACAGCTAAACAAGAGGCCATGATTACTTGCAGATGGTTTCCAAACTAAACTACAATGCTCAATGACGCTAACTTACTACAGGAAATTCCTAAAGCTGCTTGGAGCCCCCCAGAGTGCTGGAGGCATTTGAAGGTTCCGACACAGAGCTTTGTAGGGATGACGAAAGCCTCCAACGAGTTGAGAGCCTTCTGTGAGATGCCAGGGGAGACAAAGGAGGCTCAGGGGCTCACAGATCTTACGAACACACACACTGCAACTGTGGCCAAATATTGATTTTTGCCAGGTTGTGTCAGAAATAGCTGTACCAGAGGGACATGCAAGGTCTTACATAGAGCTCCAACATGTGCTCTGAAAGATTTTAGTGACGAACCCTCTGTTTTTTGAAGTTCACTTGAAGAAACACACACAGACCTGATGCTGGGATGCTTCTAATCAAAAGTCAGTGTTCACATTTGGGTTTTCTTCTTGCCAGTACCTCAGCTGTCATTTCTATCTAAAAGTTTCTGAAAATCGTGTAGCAGCATTTGAAGACTAGAAGATGGGTGTTGAAGGCATCTCTGCAGCCTGGGCAGGGGCTGGGGTCTAATCCAGTCCTTCCAGGCAGTAGCAGGTCCTCCCACAGCTGAGAGCTGACCTGGAACCAGCCAGCTGTTCAGCTCGGACGTGTAGGTAGCCTCACCAGGCAGCAGAAGATGAACTTTACTACTATGCAAAGTTTGAAAAGGCATCTTTAGAGAATACTAGCTTTTCTCTAAAACCTTACCTGAGCAGGTTCCCTTAATAGCAGCCTTTCAGGTGAAGAATGACAACCTAAACCCCTGTAGCAAGTCACGTCCTATGGTGCAAGGCAGCTGCCTGCTAGCTGTCCCGCTAGGACAAAAACGGAGCGCTGCAAAGTGCTGTCTCAGCCACCTCGTGGTGTCCCATCTTCCCTTCGGTGACACCAAAATTCAGGCTGTCATCTCTTTCACCAGAGCATGGTGGGGTTAAATACGCCAATTGTAAGAAACACAGACATGCTCACAGGGGTTGGGAAGCCCCAAGGAAGTCTGAATTCACACAATTCAGTTAAGTGCGTCCAAGCAACTTCCACATCCTCACTGCTGCTGTGGACTTTTAGGTGAACGCAAATTCTCCATTTATTAAATGGAGATCTATTGTGTATAATACTACCTTGGTATTTTTCCCTTACCTAAATCCCCCCATGTATGTATTACTAACAACGTTAATTAAAACCAGAATGGTTTTAGAGCAAGAAGAAATTACCTGGCGATGCTGAAAATGGGAATGCTCTGTGTGCTATAAAACTTCAGAAGTGCACTTCAGGGTGTGAATATTTCCGTGAGAAAGCAATTACATTGATGAAAGTTGACTGGTAAAATAGCCTGAATAATTTGTGTATGTGTGGGGAAGGGAGTTCACAGATAGCTGACTGAAGCAGGAATGAACATTATTATAGGAAGCAATTAGAAAACTTACATATATATTTTTTAAAGAGTTTGATGCTGAGCTATAGGGTATTGTGCTATAAATAATGGCCTTGGAATCCAAGGCTGAGCATTTAAAAATTATTTGTTATAACAAAAAAAAACCAGAAAGACTGGTGGATATCACATAATGTAGTGTGATACCCTTTGTCTTGCCTAACTCTCAAGATTTGTCAACCTTTATAAGGCCAGCATTTTTCATGACTTGAAGAACAAAAACCAAATGATCTTTTTGTCAAGATCAACAGCTAAGCAGAGAGGTTCCACGTGATTATGCACTACGCCTGCAGTATGGGCAACAACACATGGGGCACAGAAAGAATTGCCAAAACTCAGCATGTTGCCAAAACTACCAGAGAAAGAAAGGATTTGGCATGGTTGGGAATGTGTCCTCAAAGGAAAAAAAAAAAGTCACTTTTTTAAGCTGCAGAAAGTGTACTGAAGGTGAGTTATATTTTATTTCCTTAAAATACATTTTAAAAACATACTGTGTAAAAGAATTAGGATTCTCAATAATTTATTATTTACATTAGCAAATTCTGTTTGACTGTTATTCTATAGATAGAAATGAAAAGTCTGCAGAAGGGAGTTGTATTCACTTCTTCAGGACCCAGCACACCCCTTTACCAAGACACAGGTCCAAAGTGCATTCCTTTCCATTCCGATCCCTTCAAATTCATGTTTGCAAACAGACTGCAAAAAGCTCAATGAGCGGTCATGCTGGCGAGTGGTGAGCACTGCTAGGGAGAGCCGGGATTTCGGAGTGCTCCGCAAGAGAGACCCCGAGGAGATCTGAACACTGCACTACTCATTAGTTGAGAGGCTGCAGGGTCCAGTCCCACTCGTGCTCCCGCTGTCCCACCTCCACTAAAATCCGTGGCATTACGTGACAACAAGGCCTGCACCCAGCCCTGCAGGCAGGTCTTGGAAACCCAGACAGACTCCTTGCGCCAGGCTGGCGCAGGAGAGGGTGGTCTTCCTACCGCTGCAGACACACTGTAGCTTATAATCCTTTTTGAGTCCAAACACAACGTAAATCTCACTGTCTTCCTCTCCATCCTCTGGAGAGAAATATGCATAGGGAATTATCTCTCTGATGTAAACAACTGTAAGCACCATTCACATTTGCTGGTCCACATGAAAAAAAATCCTATCCAAGGGCCCGTCATAGCCTTGACCGTTCTGAGCAGGAGGCAGCTCAGCTTCCCGATCTCCGAAATCACACGGGCCCCCAGGCATCATGCACAGTCCACTGCAAGGCCAGCTGCTGTTGGCTGTACTGTTCCAGGAAAGAGTAGTCGCCTCTTCAGTGATTATATAAAAAACCATGATTAAAAGAAGTTAGAGCGGTCAGCTCGTGTGATCTGGTTCCTGGAGGCACTCAATGGTATTTCTGAGATCTCCTATAAGGCACCAGTCATCCGGTAGCCAAGCAAAAACTGACCCACAAGACCTCCATTAAGCAACCACAGAGGGAACTGACAAAATTCAGCTGGTTTGCTCGCCGTCTCGCTTGCACAGCATAAAAAGCGTGGTCATGTCACCTGGGGAAGTTTCTGATGGTATCCTGAAAGAGGAAGCCTCAACTTGCACTGCAAGCCAAGGAGCATGGGTGACAGCATGCTACAGCAGAAGTTTCTGATGGCTGCATCAGAGTGGCAGTTCCCACAGACACAGCAGAGATTTCCTCCAGCCCCAAGTGGCCTCTACTGCCTTCCTTTCAGGGAAAACGAGTTTGTTGTCAACAGCGAAGCAGTCACCTCCTTACAAGATGTCTCCACAACACACAACGGATGGCCAGACTACAAAACCAGCTTTGTGGCGTACTTGCTGCAACTTCTCTGCTGCTGGTCTTGCCCGCACAGCCTTCTTCACAGAGATGCAAGGCCGGAGACAGCAGAGCCTGTGGACAAAGCGGTCAGCTGGGTGCTGGCTGACTGCGTCCCCGAGCAGCCTCAGTCCAGAATATCAGTCTCAAAGGGGACCAGGTGGTAGTATGTCAAATTGGTGACATAAGCTGTTGGATCATCGCTGTCTTCTAGCTCCGAGGTAAAGTCACTAACACTTTCAAACCTAAGGAGAAATAAATAAAAAAACCCACCACCAAAAAGCATAAAGTCAGTAATGTTCATTTAGAAAATCCAAGGAATTGGAAGAAAAGTACTGAGGGAGAGGGAGAAGGCTAGCATATCTGAAGACTGACCCCCGGAAATTTTGAGAAGAGACATTTGTGAGGGGACCACTTGGAAAAGGGGCTGTGGGCAAGAATACTTCTGCTGGTACCGCAAGTTAAATTTTTGAGTAAATGTAACATATTTACTTGCTTCACACCAGAGCAGTGTTGCAATAGAAGTATTTCTAATGCTGGTTTGCAGCTTCAGCTTTGTGAAGCTCAATTTGCAAGACAAAGATCTGAAGTCCCAACTCTTTTTCCAAAGCTCCAGTATCTCACTGCCCATCTTGGCAGCCTGAAATTCCAATTCATACCAGAAGCTGTCAGAGAAGGTCCATGCAGATGAAGTATGGACCACAAGGCTATAGTTTCTCTGATATCAGCTTAGGTATCACGATGCTAGCGTAACCTACTGGAGACACCAGCCACGGCATCTACTGTCACTTTCATAAACCAGGAGTCAACACTTCCTAGAGAGAGTTGAGAAGCAAATGGAAATCATTGCTCTCCATGTCCTTAAATAAACAGAAAGCCTGTTTCTTTCTAACCTGTAGAAGTGAATGGGCTGAAGAATTTGCTTTCAGTAAAACAGGATGGCTATTCCCTTTTAAAACTGTGCTGAGACACAGCTGCGCAGCACACTAGGATGCCAAGTTCTCATCTCTTTAGACAGCAGTCTTCAGTAAAAGGGACTTCTATGACTCTACTCTAGCATGACACTGACTCTCCACAGCACTTGTCATCATAACACCCGAACTTCATGCCTCCTGACACCTAGTCACCACACTGCACTTAACATGAGCCGGATCAAAAACATGACTAATCTGTTCTCAGGCCCTCGGGCTCCCCTCCTACTAACGAATGAATGATTTCCTGGGACGTGGCCTTTCTGGTCAGGCAGTTCTGGACACCTCTGCTGCTGGCCTAAAAGACAGAAGTGCAAACAGTCCTGTAACTGCGACAACTTTAATTTCCAGATGCTGGCCTTGCAGGATTACCTCCATTGTGCCACTTCTGTCTCATTAACACAAGCTTATAAGCTTAAATGCTTAGCAAGGTCAAGGTTCAAAATACTAAGTAATAACTTAGTAGAAAGACTTCAAGAAGTTACACTGGAGCCAGAGATATGCTCCAGTCCCTGACAAAATCTTGTCAGGCTCTAAACTTCTCCCCAGACTGGTGACGACCACATTTCCAGTGTGGCAAGACAGAACGTTGCATTCAAAGGGAATGTCTCCATAACATTTTTAGTGCTCCGTTTCCATAATTTTGGATGCTGTAATGAAAAAGTAGGTCAATGTCTCCCTTTAAAAATATTTAAATGCTTCACTACCTGAAGCTCACTGAAATATCAGTCACCTGTCATGACAGAAATCTGTAGCAGCGAATTTCCATCAACACCCATCCGTCAACACAGTCAGTGACTTCAGACCTACCTGAAAGCCCTCCTGGTTACAGGTCTCTGCCCCCCCCACATGCATCAGGAGGCAGAATTTACAAATACGACCCTCCTCCTTAATGAAATACACACGCTTCACCAGGGCCCAGAATGCCACAGCACCCCAGCAGCTGCTCAGCTTCCTTTCGTTACTCTCAGGAGTGGGTTCCCCTACTCCAGGGATGGTGTTTTACTTTCCAAATAAAGCATACCCTTCGTAGGAGGATATTCCATTTGTAAGGATACTTGAGTTTTCAAATTTGGGCTCAGAACAGCTCTCATCACAGTCATGAGAGAAAGAAAAGACTCCTCTGTTCTCACCCGGCAGGACCCCTAAGACAACCACAGCTTTTTCCACGCACAGAGAACTGAGCTCCTGGGGTCAATCATTCTCACCGACAGCCATTTTATCCATTTTAATGGAAAGAACCACAAAACGTTAGCAATCAGGCCCAGTAACCTTCAACCCGTCAGAATGACGGCTGTACCAGTCTGGCTTCTAGACAGCAGATAACATTTTGCTTGGGGGGGTGGGAAATCTACAGTTAATCCAAAGCTGACAGCACTGCTCCTGCACAAACCCCACTTACAAGTGTTCTGCTGCATCTACGTCCAGGTGCTTCTCTTTGCCGTTGGGTATACTGTGGTCAATGACTATTGTTTCAGTGTTGGCCAAACAAAATCCATTTGAGCGCATGATTTCTGTCGGGAGAAGGAAGAAAACAAGATGAAAATAATAATTAAAAAAAAAAGCTGGAAAACAACCGCATATCATGTGGAATTGACATGGTTAGGAACTGAGATGCGTGCGTGACATTAAAAATCTGCACGTGAAAGCAGGAGTGAGGAGTTGGTTTCATAACTTCTTACATTTGCAAACTGCCAGTGCTTAAGCAATTTCATTCACGTAATCAATTCAGCCCTGTTCTATCAAGTTTCAGCCCTGTTATTGCCAGGGGCAAAATTCCCATCAGAATGGGAATCCCCTGCAGAATGGCAGCCCATCCATCTATTGCAGCCTACCACTACCAAAAAATAATTGCATTTTTCCTAGACAGTCCCAGGCTTAAGCCAATTAAGCAAAAATCAGAAAGACAGGAAAAAGGAAACAAAAAGCGACCTTCCAATTTAATTCAACCACAATCTTTGTCACGTAAAGCAATACCATCTTCTACGCTGCCTTCAACTCTGCTTACTTGTTTCTCGCTGTGTAAGAAGCCCCCAATCCAGAACAGCTAAAATTTACACCTAATTCCACTGACCTATTACCATGGGGAGAGTTTATAATTAAAGAATAGTATTTGCTGTGAATGAGAAGTCAATCCACATCTGTGCTACATGGAAAGGCACACTAGGCAAGTCACAAGGATTTCTTTCAGACACACCATCATAGACGAAGCTAGGGCCACCACAAATGAACATACATCTCTATATAAATCAGCTCTGACTTCAGTGGGAAGACTCATGACCTGCCTTAATGTACAAGGACCATGTGTTACAGCCTTGCATTACCAGCACAAACAAAAGGAAATTAGTCTGTGGCAGAAAATATGGTAGGCACAAAACTTACATACAAGGAACCCTCAAACAAACAAATTTCAGCTCTACGTACAGTTCAAGGAATGAGCAGGAGAGAGAAGGGAGGTAATTTCTGAAAGTGCACATTTACACGTTCCTACATTAAGGTGAAGCCAAAACTCACTCCCATGTTTTTCTTGAGAAAGTCATCTTTGACTTTCAGTCTGTATTTACTGCGACTCACTTTAGCAGAATACATTTGGGGGTGGTAAAAACACTGAATCCCAGAAGAATCACACTTCACTCATGACTCATCCTGAGCCAACATCAGACTATGGACGAAGATTTACTCCACAAATTCAAACTCAGCTTTTATCCAAGAGGGCGGCCCCTTCTATCTTCCCCATCACCTACCACTCTGAACAGGACCATGGAGGGGCCAGTTTGTATTTTCAGAGAATACAAAACATTTTTGCCTGCTTTTCTAAGTCTGCAAGCCATGTAGAAAACTGCCTAACATGAATGCCACAGTGTTTTCCTCGTGTCCTTGACATGACCGAAGACTTGGAGCATTTCATTGCTGTGTGAACCCTTTCAGATGTTAACTTTTACTGCCATCTACTGACACCGCCAGCAGACACCGAAACCATTTCCAGCGTGCAACACTCAGATGAGGCAAATACCAATTGTCATCCAATTCCTGCCCATGTTCTTAAATTCTTTGCAGCAATCACTTAAACGATAACTAATTACCACAAGATGCTTTTGGATAGCTGCATAGGTAAGAAAATCTTCCTCCAATTAATTAGGTATGCCTCATCTCTACGAAAATTAATTTAGAATTAAACCAAAACAAGTTATTCTTCAGCTAACGTGGTTTCCACAGCTTCTCTACGTACCGGCTGGCAGGAGGGTTCCCTTTGCTGCTGGCCTCTGTCCGTCAGCCAGGCACCCTCGCTCTGAATTTAGGTTCATCTCGACCATCTTCTCACCGTTGCACCCACCATGGGACACATTCGGTCACGCACACACAGAGTATGCGTACCCTAAGGGAGCACACACCCTCACAAAAATTATACGAAATCCTTCCAAACACAAAAAAGCCCCAAGCCAGAGTAATGCTGCAGTTTCTAACCAACGTGATTCCAAACACATTTATTCTTGGTATTCGCCTGTTTGCAAAAAGAACAAGGTATCACTGACAGCAGCCACCCCTTGAAACATTTTTACAGCATGTAGTTTGGTATGCATACAGCATACAGTATCCACGTTCAGCCTTTGGAAGCTGACTAACGTCAGGAGCATATGCATAAGGAATTTCACCTGAGGTTTCCACGTTGACTGAGGACATCATGCCAACCTCTCCAGGCACAGACGGGGCATGAGACACACATGTTGGCTCCCGTCTCGCAGGAAGCCAGACCTGCGTCACCCCACTCTGCAGCAGGGCCCCAGGGGCTCTTCGTCACAATCCCTGTGCTGCACTGCAGCCTGGGCTCGGGGGCCCGGCAAGAAGGCAGCAGCCCAGACGGGCTGGCACGACCGCGCTTCTCACTGGCGCTCGGTACAGCGTGGTACACTTGTACACAGTTATTGGTGGGCTCGTAAACCATTGACCATTTAATTAAAGAACATTTATTTAACAGAGGACTAGTTCACTCAGAACCAGAGCTCAGCATCAATTACAAAAAGCCTGCCCAGTGTGTAAGATGGATCCTTGAGACACATGGTTTACACCTTTAGCACGCTGACACACCGACTGGCCATTAACCAACACACTGTGGGTACCTATGAAAACTGGTACCAACTTCATGCTAAACACTTTAAGCACCTTGGAGGACTATGTAGCATTTCACTTTTTTTCACTCTCTGAAATAAATTCTTCTGGTGACACAAAACCAGCAGTTTCCATTAGGCTCAGATAAAATGCTTCAGTACAGAAATACAAAACCAGGCACAGCAAAAGTTCATAAACCTTTTAACAACAGTCAGTCGAAGACGAAGAGGGGAAAGGCCGAAAGACTAGGCAAGGACAGAGTAATACCGCTCTCCATTTTACCTACTAGCAATCCATAATTTAGAAACTTCCTACGTCCTCCACCTGTGACAGGTGTCAATGTACTTTTCCTCCATTTGCCTGTCTGGTTCCTTTTTGAAGTCATTTATGCTTTCAGTTCCACCATAGCCTATGACAACGATGTCCACTCCTTAACTGTGCTCTGTATGGGAAAAACCCAGGACTATAACCTTTCTTGTGTTTGTTTAAAGCCTGTTGTCTGTCAACATTATTGGATAACGTATAGTTCTTGTTTCATGAGAAGTACAGGGTCATGGACCTCCTCCTATTCACAGCTTTGTAGACTTCCATCCTATCCCCGCTCTGCCATCTCTTCTCAAAGTTGAAGTGTCCTTCTTTATTCAAGCTTTTTCTTAGAGGAGCTGTTCAACGATTTGGATCCTTGTCCTTTATTTGTATGCTTTTAAATTCTAGAATATCCTTTCTGAGATGGAGAGACCAGAACTGCACACACTGTATTCAAGATGTGGTGGTGTTCCTTTCTCCTCTTCTCCTCTCCTTTCCTAATAATATCTAATATTCTCACTGCTGTTTTCGCTCACCCCTTGCCACTGAGCTTACATTTTCACTGAACTGTGTCAATAGCCTCAAAGTCTCCTTCCTAAATGGTAACAGCACTATCATACATGACAATAATGAGGACTGCATTGTCCTCACACCCATTTTGTTGCATTTATCAGTCTTCAATTTCATCTGCCACTTTACTGCCTGAATGCACGTTGCATATTATGTCAAGGCTAATTGTATGTTTTATATTATAAAGACGACTATGGAGAACTATCTTTTCAATTGCTGGTGGAGAAAGAATAAGGGGAACAGCAAATAAAGTCATTTCGATTTTGTAATTCTTGTGTCAAGTGTAGGAAACCAACAACTGTTACCTGATATTTTAACTGGACTTTGAAAGCTTGGCTGAATCTTATGGACATTATCATTTTTTAGAACTTGGTCCAAAGGAGATCTCTCAAAGAACGTGAGGACGACTTCAGATCTTGAATACTTAAAAAGAGAAAAAGAAACAGACATCCGTTTTTACCACTAGTTTCCTTTGTCCCTCTTCACCCTTTCCACCCCTTCATAGTACAACAGAAAGACGTATTACAAGCAACAGCCTGGAGGCATCATTTCAGGGTTCTGGCACTCAGCACTTCTCCACGATGCCCAATAATTTGCTGCTCCTTTTAGAGTTTGGCAAAGCCCCATCACTTTCTAATCTGCATGAGAGTGCGTGTCACCATCAAGGAGGAGTCAAGCTGGGCTAAATGTGGAACTTGGCTTACTCACCTTCCAGGGCATGTTTATAACAGTCTTCAGAAGCTTTTCCACTTCATTAAGCCTGGCTTCTATATCATGGGCTTCTTTTATTGTGATGAGCCCTAGAAACAAAGTAAACAGATCGTGAGCATAGAAAACAGCACACTTTCATGTGCACACACTCTTCAGCGGCCAGAAGCAGCCGCTCAAGAAGATGTGGAATGACCTCAGATCTCACCCCTCCCAGAGATGTCTTTTAACCCATACTGATGATAAAGCATGTACCCCAAACTGAGGTGGGTGTAGTTAGCAGCAGAGTTGCAAGCCTGACACAAATTCAGCTGTTTACGATCGCATTTAGGAGTTGCAAGACGAGCAGAAGTAGAACCACCTACTCCCTCACCCACAGTTTCACTACAGAGCACTCCCAGCAGTGATAATCAAACAGCCTGTTTTCTGCTTCCAAGAACCATGATTCATCCTTTTTTCTGTCAATAAAAAGCAAAAGAAAACCCAAGAAAACCAAAAAACACAACCCACAGATAAGAGGAAAAGACTAAACACAAGCTAAACAAAAGGCTTTGATGGCAGTCTTGTATTTCTCTGAATGTCAGCCCCAGTGAGCGGCCCAAGGAAGATTTCTCAATACCACATTCTTCAAGGGCAAAACAATTTTTTGACTTTTTTTTTTTTTTTTTAATAATCACTGAGTTATCACAGTGCTGCAGAAGAGATTAAAATGGAAATTTTGTTGTCCAGTGTCTGGAATGATGCATTATGATGCTTCTAATTTTGAATTGCTCATATGGGGATCTTCAACTGTAATATCATTTCCTATCTATAACCTGCAGGGCATCTGTAACTTCTCCCTCTTCTAGCAAGACTTGGGGAAACATAGTACAGGTTATATGCACTTACAGGGAATATGAGGGGAAGTAAACCCCACAATCTTGCATCCCTCTAGCAGCCCTTTTCTTTCTGATCTTTGTCACCTACTTTTTCTAACCAAATCATCGTTTCACCTCTACATTTGTGCGTCTTTACCAAGGAGCAGAATACGTGCATGAAAATGAAATACCTAAGAGAGTATTAAATTTAATAAACTCCACCGGTAAAACAAAACAAACAACCAAACGCTGGAGCAGAAAAAGACCCAATAAATCAAAACCAAAAATCTGCAAAGCAGTCTGTGAGAAACCACTTCAACACACTGAATTGTGTTCAACCAAATGCAATGCCTTCTGCCTATTCAAAGCACGAACGGACAGAGCGAGCCATCAAACACGCACAGTGTGGGGACAACATCCACAACCAGCTTCAGTCTGCATCAGCTCTTGTTTGTTACCGATGAGATACTGAAGAGCTACTGGAGAGAGCCCCGCACAGGGCTATGAGGATGATGAGGGGACTGGAGCATCTCTCCTACGAGGAGAGGCTGAGGGAGCTGGGCTTGTTCAGCCTGGAGAAGAGAAGGCTGAGAGGGGACCTTAGGAATGCCTATAAATATCTGCAGGGTGGGTGTCAGGAGGACGGGGCCAGACTCTTTCCAGTGGTGCCCAGCGACAGGACAAGGGGCAACGGGCACAAACTGAAGCAGAGGAAGTTCCAGCTTCTGGAAGAATTTCTTCCCTCTGAGGGTGATGGAGCCCTGGAACAGGCTGCCCAGGGAGGCTGTGGAGTCTCCTTCTCTGGAGATATTCAAGACCCGTCTGGCCGCGGTCCTGTGCATCCTGCTCTGAGTGACCCTGCTTCGGCAGGGGGTTGGGCTGGGGGACCCATAGAGGTCCCTTCCAACCCCCACCATGCTGGGATTCTGTGATCCCATACAAACCTCCCTGACAAAAGCGTGACTTTGAAGCTGTCAGCTCCCCGCCAGTCACAGCTCTGAATAAAACAGAGGTTGTGTCCAGCGCAGCCAAATTTACGTCATGGTTGTCCCCCAGAAGCAGCCTGGTTGCATCCAGCCTTTCTATCGCTTGCCAGTCCCTCATTTTGCCTGTTCTTGTCAGCATCGCTGCCACCTCACCCCGGCACAGCCCGCTCCCTCTTCCGACAGCGGCGCGGAGTGTCCCAGCAGGCACACGAGGTCGGTGTATCCTGCTTTGACCGGCATACACTGCAGTTGGGGAGCTTTGCACAGAAATTCTCTGAAAGGCTACACATGCAAATTAACTCGTCTGCGTGGGCCCACAGACTGCGCATTAGCTGAGTTGTCCCTGAAGTTATGGACCCGAATTGCAGACCAGCACCCTTCATCTTCCTAACGACCGGGTGTGAGCAGGCCTGGGCGGGTCTGCTTCGCCCCTCCACAAGTATGTTCCCATCCCACATCCAAACAACGTTCAAACCTTTCAAAAAAAGGGGTTTCATCTTCCCTAAAAAACCGCTGCCAACGGCCCCAAGGCTCAGAGACCCCCCTGCCATGCCAGAGACGCGCTGTCGCCCCGCCATAGCCCGCAGCAGAGACAGCAGAGCCCACCACCCCGGTGCCAGCTACGGCGGGGTGCCCCGCTTCGCCCACCGGCCCGGCTCCAGCCTGCACGAACGCTGACACGGCTGGAGCAGAGACCGCCCGACTGCAGCTCCCACCCGGCAGGCACGCCTCGTCGCTGACCTCCCGGGATTTGGCAGCGTTCAACCGCTCGCTCTCAAATCCGCCCCCGACCTCGGACCCTCTCCCAAATAAGCATTTATTGCCGAAACTAGTATTTTACCAAGAAGGGGGACACTCTCAAAAAAATTAAGCTACTCAGACTGCGGGGTAGGAAAAAAAAAAAGAAAACAAACCACCACCACCACGGAGCATTCACCGTGTGAGGAAAACCAGGCAAGCAGTCAGGATTTTCTCTCATTAGTAACCAGGGAAAGCATCTGCAGCTCCACACGGCCTTTTTCTGCTTCAGCAAGAGAAGTCAGCCAAGGCCATCAGTCTGTCGCACCGTCACAGCTCACCAGTGGGCGGTTTTACAGATCCTCGCGTTTGCCAGGAATTTCCAGCCCTGGTATGTTCCTCCTTCCAGCTCCTGGGAAGGCACCAGCCACGCAAACCCACACTCCGAACTGGAAACTGGCACAGACAACTTGTAACATCTGACATGACAAAAAGCATTTCTTACTGAAGCTTTCAGTAATATCAAAACCAAAATGCAGACAGTGTAGGCAGGAGAGTAAGTGATACGTCTGCCTGGACAGCTTCCTATGTGTGTGCTTAACGATTACAGACGCACAGCTTTGGGGTGTAAAGTCGCGGATCTTACAGGAATTCCCTGTACAGGGAATTCAGTTTGGCTGGGCTAAAGCCTTCCTTTTCATACGTCTACAGTCCAAACACACAGAAACCACTTGACTGGCTATATATATATTTATACTGAAGCCTGTAATTTCTTCTGCAATGGCCACAAAGCTTGTAAGGCCCTCATTTATCTTTCTTCTACACGTCTCTGTCTCTGAGAGCGAAGAGGTGCCCTTGTGGCTTTCAGCCAGTTGCAGCCTCTGACCCCACCGCCCGAGGGACTGCTCACAACCCCACAGCCACGCGACCCGGGGCAAGGCATGCCCACCCGAGCAGCCCCCCCCATCTTGCTCCCGTTCAGCACTCGCTAACGGGCTGCTGCCATCATCCACAGCACGTGCGTGCGTGAGGAACACTGCGGTTTCGCGAGGCGAAGCCTCCGCTGGCATCACTGGGTTTAGGGCGCTCTCACCCTCCCCTGCAACCCGTCTCCTCTCCCGCAGCGCGGCACAGGGCTGGCTCTGCTCCACCAGCACAGTTAGGGGAGCAGCGGGGAACGCCTCGAACCACTCTCGCCAAAGGCTTCGCCTCAGCAAACGCCAGCCTTCGCAGCAGCAGCACGAGACTGCAGGCTGGGACGCCCGACCCAAGCTCCCTGCTCACCCAGGCACGACGTATTCACCCAAGCTCGAGCAGGAACCAGGGCTTCTGTAAGGAAGGGCCACAGAACTGCACCTGAGCTTTCCGTCTCTGCTCTTCACTTTGCGGGGTTTCTCCCCTGCCTGCTGTGTTGTTCCCGATCGAAGCTTTGACGAGGCAGAGAGAAAGAATAAAAAAAAAAAAAAAGCCAGAGACTGGTATAGGATCTCAAAATGCTGGAAACGCCTGGACAAACAGACAGAGGCACACGCCAGCTGGCTCTGCAGACAGACCCAGCACCTCCACCATCCATCAGCCCTGACCCCAAGGCACCACAAGCTGGATGCACGTGGAGCGCACGGGACTCGCTGGCCACGTCTGCAGCATCCGTACGGCAGCTACAGCATGTCCTGAGCCCACAGACCATAAACACGTGCCTACCTTTCCGTCTGGGGCTTTTACGTACCGAGAACCCTTATTCAGACAGTTGGCTATAAAATAAAGATAAGACACCGGAAAAGCAGCCAGTAGCCTAGACCCAGCTGCGCTCTCTTCCACTTGCTCAGTCACGCACCAGAGCTGCGCGCAGAGCTGGGAAATCTCCTGGTGAGGTCCTGGTGAAAGGCTGTTCTCCTGCCTGCTCCTCTGCCCTGGCCGCTGCCTGACACGCGCCAGCTCCTCCCGGGAAAACTTTGCTCTCTGGTTACCCGAACCATGCTTGGACAATTAACTCTCATTTCAAGTGATTTAAACGCTATTAACACCTCTGTTTACAGGGTTTGAGGTGAACTGGAGCCCCACTGGCTCTTTCCCCACAAACCCTGCTGCCAAACGCCACAAACCTCGCAGATGTCTTCACCTGGCGCACGAGCGAGCCCGCACGCAGGGTGACGGGGGGACAACACGGGCACAGCGCCTAACCCAGGGCGGCGGGAGATCCTGCCGCGTGCGCACAGCCCCCGCCGTCAGCCACCTCCGGAAGGAGCGGGCAAGCCCTTTGGCATCTTCTCTGCCCCCTTCCTGACCAAAAGCCCCAAGCAGCGTCCTTAAGACTGGATGAGCAGGGTTTGCCTGCAGCCTGAGACCACGCGTACATAGCAACTTTACGCATAGCGACACGGCTCTGGAAAAACACGGCACGAGCAGCGCCGTCGGCCGGCAGCATCCTTCCTGCTCCGGGACCCTGGTGCCAGCGCAGCTGCAGGAGGCTGAGCGAGAGGGCCAGCAGCGGCGTATCCGGCACGCTGGCTCACGGCGTGGGAGAGGGGCCCAGAGCTGCAAACGAGGGGGAAACGAGCTCAGCAGAGGAGGAGAACGAACTGGGAGCCAGATCCTGATGTCAACACGCAAGCCTTGGTAGGCCTGTCCTGTTACTGCCACGTGAGCCACGAAATCTGCAACGAATGAGATTTTGACAAGCGCAGAGAACGCGCTGCGTGCTTCTACCAAACGAAGCGGGACGGGCATCGCAGCGTGTGCTCCATGGCTGGTAACGAAATCACTGACTGTCAGCGTCCACCGCGAGCTCGCTGAGTCAACAACCCTCTAGTGCCTTCCAAGGCAGGCAAAGTTCATGCCTCAGCCAAGCATGTCTCCTACGCCACCTCTCAAAGATGACACAGAGAAGTCTGTTTTTCTGGAGGTGTGTTGCTATGTACACGTCGCTACAGACACATGATCTCAAGCTGTGGGCAAACCCTATTTCTTCAGTCTGAAAGACTCCACTTCAGGCTTGTGGTCGGGAGAGGAAGAAAGAATGTCCAAGAGATCTCCTACTTGCTCAAAATCCGTTCAATATGTAGACGGGGCCGAGCAAGGGCAGAAGCCAAGGTGTACTTTCTGAAGATGTGTGCGCGATGGAATGCTGATAGTCCTAAATGCAGTGTATTTCAGTATGTACATGAAGATTAAAAAATTGCATTAAGGCCTCCCCTCCGAAACCAGGACACGTGCACACATGTGTAATTCAGGATGTAGATGGAGCAATAGCAGAAGGTCCCGACCACGAGAGTAGGTACACAAAATCACAGAACAATGTCCAACGGAAGAGTTCAATCTGGTTCGTCCAAAGAAGGGCTAAGTCCAAAGTCAGATCAGGCTGCTGGGGACCACATCCAGATGATTTCTGAACATCCCCACAGACAGATATTCCACAGTATCATGCTGCAACTGAAGCTGCTCAGCTGGGATATGTGTCAGGAATGAAAGGTGACAACTCAGCCCAATGATTTCTGCTATTTTGCTCCTTTGCACTGCTGAACTGAGCTCTTCTCAATACCACTTCAGCTGGCATCTTCCCCTGCTTCCCAGCCCTCCCAGCAGCTGCCCTGGTAGCATCCCCCCTCCCTGCAGACACACATTCCCTGAACCTCGCTGCCTGGGAATTCAGCCTTAGCCCTCTCAGACTGCACTCTGAGGAGGCCAAGACAGCTCCCACTTACAGCTGCCTCCCCCTGAGAGAAGAGAAGAGGATAAAAGGTTGTTAGAAGGACAGAGGAATACTCAGTTGTACGTAAAGGCAGGAAATTAAAAAAAAAGCAGATGGGAAAGCTTGTTTCACACAACAAATCTGCAGAAATAATACCACAGGAATCCCATAAGTCCAAAAATTTGGCAAGATCCAGAGGAAAGCAGACAATTACAGGCAATCCGGGATATCAGATCTCCAATTACTGGAGACCAGGACCGTCACTTTTGTGTTCCCTGCCAGTTATTCACGCTGCGTTCTGCAGCACCTGGATCTCATCACTACGGACGAGATCCCAGAGTTAGCTACAGCGCTGGTCTGACCTGGTCTGGCAGCTCTGGCAGCTCCTCTTTGATGCCTCTTGTCGAATTCTACGTGATGCCTATTCTCTGATTCTACAGCACCCCTCTCTTGGAGCAGACACACTTGCCCTTTCCCCTCAGGGGGAAATTCATCCATCTCATACAAGAGTCACTCCAGCCTCTAAAGCCTTTACAAAGGGTTTACTGTTTATGCAGCATCACTGACATGATCCATACTCGTGCCACTCATCAGGGAGCAGCTAAAAGGATGCGATGGGAGTTGGAAAGAGCGGTGCAGGAGGGGCAGATTATTGAAATTTGTTACATGTTGTGCTGCCCCTCTTATACTTGATTTTGAGGAACAAAATAGGACAGGTTTTTTTGAAAGGGATGAGTACACAAAGTGCGTGTAAGTCACTACACACTTTTAGAAGTCCCACTAGGTAGCAGCGAGCATACTGAAGATACTGAGAGAATTCTATCAGATGCAGAAGCACAGAGAGCTTTCAAACCCTGCCCGCACTGCACACACCTAGCTCTAACACAGGCCATTTCTTCTTCTTGCAATTCATATGCAGCAGATGTAAAAATACGGACGGAGCGGAGTCCTATCCAAACAACTGCCCAACTGAAATCCCCCAGGGCAGGGGCTGTGGCTGTGACCACCTGAGGACCTTGGCACACCCGAATACCCTTGCAAAGCACAGGAGGCAAGGTAAAAGCTGAACAGTCTGTACCCTCCAGCGGATGGGTTTTCCACACATGCGTTACTAGTTACGGAATCTCCCAGGATCTCTGGAGGGGAGACGGCACCTCCTGGTGACAGAACTCAGCAGACAGCCTTTCCCCACAGAGCTCCCTGTCTTGATGCCTGACGAGCCACAAGAAACAAAAAGATGTCAAGGAAGGAGCAGATAAAAGCGAACAAAGCAGTCAAAGCCTGATGAAAAATGCAAGCTCCTACAACCATTTTTAGCGCTGGTTTCTTATCAGGTGAGAACTGTCATGAAAAACCAACCTCCTTTTGATTCTTTCCCACCAAAAGCCTCTCAGACACGTTGCCTTGGTCCACCACAAAACGGCAACTTGTGCCTAGCTTTATAATGACACAGCCAGCTTCATTTATCTCCATGGTTACCAATGAACCATGAAATTCAGCTAATAAAAAACAAACTCAGAACCCCCAAACTTAATTTTGGTTATATAGTGCTGCTAGAGCCTGATAACCAAGAGCTGCGGCCTTTGTCTGCCAGACAGAAGCTCTGAGCAAGCTCCACTAACGAACTGTTGACAATGTCAACAATGGAAAGAGCACAATAGATGCAGTGTATTTATCTGTGTTGTCACAGGACCGAAACAGCTGCTGTCTGTGGAAACCACTGCGCTGCTTCTGCAGAGCTCCCTCTCCTCATAAATCACACTCCCAGATGGTCTTGTAAACAACACCACCACCACCACCACCATAATGCAGCATATAGAAAACCATAAGTTATGAATGCGACATTTGCAAACAAACATAATGTTCCTAGGCTGGCTCTTCAGGAATCGCCTCCTGCTTTGTGGAAGTCCTTCCAACTGGGGTTGTTCACTCTGGAGAAGAGGAGGCTGAGGGGAGACTTCATCACTCTCTACAACTACCTGAAAGGCGGTCGTAGTGAGGTGGGTGTTGGTCTCGTCTCCCAAGTAACCAGAGATAGGATGAGAGGAAATGACCTCAAGCTGCGTCAGGGGAGGTTCAGACTGGATATCAGGAGAAATTTCTTTACTGAAAGAGTTGTAAAGCATTGGAACAGACTGCCCAGGAAAGTGGTGAAGTCACCATCCCTGGAGGTGTTCAAACAATGTGTAGATGTGGCATTTTGGGACCTGTTTTAGCAGGCATGGTGGTGATGGGTAAACGGTTGGACTTGACGATCTTAGAGGTCTTTTCCAACCCCAATGATTCTATGATTCTGGAACAGCAGCCCTGGAGGAGGTTCCCATGTGCTTTCTGGTGCACAGCCGCTCAGACACAGAAAACAGCCCATCATCTGCTTCCTGCATGAGGCAACCACGCCGGAGGGCAGGCACAAGCCTCAGACCTAGACCTCAGCGTTAGTCATCTGGGATGAACTGCTCAGGGTCTGCTGCAGGGAAGCAAGTACCCCTACCCTACCAGGCAAGCTACAGATGCAAAGTTTCCATAGGAAATCTCCACCGGTACCAGAGAAATTCTATGGATGGACAGAGGTTGAGTGCCAGCAAGGCAGAAGGGAACAGAAAAGTCCTGGAGTGCCACAGATAACCACGGATGGCAGCAAGCTGGTGAGGGGAACCTGAAGGCAAAGAAAGGGAACAGAAAACTGCTCAGGAAAAGCGACCTGGAGAAACAGAGAGCAAATAACGGAAAGGAGAGCAAGGGCAAAAAATGCCACGACAGAGCAAAATGAGTCAGAGAAGGCATGGAGAGAAGGAAGGGGGAGGAAAATGAGCACTTTGGGAAGAGAAAGCCCAGCTAGTAAAAAAACCCGAAACTCTAAGGCTGAAGAGAGTTTCTGACTTGTCAGCTCAGAGTATCAGAGCAGGAGCAGGTACCACATGTACGCGCCACACGAACAGCATCTGAGCCCGTGCTCTGATCACAAAGCCAACAAAACAGTGGCAGAGGAGGACTGCCAGAAACCACCCTGCTGCTCCACAGGCAAAACAAACCCCAGCTTTGAAAGGCTGCTAACGTGCTCTCCTGGCTTCCCGGTCCAGCACTTAAGGAGCTGATCCTGCCCACACTGAAGTCAGGCGCAGGTGTCTGACTGCACCGAAGCCAGATCAGGTTCCAGGATAAGTCTTAACCAAGAACCCCATAGATGTAATATTTAGAGAAAACAGGAGAAAAGAAAGAGTATTTTGCAGGTTTACACTTCATTTCCAGTGTCTGCTGGGTCTATTGCAACTATTGCCAAATACCAACTCCAAGTCACCAGTGCTGCCTTTCCCATGAAGACTGATTTAAATACAGAAGTTGTTTATTTTGCACATAGGAACAGACAGTTTAGTAACATCAGGCTGTGTTCTAGCTCTGCTAAGAGTGAGCCAGCCTGTGTTTTTCTGCGATCTTCTTCTGTGCATTCGCCTAGAGCAAGGGATGGGCACATTTCAGACACAAAATAAAATACTAGCAAGTTACTGGTAACATCACAGTGAATCACATTTAGTCACCCTACAGGTATGCACATATCTAACCCTGTCTACCAGCTGACTAGGAAGACGCCTTGTGTTGTTCAGTGTCCTTGGCCCTTAGCATCATGGTACACTCCAGACGCAGAGCGCACTTTGCCACGTGTTGTTATTAGTTACCAAAGACAAGACCAGACCGTGTGAACGCCATACTCCACACCCCCTCGGGACCTCCCCTCTTCTCATATGAAAGAAAGGCTAAGATGAACAGCCACTGCAGAAGACTCTACCTGCCGTCCTCTCCTCTGTAGTCTCACAGCGCTCAGCAGCTCTGAGAAACACAGAGGGGGCAAGCACTGTGGAATTCTGTCCAAAGGGATGAGGGGTGAAGAAAGCAAAGGAGAGGATGCTTTACTGCTGCTGGGCAAGAAAAGGAGCACACTCCTGCTCAGCATGAGCTGTTTGCTGAAACCAGCAGTACTGGTAACAACCAACTCTCTCTAATATTGCTGACGTTGTGAAAAAAAAATAAATCTTCTTTTAAAAAGTTAATAACACCAAATAGCTCAAGCTTTTATTCCTCAACCATATCCCTTAAATGCAAACACGGCAGCTTGCCTGAGCTGCAGGATAACGCCAGTCCTTTTAATGCTCCTTAGGCAAATCTGTAGGGACTTGGGAGTCCTTCAGTGCAATGCAAATTTGGTTTGCAACACTCACCACTTCCTCCAGATAAAAGGCACAGCTAATACTGACCTTCTTCCAGAAAGCCGAAGATAAACGCACACGTACACAGAAACTCACACAGATATGCATATGCACTTGGATGCGCACACACAAACGCATGTGACAGCGCTAACACACGCACACACACACACACACACACACACACGAGCGTGCTTTTGGGAGGGGTTTTTGCGGGGTTAAGTACATTGAGCTGCACCGTGCGCAGCAGGACATCTGCCTGTGAACAGGACATTAAGAAACCCTGCTTGCCCCACGAGTTTGATAAAGACCGGACACGTCCCATGCAACCGCTTCTTACATCCAAAGCTCCGCATCAGTGTCAGTTAAAGGAGATTTCTTTCAACTTTGTGAAGTTACACAAGGCTGTGGCCAGTCACTTCAACGTGCTGGTGTGATGAATTGCTCTCTATGCGGAGAAGCACACTCTGCAAAGTAATTTTCTTTCGAGCAGGGGCAGCGTAAGTTTAAGCAGACTACCACTGAAATTGTGAAGCGCTCTGTGATTGCTTAGAAACTGCTCCTGATTTTTATTCTGCCTCTGCTGCAAAGTTAATGCCCACCCCCTCACCCAGCTGAACAGATCACGATCTGCTTATACTGGGTTTCGATTTTTCAGGTCCCAGACCGACGCTTTGCTCATTCCCGATTCTACTGAGGTCGGTACGCCTGCTCCTGAGGTAAGGGCAAGTGAAGGTTGCTGGCTCCACGTCTGAGGCGGGAATGGAGCGTCGCAGGCTGAGGATGCTTACTCTTTCCCAGCTGTTCATGCACTAATGGTGTGACAGAGCCCTGCCACAGGCTGCCCAGGGAGGTTGTGGAATCTCCTCCTCTGGAGATATTCCAGACCCGCCTGGACGCGGTCCTGTGCACCCTGCTCTGCGTGACCCTGCTTCGGCAGGGGGTGGCACTGGGTGACCCACAGAGGGCCCTGCCAACCCCTGCCATGCTGTGACTCTGTGTATGCTACCTGGGACTGTCCAGTAAGGCCAGTGCAAGGCACTATCATCCCACCCGGCACCGACTGCACAAACGATGCCTCAGAGAGAGGTGAAAACAGTTTAATATTTCGCAAAAGCTGTGGTGGGGCTTGAGACCGGAGAGGAGCCACGCTCACTTGAGAGGCGCCGAGCAACGAGGGTGGCTGTGGGATGCACAGGGGCTGCTGCGCCCGAGCGATGGGAGGGAGCGTGAGCCAGGACCCAGCCTGCCAGCGGCCAGACCCACACACGCCCCAGCCCAGCCGCCAAGCTACTCTCCTGAGCCCCATAAAGCCAGCCCAGTGCAAGGACCACCAGCGCCGCGGGAAGTCACATTTTAGTGACGGTGACCCTGGCAGGTGCCGTGCCCTGTGGGCCACAGCCAGGTTTGCTCCAGACCCACCCACCAGCCTCAAAACCCGGGGCCCGGGTACCACATATGCTTAAAACCCACCTTATTCTGAATCCACTGCCGCTCAGCACCGCTGAAAGTCACGCTCGGAGTGCTTCAAGGAGGGCAGTGGCGACGGGTAACACATTGTGGCAGTGTTTTAGATCCCCGGTCAGCACGCTCATGGCCGAGCGGAGGGGGGGGGGGTGCAGCCGGAGGACACCCCCATTCCCAGCCTGCACCCACCTGGGGGTCTGCACCCCGGGGCGGGCAGCGGGCCCCCCCCCGCCGCCTGCAGAGGGCACCCGGGGCCCGCGCACGGCGGCCGCTGCCCCCGCAAGGGGAGAGCCCGGCGCCGGGGGGGGGCTGTGAGCATTAATAAGCATCTAAGGTATCAGCATTTATAAACCAAGCACAAACAAAAAACCAAACCCCAAAAACCCCAACCCCTTTCCCCCCTCCCCAAGAGGTTCGGGACCCTCTGCCAGGGCACGGTCACGCCAGCCAGGTGCGAGCTGACGCGGGAGCAGGGGAGAGCTGCTCCAACTCCTCACGGAGGAAAGCGTTCGCAGAACACCAGCTTCTCCCCGTTGCTGCTCAGCCAAACCGCTTACGCGGTTACTCCAACAGCTGGGGAGACCAGAGCGCTACGCACACATCCATTCTCAGGCGAGCGGCAGCCCCGCACCACTCTACACACTTCAGGCTGATAGAGGGGATTGTAAGAAACGTGAAACTAAAAAAAAGCCTTAATGTTTTCCAGTTTTTAGTAGCCTTTAGTACTGTAACTTGTATTCCTGCATGCATAGTGATCTAACGATGTAACTGTTACACTAAGCCCTGTTTTCTCATTAAGGAAGGACATGGGCACAGCCTTGTGTAACTTCACAATGCTTTGATTCGAAGATTTCAGCAAAAAACACGTAACTATCTAAAATAATACACCAAACGTTAGACAAAAGCAAACCGAACCCCGAGACAGCTGAACAGGTCCCTTCTGCTCCCGCACGGAGAGGCCTGGGCAGTGGCAGCACCCCCCAGCCGGGTTCATTCGCCCCAGGAACCCGGGCGCGGCGCCGGGGCGAGCCCTCCGCCCTGCCCGAGTTCCGCGCGGACCCGCGCCAGCTCCCGCGGCCGCCCCGCCGCTGCCTTGGAGGCTTCCCCCCCCCGTTCTGTCCTTGTGGCAAACAACATACCGACAGGCGGGGGTGTTTCAGCTACAGCCCTGCTCCTGCCGCCCCCCCCGCCAGCCCTCCCTGGGGAAGGCGCAGCGCGAACGGGGACCGCTCTGTGCCCCCAGCCCGGCTCAGCCGGGACACCCCCCCCCCCCCCCCCGGTTCTCGGCGGGGCTGGGGACAGCGCGGGACTGGGGTCTCCCTCCTGGGGGAGCCCGGAGCCGGCGGGGCTCGTACCCCCGGGGTACGAATAATAAAAATTAGGAAAAATACTAAACATAAATAATAAAAATAATAATAAAAATACAACAGCAACCAGCAGCCCGGGAGGAGTTTCCGACCGCAAACCGCCCCCGCAGCTTTCCACCCCCCCCGCCCCGGTCCCGCAGCGGCTCCGGCCCCTCCTCACCCCGCTCCCCCCGCCCGCCCCGGGGGAGCTCAGACCTTGGAGCAGGGGGGAGCGGGACAGCTCGGGCCGGTCCTCGGGGAAGGAGTCGAGGAGCCGCTTGAAGAGGCGGCCGAGGTCGGAGTAGCTGCGGTGCAGGTAGAGGACGTTGCGGTCCGACCACTCGGTGCGGATCTCGTAGAACTCCTCCTCGTCGCCGCGCCGGCTGATGACCAGCCGCCGGACGCCGTTCACCCAGCAGCCCCGCACGAACATGTTCACCAGCGAGGTGCCCTCGAACACAGCCGAGGCCATCCCGCCGCCCCCCCGCACCGCCCCGCCGCCCAGCTCACAGCGGGAGGAGGAGGAGGAGGAGAGCAGGGGGTGCCACCCGCCGCTCGGCCCCGTCCCGGCGCTGGAGGGAGGGCCCGCAGCGAGGGGCCGGCCCGCACCCCCGCCCCGCTCCGCCGAGCCCCGGCACCGAGCGGGGCGGCTCTCGGCCCCCTCCCGGGGGGAGCGGGGGGGCTCGGCCCCTTCTTCCCGGCGCCGCAGGAAGGCAGAGCCCCTCCCGTCCGCTGTGATCCCCCCGGCCCCGCAGCCAGCGCCCGCGGGATCCTCCTCTTCCTCCTCGGGAACAAACACGACGAGGAAATATTTTCCCCTCCCAGAGATCCCAGAAGTTTTTTTTTCCTTTTTTTCTATTCTTTTTTTTTTTTAATAACAACTCCCAGCCCGGCCCGCCGAGGGAGGTAGCGGGGGAGCTGCTGGCTCCGGCCGCGGCGTGCCCGGCCGCCAGCCCCTCCGAGCGTCCCTCGGTGCCCCGGGAAGCCGAAGCGGGGACCCCGGGCTCCGGTCACGGACAGGAACAGCAGGGGGTCGGGGTACGCGGCTGCTGCCCCGGACTCCTTCGGCCTTCTCCGAGCGGTCTGGTGGGCCGCCATCCCTCGAGGGACCGCCCCGCAGCATCGCGTATGGGGAGGGGAGCTGGGAAGGTTTGGGGTGGGGGCCCTGTGCCCCTCCTTCCCAGCGGGGACCTCAAGGCCGACTTCACGCCCAGGGAGCGGGGCGCTGGGAGAGCTGGCGGGGGGCTGCAGCGGTCGGGGGGGTCCCCAACGTGTGGGAGATGGGTGCCTGGCAGCACCCAGGGGCTGCAGGGTTCAGATGCACGTGCTGAAGGTGGAGCGGGTGACAGCATGGTGACTGGGATGGACACGTCCTCCCCGATGGGCCTCTGCGTGAAGGCCTCCGGCTCCGGGCTTTCTGCTCCAGAGAGGCCCATCGGGGAGGCGGGTGGCGGTGGGCGACTTCCCAGGGTCATGCCACGGCCGCGGGGCGGGAGAGACCTTGCTTCTGTAATTTGGGGAGGTCAGAGGTCGCTGGCACGCACACTGCGTATTATCAGATCTAAGCTGGTTTTCCCCAGCGTGACACCTGTGGCTTGGGAGGCCAGGGATTCACACGGTCACAACCCGGGTGCCGTTCAGCTGCTCAGAAAAACCCGCAGAGCCCAGAGACAAGACCACCGTTACGGGCATCAGCCAGAGAGGGGTGCCTGGAGAACATCGCCAGCGGGGCAGCTCGGGACAGCACAGATAAACATGGCGGGAGGGGCACAGCGGCGAAAGATACTTCATAGCTTTCTGTAAAGTGCATAACTACAGAACTAAATCACATTCTTTCCAATAGATAACACACCACAGAATCACAGACTCACAGCATGGTGAGGGTTGGCAGGGACCTCTGTGGGTCATCCAGTCCAACCCCCTGCCGAAGCAGGGTCACCCAGAGCAGGCTGCACAGCACCGCGTCCAGGCGAGGTTTGGGTATCTCCAGAGAAGGAGACTCCACAACCTCCCTGAGCAGCCTGGGCCAGGGCTCCGTCACCCTCAGAGGGAAGAAGTTCTTCCTCGTGTTCAGCTGGAGCTTCCTCTGCTTCAGTTTGTGCCCATTGCCCCTTGTCCTGTCGCTGGGCACCACTGGAAAGAGCTTGGCCCCATCCTCCTGACACCCACCCTGCAGATATTTGTAAGTATATATTAGGTCCCCTCTCAGCCTTCTCTTCTCCAGGCTGAACAAGCCCAGCTCCCTCAGCCTCTCCTCGTAGCAGAGACGCTCCAGTCCCCTCCTCATCCTCGTAGCCCTCCGCTGGACTCTCTCCAGTAGCTCCTCATCTCACTGCCTAAATCATTCAGGTGCCACATGTCGCTAGTAAATTAACTCCAAACCAAGAAACGTGGTGATGCCCCAATCTCCCTATTCAAATAGATAATTGTATATTTTCTCAACTTCCACACAACACAAACCGGTTTTTGTTCACTTTGAAGCACAGTCATGTGTAAAGAACGCAAACAAGTCAGCCCCAGCTCTCCAAACACAAAGGCACGTGCCTGTTTACTGCAGCCTCGCTCTGCAGCACCTGCAGACATCTCTTTAGAGAAATCTGCACTTTTCAAAGCAGAACGGGCAATAACCGAGATGTCAGAGCGGATCTTGAGGCACTCACCACCGACTCGTACCAAACTGACTCTGTCGAGAAGAGCGCTGGGCCTGTAGGTGGGATACAAAACCTGTCCAAGCAAGCAACCTGACGGCACACGCTCTCCGAGGAGAGCTGCGTACCCCTGCCAGGGGGGAAAGCACGTGGCAGAGGCCCACCCGCTTCACCTCGGATCACCACAAAAAGGGTTTTCACATCGCTGTCGGGGAGGACCTCTCCCGAGTACTCCGTGTTAGCTGGTCAGAGCGTTCAGTGTGGCTTCACGGGAGAGGAATCGCTGTGACCCTTTTGTGCTGTGGGAAGATCTCCACACAGCTCCTTTTGTACGGGGGAGGCTGTTGTAATCCCTCCTCTTGTTCCAGTACACGGTGGTCTTCCCATTTTTTCTATGTAAAAACAAAACAAGAAAATAAAATGCCTGCTTTCTGCCAGTTGCTGTGGTAACCCAAAATAACCAGATATCCTAAGGAAGCGAAACTTCTAGGAAGAGAACTGCGAGAGTAAGCCCCCTTTTTCTAAAGATGTCAGCTTTGCGTTTCTTCTATTTAAGCAAGGAAAGCACTTGACTTCTGCTCATTCCGACGGGTATTTTCTGCCTTTGCAATAGAATGAATTTTGCCTTGTTGGCCTGCCCACAAGCTGCGTGTCCCTCGGTAGACCTCCGGGGTTCTCAGCGTCTCGTCAGAGCTCTGGCTTCAGCTGGACTCCGCAAGGTCTTGGCTGGAGGCCCTCAGCTTCTGCTGGGCTAAGGGTGGCGTGCAGCGTCCTGCAGGCTCGAGCATTCAATGTATGGTTCTGTTTTTCAGTCTGGCTGGTGCCGTGCTTCCAACTTAATTAAAGTATTCAAATCACTCAAAACCCCATGTGCCTGTCACTGCCTGCTCATGGAAAAATGAGCCTATGCCGAAAATTCTACATCTCAGGGGCTGGAAGTTGACAGATGGATGCCAGATCCTGAAGTTTAGGAGTATGAAAGGTAGGAGCACTCCTATGCCTAACGCTGCACGTGCAGGATCAGTTCTTTATTCCCTCATGAGTATGATCTTGTTCCAGAAAAAGGAATCTTAATGCAGTAAATACAGAAGTGCAACATCCCCTTTTTGGAGTGAAAAGTAAAACTGTGGCACAGCTTTAACGCCTGCCCCCGAGCACTTCTGGTGTGGCCGCGCGTTGCCTGCGGGCTAGTTGGTGGTCCACCGCAATTTCATCTCATTCTCATCTCAGGCAGCAGGACACGTCTACATCTGTCCTCTCGCCTCCCAGGTCCGCTCCTGAGCATCCCCCTTCCAGCGGTGTAATGCCAGACAGCCGTCGAATCTGGGCACAGCTGCTGTTCACGAAAGTCTGGTTAGTAACAACCACCTGTTGTTACTGTGTGGCTCCACAGAAGTTTTGCCGGAAAATGCTCAGGCACAGAAAATAGATGTTTGCATTAGACTAGTGGTGTGCCAGGAGGGCGGCAGGACTCGCACGATTATCTGCAGCGTGGAATGTAAAATGGATGTGCAGGAAGGACAGACAGTCCCAAAGGACGTAGTCATCTTCCAGATGAAAGTATCTTTTACAATCAGCACCTTTTATTGTTGCTTTACAAATCGTATCTGTCATGCACTTTTAGAAGTACACAGAGGGCGGGCACTTGCATTTCACGAGTTTTTCACGGGTATTCAGCATGGGCAGAGGCACTGCGCAGCAGCTGCACTTCTGCAGCAAATGGGAAATGTGTCTTCGCCTTGCTTGAAAGAAAGGCTTTTATCAAAACACGTTTTATTCCTTCTTGCGTGACATGTAGGGTTACTAATTTCCATATTAAAGTTTGGAGACAAAAGCAATTAGTGGCAATTTCACCTTAGAGACTAAAGATGCTGACTATGTGTTTTATCCCCTTGCATTTTTGTGATCTTACTGTCTCACTGGAATCATAAAATATTACAGGAATGCATGCATTTTCTTGGCCACTTACTAGTTTGATTTCTACCTAACAATTTTCTAGCCTTGCATTCTGCTTTCACAAACTGGTAAACAATTTCATTCATTTAAAATACATTCAAACTACTTCAGTTTAGATCATTCACCTCTTTAATGTGGAAATAGATTATTGAAAAAGCAGCAGCCACTAGCAGCCAACATGCATCTCCACCTGAAACAGAGGAGAGAGGTGTTGCAGAGTCTCTCTGGGGCAGGAACACCTGCAGGTGATGATTCTCATGGCAGAGCCAAGTGGGAGCCCAAGGACAGAGGCAGGCTGTGATCTGGAGGCAGCCGGGCTTTGGCAGCGCTATCAAAGGGCTGCGTTTTCTGCACCGCAGTGACTACTCCTGCCCAGTGATCCAGGTTAAAGCCCCAGGATTGAGGTATGGAGCAGGAAGAACCAGCCAAGGGCAGAGAAGGGAGGTATTTCCCTCAGCTGATACTGCCACCAAAACTCAGGTGCTGGAAAATGCTGACCTGAGGAAGGAGTCTGAATAGCTTTGGTGCGTCACCCCGGAAAGAGTCTGAGAGGGGCAGCAGGGGGACAGTGCCTCCGCTGGGGTAAGAGGCTCTCTGGCTGTTCAAGTCTTCCTTTGCTCAAGGCAGCTGACTTTCTACATTCTTGTAAACAAGCAAAAATTGCATCCAAGGTGCCTGGCTCCACTAATAACTGCTCCTTCTAACTATTCAAGACCCAAAGACTTCATCGATCCACATAAGTCAAAAAGAAGTCACAGCTCCCAAGTCTGGATTTGGCAAAGACTTTTTGCCTGGTGACTTTTAAAAATCATTCCTGCTGCGAAAACATGGATGGCCTGGACTCTACAGTGAAGGACAGAGTCACATTTCCAGCCTCAGCTAGCAGATTTGTAAACACGGGAGACCAAAGCCTTTGCAAAGACACTCGGTTAGGTCATTCTGCTCTGTTGCCAGCGTGGTGTTGGAATAAATAAAATGCTCACCTATTGCCCAACAGTACCAAAAATAATTTGGAGAGTGTTACAGGTTTGCATGGCGAGGTTTTGGTAGTGGGGGGCTATAGCGGTGGCTTCTGTGAGAAGCTTCCCCCCTGTCCGACACACAGTGCTAGTCAGCTCTGACACGGACCCTCTGCTGGCCAAGGCCAAGGCAATCAGCAACGGTGGTAGTGCCTCTGAAGGCCTTTTCTCCCCAAGTTCAGTCTGGTTTGTCCGTGACTGTAATTGACAGGTGAGTGATCTCGCCCTGTCCTTGTCTCGACCCTCGAGCCTTTCATCATAGTTCCCCTCCCCTGTCCAGCTGAGGAGGGCGAGTGATGGAGCGGTTTTGGTGGGCACCTGGCATTTATCCAGGCCAAACTAAAGCAGAGGGCAAGAGGGACTGAAGCTTTATCCGCTCGCACAAACAGTGAAAAGAAGATAATGAGCTTTAAAAAGCAGCCCACACCTCTGCAATACCTGCCAACAATGTGGAGCAGGCATTCTTTTTCTGTTGTGCTGCGATGTGCGCCTTTCTGTTAAAAGGGTGGGTTTTTTTAATGTGCAATCCAAAGGCAAAGCAGCTCCTCCTGTTTTAGCCTTTAGTTCTTACGAGGAGATCGCGCCTTCTGATCACCTCTGGCGAGAGGGAACCCTTGATGAAATGAGCTACTGACTGAAGCGTCCTTTCCTGCTCCCGGGGGTGGTTTGACTGCCGAAGGTTTGCATGCGCAGCCTGAGCACCGCTGGGACTGTGCATTCGCACTTGGTTCTCCTCCTCTCTCCCCCAGGCTGATTCTGTGAAGTACTGAGCCCTCCTGGAGCCAATGGGAGTTAAAAAAGTGCTCAACATCCTTCCAGCTTTGGGTACCTCATAATGTAGCCATTAATGTATGCACAACCTATTTTTAGAGTCTGTAACATGTTTTCTGGGTAAAAAACTGCTTGAAAGACCCCTTCCTCTTTCCGAGAGCTGACATTGAATTTGATTTAATAGAAAAGCCTGAAATTCTTTCCATTAAAAAGTGTATTATAAATGCTCAAGTAGCTGTAACTGCAGTTGAAAGCTAGGTATATTCCTGCCAAAGGGTAAACTAGCTTCAACTAATAGGAGACGATTTCTAGTGGAACTATTTACCCTTTATGAGCCTTTTTCCTGGAGATGACATAGAAAGTATATCTTCACTATGTTTCCAGCAGAGGAAAATAAATTAAATATACCTGCAGGTTACTAAAAAAAAACCAGTGGTATAAAAATATGCAAGACAAAATTTATCTGCGTTTTCAGACTCCTAGCCTAGTGCAATCAGCCAGTTGGGCAATAAGAGGTCCACAGTACTGGCCTCCAATATGGTTTGTAATGATCCTCTGTATGGCCTAACATTGCAAATTTGCATTGCACATCAAAACAGAAAGCCTGAAACCATTCAGAAAGACCAACATTATTATTCTGAGTCTGCAGAAGGGGAGACAGAGCCACAGAGCAGAGAAAGCAGCTTGCCTAGGACTGCAGAAAGAGCTTGTCGTAAAGGTTGAAATATTTGAAGCACTTGGCACATGGATTGGTATACAACCCTTAGAGAACATACTGTTTTGCAGGGGAAAACAAAATCACATTGCATATGTCCACTAGATCCATAAATGCACAACAGAGCCATTAGCTCATGCTAAGAAATCTTACATTTCTTTTTTTTAAAGCATGAAGCTGCTCTGATGTTCTTCTATATCTTTTTTTCTCATTATTGTGAAGAAAAATCACTCAGTTTAAAAATGGTAGGCAGAGGATAATAACTTCAAGTTGGGCTTTTTTTTTTTTGCTATTGTTAGTAATTGGAACAAATTCTTCCTTTGCTCTTGCTACACTACCCCAGGATAAGCAACTGGCCTTGTTTTAGACACAGAAAACTCTGGCTGTATCCTAACCAGTGGTAACTCTCCCTTAAAACGTACGGGCAGCCCAGCTGGCCTGCAGCAGACTACTCCTGCTCTTAAAATCAAGGGCACGCTAAGTGCTTAGCTCTGTGAATATGGAGCCCTTCAGCATCTGCTCAAGGCAAGAAGTTCTCAATGAAAGAAATACACAAGGAAGGCACAGCAACAGGAATGCTGAGTATGAAAGACATGCAGGATTGGACCCCGAGCCTGACGAACAAGTATGAATTGGATTCATTCACACAGCAGCATCTGTAAGACACCGCTCATCAGTGTCTGCTGCTTCAAATACTTCAAGTCAAAACAAGCGTGAGTGATTTGGTGTGTCTACACGGCATAATTAGAGACATAAACAATGACTGCCATTGCAAAAACTAGAGCAATATGCTAAGTAATTACCTGAGTTATTTCAGTCTGGCTATATTCTGCGTCATTAGTATAATTATGGGAATTAAATTCAAGCCCATCGTACCTTTGGTAGTTCAGTTTGTGCACAACAACCTCATCCTCAGTTTTTATGATGTTCCCTTGATCACCAGGGTGGCCCATGCTCTCCCCCATTTTTCGTTATCTGAGCCACAAAGGAAAGGCCCATTAATGAAAACAAGGTTAATTATGCTTTCATCAGAATGGCTTCAGAAGGGATTCCTTCTGAGAAACAGCGGAGTGGGGAGCCCATTCGTTCTGTTCCCTTCCTCCTTAAAAAATAACGTGAAACCACACAATGAATGTCTCTATTTACATTTCAGAGTTCTTTTCATGCCTAATATGCCTATGTGAATGCATCAAACATGAGTGAAGCGTGAATAATATGTGACTATTTTTCCTTTTTTTTCCTATATTGCTCAGCACTGTTTTTCTAACTCTTCCGAAGAACAAGAAGGAAACCATTTCCCTGCCCCCTTCCTCTTTGTTTCTTTTTCTTCTTATTCAGGACAGGGCTCGTAGTGAGTCTGTTAGGACTATTGTGCCATATTCAT
This sequence comes from Opisthocomus hoazin, assembly GCF_030867145.1. Classification (NCBI taxonomy): domain Eukaryota; kingdom Metazoa; phylum Chordata; class Aves; order Opisthocomiformes; family Opisthocomidae; genus Opisthocomus; species Opisthocomus hoazin. Next base: position 109,119,708 of record NC_134416.1, on the reverse strand, counting down.
CAGATCTACTTGGTGCAGCTCATGTGTGAATCGAGGCTCTTTTCTCTATGAGAAAAGATATTTCCCTTTATAGTGTTCTAAGTCAATTACTGTGTTGGCCTTATGTATTTTTTCCCTTCCAGCCAGACACAGGATACATATTTTCCCTAAAGCCCTTCTTACTGTCATGTTATAAAGACCAGACTACCTCAAACATACATATGGTTTGGTTTGTCTATACGTAATACACACAGAAAAAGGCTGTGAAAGGTAACATAGCACCTTCTTCTTATAAATAAAGGACAAGATCTGATGGACAACTTTTACCACTCTCAGTATAAGGAGGTTAACAACCTACAAAATATATGTGTTTGCATAGGATAGTGACGGTTTTTCCCTTTAAATAAACAAGGTCAGTTACTTCAACCAAGGACTGACTCTCAACTGAACACGCTGTGAAGCCTCAGAGGAAGATGAAGAATGAAGCAAAAGACATACAGTGGTTTTAGTACAGATTGCTGGAAAAATAACCTCTACCCATGTTAAAAACCTGTAGGCTTGATTGCACAGATGCTCCAAGCACAAAAATCCATCAGGTTTCAGCATTAATGATATTTTGTTTGTTTTATTTGGGAGAAGATGGGATGCAAAGCCAGTGGGAGTTGTCTGTCATCCTATGCAATGCAGGTATAAAGCTCATTGTATTCCAGTGCTAATCCCACTGAACACCTGCTTAAGTTTCAAGTGCAGTCAGTCCCAAATTAGACCAGCTAAAAAATCTACAGAAGCCTCCTGGTTTCAGCTCCCAATGTTGTCACGTCCCATGGGACAGAGCCAACAAACACTGCAACATAGTGCACGACCCAAGACATCTTGTGGGACAGGCAAGGTCTTTACGGTCAGTGTCAAAAGTACAAGTCCTCAATTTCTGCTGCAAGCAGAGGTTACACAGCAGAAATTGCTGGAATATCCTACTGCAAGATTACTGTAAATGCTTCCCCAGCACAGTTTTACCCCTAGTCATCATTATATGAGCCCAATGCAGTCCTTAGTCTGAGACAATCTCTTCTGTTACTTCAGTGAAACTAATACAAATAGAAATTAATTGTATTAGAAGTTGGCAGTTGTGCATACAATCATTAACCCCAGAAAACAACTGGAAATTAATAGAGCTCAAGAACCCCTCACCTAGAAGGACTAGGTTGCAATAGGAATAGTTAAAAAGAATTTGACTTAAAAATATTAAAGATGCAATGCAATGAGTAAGCAAAGAATGATGCAATACAGACTTCTTATGGAAAGCGCATATTGTCTAAGCAGAACCAAAAATTAACAAAAAAAAAAGGAAATCATAAATATATAAAGATAAATATGTTTCTGAAGAACTCCAGAAGGGAATATACCAATGAGGGCTGAAAACCTTACTTAACTTCAATTCAGGCACTAACCATCAAAGAGATTTTCACAGCCTCTGCAGATGTGAACCTCGGCATGATCAGGGGTTCATTGCTGCAGGAACACTGTCTTGGTGCCAGACTCTTCTTTTACGCCAGATCCTAACAGTGTCATCACTAACATTAGATGATTTAATTATATAAGGCAAAGAGACAGGATAAGACAAACTTATCTCAATCTAAGTATGGTAAAAATTGCAGCTACTGGCTAGTTTGTTGATCAAGCTGCTTCTTTTCAGTTGTTGCCTGCAAAACACTAATTCTTGTTCTTCCTCTCCTACCACTTAGGTTTCTCAGCTGTGTTATTTCCACTACCCTAACTCAAGCTGAGGTAACAAAAAAAGCCTAGAATGGTTACTTGCAGCTCCTAAACTAGTACTCATCTTTTTTCTCCTCCAGCCTTTAGTGAATATCCTCTATGTTATCTCATGGTAACTACTGCACTTAGGACTACTAAAGAAGTTAAGATTAAATGAGAGGCAGATACCATTAGCTAGATGTTTCTTATCCAAACAAGACATGTACATTCCACTATGATGTGCAATTTTCTGTGAATTGTATTTACTTTTGGAAATATGTTTGACAGTTTATATTCCTAGTGCATGCTCTATCAAAAAAAAAAAAAAAGGTAATGGTTTTGTGAGGATCTGTTTTCTTTGCATTTCAGTTGCTTTCTCATAGCATTTGTGATCAAAAAAACCTATAATGCTGCTTGTACAGTGAAACTTCTGAACAAAGAGATCTGGAATTAAAAGCACTGTTAATATTATAAGGATACTGTTTGCTCACAGGGTCCCAAATGCAAAGCAAAATTTGTTAGTTACTGCAAGAAATTTCTAATAATTCAGCTTACAGGAATGGATGGGAAAAGAGGGTGAACAGTCTTTGTGAGGACTAAAAGCAACAGGCGACACCTTCTCCCTCAGCCCTAAAGACATTCCTCATAAGGACAGGAAGTTTTTCTGCCTGAACATTTTGGAGTGATGTAACTACACAAAACTAGCTTCACCGGTGCAAATCGCTAGGGAGCTCTGATCACTCCTATGCACAACCATGTGCCAGCACAATCAAACACGGATGCCAATTAAGCCCATGCAGAATTAAGCACAGAATCAGAGCTTTATAGCTAACTGCTTCAATGGGACCAGAATTTCAGTTTTGTTTTCCTTCCTAAAAGGATTCACCAAGAAGGATCTAGAGAAGACAGAGGCATCTGCAGAGATGAAAAAGAGATGAGAGACCTTGGGAAGACCTTCTGGGAATAAGAAAACTGACAGTCTAAAGCTTCAAAAGCACAGCAGCTTTCTTGTCCTTTTAGCTGCAGAGAAAAATCAATGCTAGGGACTTGTATCCTCCTATGCTGAAAGGAAACAAGAAACACAAAGGCAAAAGAGGATAAATCTCAGCCATCTGCTTGGAGGGAGCTGCCAGTCACACGGTTGCCAATAGGTGATGGACGGACACAAGCCCATCCTTCTGGCAGGTGGGGCAGGGCAAGCTTTTGTTCCTGCCTTGCCTTGACTTACAAACGTCACCTTCTTTCGAGCAAGAAGTTGAGCAACTTCTCTCTTTCGAGTGCCTTGATTCCACCACACGCCAGAAAAAACCCTGTCTCCAAAGCAGTTCAGAACGTAACTATTTGACATTTAGCCAGCCCCCTGCGTGGCAGCTGAGTAAAACAAGGGAAACCCTTTCGACTTCCTCTTCTCCACAGTTTTCATTTTGAAAAAGAGGGGTGGGAGGTGGGGGAGAGATTCAACTGCCTCCTAATTGTTCCCCGCTTCCTGTCAAAAAGATCTGGACCTAAATCCCAGGAAACTTCTCACTCCCTGTCTGAGGCAGGACTCGGGAGAACAATAGCTGGCTACAGTCAATGATGCTGCAGCAGAGACTGGTTAAAAATACATGTTTGCATTGCCATCTTCTACTGAGAAATGCCAGTATATAATAGCAGCACATAACAGTTACAGCAGAAAAGTATTAGTAATTCTAAGTGCTGAAAATCACCAACTGATTTATCTTTTAGCTTGACAATTGCTAGCAAGAATTATCTCCCTTTAAAAAGAAAACCAGATAGACGGCATAAAAAGGTTTACAAAGAAATTCACCACAGTACAAACCAAAACCATGGCACAGTGAGGTTTAAAACAGAAGAGCTCATTTTTCCCCAAGGCCATAATTTTTCATCTTGATTTCAGTTCCGAGGATTGGCGATGCCATAGCACCTGAGATGGTGAAACAGGGTGGGCCTAGAGTCATTATTCTGCATATCCTTCTCAATGCTATATCACAACCTTCAAAACTGATAAGCAGTTTCTTTCAGTGTAAGCTCCAAAGCTGTTCATCCTGTTGTAGTTTTCCAAAGCCATCTTCAGTACTCAAATGAGTTAGCCTAATTTTCCCACAAAAAGCATCCCTTCTTTGCCTCCTGGAGCAATGACAAAGTTGTCCAGCATGGAAGACAAAGCTTGAGTAGCTACACAATTCACATGGTTGCCTCTACCAGACTAGAGACCCCAGCACACAAGTGAGGGAACTAAATGTCGGAATGCACAACAGGCTGTGTCCTTCTGTAAAGTTGCCATTGTCTCCAGCTTACTTCCCACCATTGTCAGCATAAAGCTACTAAAAATACATGACGCTTTCCAGGTTGCTTCAATACATGTGATAAGATCTCCTCTATAAAGATCTTCCTCTTCAAATCCTGCTCAGATTTCCTCTGATAGCAGGGGACATCATAGAAAAAATCAATAGATGTGAGGCTGACTTCTTTTGAGGAGAAGGTGAAGTGTCATCTCGTATTTTTCTCTCGCAATGCTGACACTCAGTTGAGTCTCCCACTCAGCACTGGCATCACCCAAGATATCAGCTGTTCCCACTGATTTGGAAACTTGAAAAACCAATTCTGAAAACAGCAAACGGGACCGGAGGCCTGAATCCTGTTTATCTGGCTTTAAGGGAGAACCACACATTGAATCAGTTCTTCCTTCTGCAAGAACGCATGAAGCAGAGGCGTGGCTGTATAAGCAGCAGTGGCTGACTCGGGGAGATCCGGTCAGACCGCAGCACATCCGACAAATTAAAAGAGGCTAAGCGGAGCACAACAGCCCCTGTCCTGTTGAGAACTGGGAGGCCTGACGATCAAACTCTCTCAAAATCAGACTGCTTACCAGAAGCATCTCTGCATATGAATGTCTGGTGCCTACCCACAGAGGCTCAAGCTTGACCAAGTTGCACAGCCTAAAAATGTCAAGATCACCAAGGAAATTCTGTGAAAAAACAGGAATAAAACCCTTATTGTCCTATCACTACAAGGCTTGCTTTCTTGCTTTGTTACAGTAATTCATTTCGTACAGATTTAACAAGCTAAATCTTAAAGTCTTCCTAAACCAGATTTGGATCCAAACTGCCCTGCATACCAGCTGGCATAACCGAGCTCAGAACTCAGACTTTCATTCTTCTTCATTCCCTTCCAGGCAGCCCCCCAGCTCCTTCAAAATAAAGTGTAGGTGCCAGTTACAGAATTAAGAGTTCATCTCCACGTAAATAATTAGAATTGCATTTTTTTCTGTACTTTTTCCCTTATTAATAGCACCATAGTATTTCTGGAGAGTAATGGTAGCATTAACAACTAATGATCATTTTAGAAATAGCAGTAATACTTTGCTTTGCTTTCCCTAATAGGGTTCAAGAAACACAACGAGCAGTAGAAACCCCTGTTGTGCATCTCAGTCTCCCACGGAGATCGTCACTGGGGCGCACGTGTTTAACAGAAGTGCCATCGCCACCTTGCTGTTCCCAAGGAGAGGAAAGGCCTCTGGAAGGAATTCATCACAGTCGTTAGGCCACAGGTTTCTTGTGCTCAGAAAGAATCACCGAGCTCTTAACTCCTGAAAGAAGTGTTCTTCAGAAAGTTCAAGGGCTTGCTTCTGCGCCGGGGAGGAATACTGTGAGGAACAACCCCTGGCTTCAGTGCCGGCTGGGGGCTGCCTGGCCGGGGAGCAGCGCTGCCGAGAAGGACCTCAGGATGGTGGTGAGCAGCGACCTGGGCACCAGCCACAGCCTCCCTGGCAGCCAGGAAGGCCAGCAGCGTCCCGGGCTGGGCCAGCAGCATCCCAGGCTGCAAACCAAGGGCAGCCATTACTTCCTTTCACTTGGCATTCATGAGACTGCACCTAGAATATGGCATCCAGTTCTGGCCCCAGGGTGAGAAAGAGGACAGTCACACAGGGCAAGCCCAGGGAAGGGCCAGGGGCTGGCACACAGCTCTGTGAGGAGACGCTGAGGGACCAAGGCTTTTCATCCTCGAGGAGGGACGGCTTGGGGGATGGGGAGGGAGGTAGACAGCAGAGAGACAATGGGCACAAATTGAAGCAGGGATGGGAAGGGGAGAACTCCCTGTTTGGACAGTCAGGCAGTGGCTCGGGTTGCTGAGAGTGGTTGTGCAACCTCGGTCCTTGGAGGATTTTGGGATCTGACGGGATAAAGCCCTGAGCAACCTGGTCTGATCTCATCGCTAATCCTGCTTTGGGTAGGACGTTGGACCTGAGGTCCCTTCTAACCTAAATGGTTTTATAAAATATTACAAAGCAATAAAAGTTGCTAGACATCTACACAAACAAGTAAAAAAAAAAATCCACCCCTTGTCACAGCAGAACTGCAAAGTTTTAGTAAGCAGGATTTTTCAGACGCAATTTATAAAAACAAAACCAAACACTCCCCTTCTTCCTCAACAACATGCAATATTGAGCCATTATACTCAAACCTACTCCAGATATCATTATCTGACACTTCAACTTTGTCCTGACCAGTCATTTCAGAGATGAATGCATTTGGGATTCTGAAGAAAGAAATCCTTTCCTTTCTTCTGGCACGTATTCCTAGCGAAGCAAAGAAGGGAGTGTATTATTAAAGCTTAACTGCTGTTGAAGCTTTTGAAATAGGACTTTTGCCTGTTTCTTCCAAGAAAATCCCTGCTCCCCTGCTCTACAAACATCAAATCACACTAAATCCACTAATGTCATCCAGGGAGATTCTTGTCCTGTTTACACTGGCCTGAGTCTGAACAACTCCCCAAGAAAGAAGTTCCTCTTGATTTACACCATGAGGACCGAGAAATGCACACCCCACTGAGTCTCAGCATAAACGACTGCACAAGAAAAAAAGCCCAATCAAGCTAGGTATGGCTTAAGAAGAATGGAAAGGCATCAAAAGAAAGCAGTTAGTGCCTATCACTCTTTGTCGGAACAGGTAGGAAGCTGCCTAACACTCTCAGCTCCTAAAGTTACGTGCCACGTAAGTTGGCCATAGGGGCTCGTAGGACCCGAGCAGAGAAGGCTGCTCTCATCTGCACAAGAACTTCTAAAGTCCTCGCAGCTGTATGGGGTTATGCAGGACACGTCCAGAGTGCTTATTGCATGTCCCATCAAAGGGCCAGACAGGGTACCACCTTCTCACAGCCATGAAAGGAGTCAGAAACCACTTGCATTAGCTCTTTTGACATCAAAAACCATAGGTCTCGCTTAATTCTTCATAATGACCTAGAACAGAGATGACCAACTTGGGAAAGATATGCAGGATCAGGTTCCATGTGAAGAAGAGTTTTTAACTAGATGCTGGGTGCATTATAGGTTTTTGGTCTGGGAAGACCATCTATATGGCAACTTACAGGGTGAAGAGTAAGCTCTGTGCCGAAAACGTACCTCACTCCATGCTTTGAAATGTTACACTGTTTTCAAATTAACTCCCATTCCTTTTTGGTTAATGCAAGTTTAAATATTCTTTCATATACATCTGCATTTTAAAAAGCATTCCAGAATGAACCCCCTCCACCCTACAAGAAAAATGCTTTGGGGAATTTGTAGGAGGATTAGAGCTTTAACAACAACATGCAGAATAAAATATTAAAGTAATTTTCAGAAGCCAGCCTTTCAAAAAGTGGCATTTTCTTTGGCAGTTCTGTGGTAGAAAGCCCTGACCATGAATCTTCTCTGCTTTTAAGTCTTAGCCCTTTTGCAAAATAGGAAAAATTGAATCTGGAGCATAGGGACTGTAATTGTACTCCATCATTCAAAATAAAGGGGAATAAAAAGCACATGCTTCCTTGAGTCTTAAAGCTGTAATGCTCATGACCATGAAGGAGGTGGTAAAGCCTCGGGATAAAATTCCAGCTTCGCTGAAGTTGACAAGGGCTCTACCATAAGATTCCACACTGAGGATTTCACTCCAAGGGCCTGAACTTGGCCTTGTGCTGGTGTAGGTCTTGCTGCATGCTGGTGTGCAACAGCGTGTTGCACTGGATCACCTAATGCTTCCAGACTCATGCTGACCTCTTCCTTTGCTGCTCCAGTCCCCTCAGAAGTCAAGGGACCGAAAAGCTTAGGTTCAAGATCTTCCATTACATAGAATACATCCACATAGTCTTAAAGCTGATATCTGACAAAGCATCAGAACTCAAGAACTTCAATCATTCACTTTAGTTCAAAATTAAATAGTCCTTATATCACTTATCAGCACAAAAATGTGGTCCAAAAAAGCTAGGGAAGAACAGTACCTACTGCACGCTCCATGTTGTCATTTTCATTGAGAGCATGAGGATTTATTATTTGTCTTACTGCCGGTTTAGATATTCTAGGAAAAAAATATAAAAACATCAGGACCGAAAGAAAGAAAGAAAGAAAGAAAGAAAAGAAAGAAAGAAAGAAAGAAAAGTAAGTTATGATTTGGTGTGCCTATTTAAACAAAACCTCTGCTTATGCATGCTCTTTCCTCATCTGTCTGACATCACTGGATTTTGGTTTACATGCTTTTTAAGTCCAGCCTGAAGAAAACACTTTCCTAATTAGGGCCTAAATAGTTCAGAAGGCAAAACTGGGAGCCAAAACACATTGACAGCATCATCCGCATTTTGTAGTTAAGGAAGCAAGAGAAAAGGAGACCAGCTCTGGAGCCCCACAGCCCTCTTGGTGTCACCTGCGACCTCCACTGTGGCGTGCCCCCTAAAAATACAACTAGGAAGAGTATTTTTAGGTCACGGGACTAGGAGAGCTCTTCTTCGTCCCAAATATTGGGTCTAGACAGCTTATTTGTCCTTCTTAACTTGGTCAGTCATAAATGCTGCAGTGGAAGATGACATCTGACTTCCACAGTGATTGTTTGTGATTTCATAAAAGCATCATTATGATATTGATTCAGACGGAAGGCAACTGAGATATAGGTAGATAAACAATAGTTAACAATTACAGATACACCAACTCTAATCATGTAAAACCCTTCATTCAAGGAATTATACCACATCTGATTAAATATGATGGAAGATACATGGAAAGCATATGTAATAACGTATTTCAGCAGCGACAAGCGTTCCTTCTTGCTAAGCATTTCAAGTAAAACACGGACAACCACTCTAAAAGGTTAATTCAGAATAAAACACTGAACTAGGATCAAAGAGATCCACCTCCAGTTCTCCCCAGCAACAGAAGTTTCTCCTGAAACTTTTAACAAGTCTCTTCTAACCAGCACTATCTGTGAAATGATTTTCTCTAGTCTAAGAAACTCCAGCATTTCAGTAACTTTCCTTAGTCTATGTCAGTGCCATAGGCTCTTCACTGGGTTAGCAGAGGCCAAGCCTGAATGCCTTGATACTGACCAAGAATTCGAATGTGATCTAAAACTTCAGGATGTTTTGTAGGGGTGCAAATGACCTTTGATAATTCTCTTCTGTAATCAAAATTCTCGTCCCGATAACAGATTTCCACTTCTAACACTTCAGAAGCACAGACAATCAGAAATCCCTCTTCAGTTCAACTCCTCTAGATGCAGGCAACATTTCTCTTCGTCTCTTTACAACGCAGAACACTATGAAATACACATTTAGCTTCGCTAAGGCAAAATGCCCCAGAAAATGGCATATTCAGGACGTAATGAATACAGCTCCCTTCAGCTGCCTGCAGAGCAGAGCCCAGTTTAGTACATTAAGGCCCTTTCTTGCCCGTGAACAGCAGTTAATTAACCTCTAGGTTGTCCTGATGAAAATCCTTGTAAGACCAATCCAGACTGCACACTGGACCAGGTAAAAGAAGGAATGTTAGTTTAAAAAAAAAAAAAAAAAAAAAAAGGTGGTTTCACCTTTCTGGTTTCGTAGCAAGGCCCCACAAGCAAGTGCTCTGGCTCCTGTTTGGAAGAGGAGGGCAGCAGAAACAAACCACTCTCTAATTCAGCTGGTCTTCTATTCTAGCTTCATTTTAGTCATCAGCAAATTTCACATTTACTTTATCAGATCTTAAGTTTATACATGTTTGCTTCTATTTGTCACTTCAAACGCTCAGTTTGTCATAACTGGTTCATACTCTGAGTTTCCCCTTAAGCACTTCAAATGCTCTCTGTCTAGACACTACTTCTATATATCAGGTCAAAATTATTTTCTCAGTTGTGCTCAGCTCTGGGCAATAACCTCCTATGTGGTAAATGCTACAAAGACCTTCCCCGTCTAAAACTGAAAGAAGGATTAAAGCAGTGTTTTCCTCACATAGAAGTAGCCCTCCCCTCCCTTTGTAGGCCCAAAGAAAAATATTTAAAATGGGTTTTCATTGAAACTCTTCCCACTTTCATTTGCCTACATTTTCATTGTGAGATGTGTTACAAAAAGGAGCAGAAAAACAAGTTTCTGTGTTTGGTTGGTTGTTTTGAAATCCATCAAAAGTTTTTTCTCCTCAATTTCATATCCAAAATGTTTTCGAAAAGAAGAACATAAAAAGTAATAGAAAGCAAAAGCAATACCAGCTTCTCTTCTCTCCACCAAGAATAACAAAACAAAAAAGGAGAAATTACGATCTCTCTACAGCCATATATACATTGACTCTTTTATCTTCTCCACTAGAAATCTAGGATATTTAAGAGCATTTTACTACCCTATTCATTTCCCTTCATGATTTTATTCATGTTTGCAGAAAATTAAGTCTATTTTCAGTCAGTACTCCATCAGATCATATGCATTTTAAGAGCCCGTTTGGCAGCACACCTTATCAGAACTCCTGTTCATAGGAGTCAGACACCGCATTCACAGGCACAGCACAACCCTGCTCTGCGAGCAGCTCCGTAAAGAAAGGGAGTTTCAACTTTGCCCATTACCTCTTTCTTCAATAAAATGAAGTGAAGGGTTGAAATTTCAAGGGTTGGTATGCGTCCAGCCAAGACCTGTGGGTGACTTCTGCCTTTCAGTAGCAAGGAGGTAACTCCACTCTTGCCGAGTGAGACAGCTGCGACATCAGAAAGGAGCCTGGAACATCTTCAAAGTCAGGCTCAGCCCTTACTTCACAGATGCAAATCCAGAGGAACGCCATGTATCCCTGGAACTGCATTAACATCCCACGTTGGATGACGGGATTTGGTCCATGTACATCAAGAAAACTATTCTCAGGTTGAATCTTGGTTACTGGGGGGCAATACAGGTATTGGGGTACACCAGGAGTCCAGCACAGAACCAGCCTGGGCAGGCTGAAACATAACAAATGCCTCTGTGAGGCGGAGAGGAAAAGGGAATTCTTCACACATATACAAACCAGATTTTTATCATTTGAAAAGGGTTCTTTTAAGGACACTCTGCCAGGACAGGTTTGGGAGTTTTTTTGATAGCTGCTTTGTCACTTCCTTCTTGTCCAGCAAAAAATGAATTGATGCTTTTTGACAAACTCATACTCACAGCTCAGATAATTCCTAGCCAGCCATCACATACCATACAATTTAAGAAACCATAAAAATAAAATAATGTGGAAAGTTTGGAGTTTTTAAAAAGAACTTTTTACAGTTTCAGCTCAAACATGCTGCCACCAAAGACAATTGGTGCTCTGGGGCTTGCAGCAGTGGCAGACTTAGCTTTCAGCAATGGACACTTCTTCCAAAAAGAGTTTATTTTCAGGTCAGTTCTTCTGAAAGTGTAAGTCTAATGGTAGACAACACTGCTACTATACCATCATGTAAAGACCATTTGCAGTTATAAGCTTAAGCTATCTTTTAACAGGGAATACTGGACAGTATGTGCCCTGGGCTTGCTGGTGTACACATTTGGGAATCGGAACAAGGAAGAAAGGTAAGAAACATCTCTTTGTACTGCTGGATTTTGGCCTACTGCTTTTGAGGAGTTCTGCAAGCTGCAGAACTGCAAACCCCATTAACTGCAAACCTGGCCTCGGTGAACTTAGTAATGGAAGGGACTATCAGAGCTTACAATGTAGGAAAGAGAAGACTCCTAGAACACAGGACATCAAAGGTTAACACAAGCCAGTGAAAAGGCATTGTTGGTACCTGAACATTCACCTACACTTCTATTGCAAACGTAAATGGGACAGTTTATTTGTAAGATACAAAAGGAAGACCATAGAAATGTCTTCTCTGAAAACTTTACTAACAGCAAAGCATTTATTCTAATACATTCAGCATGTCCTTTTGAGACCTGTCATCCATGTGCATTAAGTTCTTCTTGCTGCTTTAAAACCGAAAGGGTCTCCATGAAGGCCCTGGATACCTTAGGTAATGAAGACTGACCAGGAGCTACTGGTGCAGAAGGGCCCAAGAAACAATCTTCCCACGTTCAAGCTGATGTTCTTGGGCACTCTGTAACTTCCACCACTGCTGAATGTGATCAGTCCTAACACTGTAAGGAAAGCTAACAACATCTATGGGCAGAAACCTATTGATCCGAGTTGGAATGGGTCTCAGGTCGCCTCTCAACAAGATGGTGAGCTAAAGAATGGCTAGCACTGTGCTGGCAGCCTGGGCCACATCTGCAGCTGTGCAGATGACACAGCGGCTTGGCATTAACCCTCCAGTCTGCCACTGCTCCCTCCCTTACCTGAGCTCTGCTTGTCTCCTGGCATGCTTTAGCAGGTGACACCCTGAAAGGCCACATGGCACAGGGGAGCACTGGGCAGCGTGGGGCACATCAGGAGCGCCTGGCAGGACAGAGCAGGGAAGCGAGGAAAGGAGCAGTGAGGCAGGCGCGCTCCCCCCCGGGGAGAGCAGAGCGGAGGCTGCTGCACAGCGAGGGGCAGCACTCACAGCCCTGCCAGGCGGCTGCGGGACGCGCGCTCGGGAGCGGACGATGGTAAAAAGTTTGTAGTCACAACAAGTACTGCAATGCAGAGATCCTCCCAAGTGCCACGATGTGCAGCCTATGGGAGAAACAAAGCGTGTAACCTTGTAGTTCAAATGCAAAACCAGGTTATGCCAGTTCTTAGCAGATGACCTCTTAGATGTACGTACGCATGCATAACAAGATGAGACAGTTGTGTGCAAACGGAGAGCCAGCGCTAGTGACTGGATATAAAAAGACAAGCCTTTTCGAAATAATGTGTTTGTTTCAGAGAAGTTTTAGATTAACAAGCTTTTAGGGTAAACTGCTGCAGTCCATCTAATCTCACAAAGGCCACTGCGCCGTAGAGCTGGCAAGCGAGGATTAAATCTGAATATGGTCCTAGATCAGTTTTGACAAAAACTTCCAGAAAACTCTTCCGAGGTGGCAACAACCACTGTGCAAAGACTTCCAGGGCTGTGTCAAGGCTCCTCTTCTCTCCAAGAGGGTGGACCATCTTCTTAGAGTTTCAGATCCTACCTAGGACCACCATCTGCACCTGGGGTCTGACATCTGGAAAATACATACATATATGCAACACGGTAGAAGCACAATGTGCAGCTTGAATTTCTCTCCAGAGGAAAAGAAAATAGCAGAAGGCAAGAAAAGTAAGAGATTCCATACGAAATAGGGAGGTGGTAGTTGCAATAAGTGTATTGGCCCATGAACAGCTCTTTCCAGTTTGGAGGCAATAGAAGTCCAGTCATGAGCAAGATTCTAGGTGTGACAGATAAAGTCAGAGATGTTAATTGCCAAGAAGAAAAACACCTGATGTGAAGTGCCAGATCACAATATCATGTGAGTTTTGCCACTGACTTCAGCGCAGCCAAGCCTTTGCTGCAGGTTTCTTCAGGGCAAGTAACGGTAATTTCCTTGAGCTGCAAAGGAAAGCATGGAATTTCCTCTCTTTCCCTCCCTTGAGACATTTTCAAGTTTTCTGAATAAGGCACAATGAGGACTTTGCATACACCAGGGTTTGTAGAACTTCCCCTGCATCTGCTGGAACAGTATTCACACCAGGGTTAACTTTGGCTTGGTGACCTCAGTGGATGTCTCGCTCACATTGGCAGTCCCTCACAGAGGTTTTCCCTGCTGCAATGTATTATCTGGAAATCTCAGGTCTCTGTTAAAGATTGATTTCCAAACAGCTCTTACGTCAAATTCATTATGCTGTACCGCAATCCTAGACAGAAGACAAAGGCAGCACATTTCATTAGAGCGACTAAATGTTACAGAACACGACACAAGTGCTAATATCTAGGATGGCCGCTCTCCCAAACCTATGCCAAATTTACATTTACACGGTGTGGAAACCATCAAAACAGAACCCAATAGGTGCTACACAAATAACTGTGCTCATTTCAAGCCTCAACTCCATGCATCTAGAATACACAGCTCTCTTTCTGTGACTGCAGACTAAAGGAATCTTGTAGGAAAGGAAGCAGCATCCATCGGTATAGTCCCACTGCCCTTCTTGAAACCCTCTGTGGCGCCGTGCCTCTTCACCTGCAGCAGGTATCCCATTTCTCTTCTGAGCTGTAAGCTTACTCTCTTTTGAGAAAGTCAGACGCTATTTTCTGTTTTCACATCTCCAACCCAAAAGGGCTGGCTTTCAAGACAACCTGCGAAGTCCACAGGAAGCCCTCCCTCTGTCTCTGGGCTCAATTCCACTTTCGTCCTCCTTGGCCTACAACAGCCTTTCAGCTGTCCCCAGGCAGCATAACCTCTTTAATAAAAAACCTCCATCAGAAAAACATTTCTTGCACAGCTCCCCTGGAGCTTTCCTGCACTGAGGCAGAAAAGGAAAAAGAAACTTCCACATTTCGCTTGAGATCCTAGTTTGGAGCCTCTGAAACACCACTGGTGCCTGCTCCAGCATTTGCCTTTGTTGCACTACCTTTTCCTCTTCGCAGGTTTAACGTCGCCGCAGGGTTCTCTCCCTTCCCCTCCTCCCCTGGCCTGCAGCCAGCTCGCTTGGATGATTTCACTGTTATCACCCCTTGGGTCAAGAGCCGCAACACATCTCTCCAGCAAGTTCCACAGAGAAAGCCAAAAGAAACACGCGCTGCACAGTCTTGCAACCAGCAGCCTTTGCCATATGCCCTCTGTCGTGAGCCTCTGATCAGGCAGTCAAGATTGTAACCTTCTCAAATCCTTTGCTTTGGGCTGGCTGAGGTGGTTCCTGTCTTATGGATTCCCCCATGAGAGCCAGATACCAGCCGGTTGACATCCTTATGATTCATTTATCAGCACATTCGAATCAATACAGTTAACACTGAGGTAGTACAAACTTGTGTAAAGATGTTTGCACAACATTTGGAGTTTTGATGAAACAACATCGAGAAACAGATACCGGAGAACTAGACTCTGGAGAAGCCTCGATTTTATTATTTGTTCCTCCCTTGGGTTCTTCTCTGCTTTCTCTCCTGTTCTGCATGGTTTCCAAACTCTTTCCTCCTTCATGGAATTCTTCTCACCCTTGACTCCTGCCCTCCAGCCTGGTGGGTTTTTCTGGTTTGCAAAGCCAGCGTGGGCTGGGGAAAGCAGGTGCTTCCTCCGGCAGTCAAGGGGCCACCGTATTTTCAGTAGTGGCTCAGCCCAAAGCGAACCCCACAGCATAGGGCTAGCAGTGATGGCTCTCGGTGTCATGGCACTGTACAGCCACACTGGTTTTGAGCTGTCTTCTCCATAGTGAATGATCTCCATGGGGGAGAAGTGAGGTGTCACCACCCCCAATTTTTTTTCCCCTCTTAACATCTGCAACTTCTGAGAACACTTTCCCTGCAGCTCCAGATTCAAGCCCCAAATCCCATGCTTTCTTCACAGGAAAACCAACAACTGTTCCTTGTTCCTGAATAGCTTCAAAAGCCCAAACATTGCTTTTCCAACACAGATTGATCAATATTTCCACATGGGAGGAAAATGATGGTCTATATTAATACTTTGACTAATACTCAAAGATACCAAGCAACAAGTATCATCCAAAATTTTTCTAGGCAGAAATGAAATCTAAAAGAAATTGCTCATTCTGCCACCCACAGCTTCCTAACCCAGACATACCAGCAAAGGCACGGAACTAGAAAGAGTTCCCACAGCCACTTTCATTAGGAAAATGCACCTACTATGATTTTCCTACCGCAATATGAATTGTTATCTCTTTCACAAAACACATGATCGACTGTACCCTGTGTCTTCTCAGAAGACCTGTGAATTCCTTATTTGCACTACAGCAAGCGAGAGTAAGTGCTATGTTTGGGACTGTTGCCTTGGTTGACCCTTTGAATGTGCTGATTTTTTACTTCTTTAGTTGTTTGTTCAAAACCACTAATCTATGAGGACAGGAGTTTGCTGGCTACCATTATACTATTTAGTGAAGTGTCTACAGAACATCTTACAATATTGGTAAATACAACACTAGAGCAGCAGCAGCAATTCTGTAATTGAAAGCGTCACGAGGGGCAACTATAATAAAAAACAGCAGCACAGACCCCTGGATTAGCTAGGCTGAAATTCTTCAGCTTATAAGGGCTTTGGAAAACACTACAGAAATAATTTTGAGACATACTTGGTTTTAATTTCACACATTACCCAGAAGTCAACTCAATCACTTCTAACAGCTGCTGGAAAACCCACAAGATGCACAGTCAATTTTTTTTCAACCTGATCGCTTCAAACCTCATCTGTGGTTTTTTGGCACTTGCTGTGTCTCTCATCTGGAGTTCACGTAGGTTTCAAAGAATACCAGACCTCACTCAAGGCTTGCAGGTGAACAGAAAACATCACGACCTCGCTTCCCTTCTTTGGGAAACAGCTGTCAAATTAAGAAAAATATCTTCTGTTCTTCAATATTTTCCTCTGCCTGCTGTTTTCGGTTGACATCAGTAACTCAGTGTCAAGTAATTAGTCCAGAAGGTTCATTGGGATGCAGCACTCACACCATACCTCTTAGGTGGAAAAAGAAAGGAAATTAGAAAAGACTGTCTCCAGTGAGTATTACTGCTCTGCAGTCAACAGCGGGGAGTCCAAGTGTCTGCTGCGTACCTGGAGGCTGAGATAATTGAATCGTGTGATCTTCTTTGTATCTGCCAGCTTGATGAAATAACAACCCAGAGCTGCTTCTGCACCCTTTCGTGATCCCACGGGTTGAGCTGCCATGCAAGCGCTTGTTTTGACTCATGTGGAAGAGGGTTAGTGCCAGTCTTCATCCTCTGCACCGACCGCAGAGCAAAGGGAAAACAAGGAAGACTGAATGCATCGCTCATTAAACACTGCCAGGGTTTCCTTTCACTTGAGATTGCGATGCTGGATGTTAAGAAGTTTTACTGGTATCACGTTAACATGGGAAATGTTTGGTCTGTGAAATCATTCATCCTCCCAGCACTTCCCCTCCTGGATTTCTGTCCTTCGGCCAAGCCAATCTTCTGAGTATTTCACAAAGCTGCAATTATCACTGCCTCGTAGCATCAAAGCAAGTACACAGTGAAGAAGCCTGCTTAGGTAACCACAGGAATGGCTCAGGAGAGGCGGGAGAGCCAAGTTTGGTGAGCAGTGCTGAGTGACATTACCTCCCAGAGGGGTTCAGCTGCCTTCCCAGGCTGCAGTAAACACGTCTTCCCCTCTGGCAGAAAGGAGGAGTCATCAGTAAGTGTTACCTACTCCTGTTGCTATCTGTGAGCCTAATACAAACGTTGAGGTAGCCTCATAATTTACACAGAGAACTTAATTAAATTCTGGTGGATCCAGTTACAGGAGGGAGGGCAGGGCACAACAGCAGAGGAAAGCACCACAGCTTCATTTTTTAAAGGTAATTAGGTGATATTTCCATGGCATTAAGAGGCCTAAATGCCATTTTCAAGAATAACTCAGGTCTGTGGAGCAAAGTCTCAATGACGTGCAAGGGGATTTCAGCAGAGTCAATGCCTGAGGTGAACGTCAGCCATCCACATCACACAGGCCATGCAAAAAGTGGAAGGACACCCAATAACCTGTAAAATCTGAGCCTGGGCCCCCATTCATTGCCAACACTATTAAACAGCACTCTGCATTTTATTGACGTTCTAAGGGATTCACCCCTTTACTCTTCCATAGTAGAAGGAGCAAACCACTGATTTAGTGATAAACCTGCTAGAGGGTGCAGGCAGTACTTCAGATACACTGTTGCTAATTACCTGATGATCTATCAGATGCAATTTGTTTCAAAACACAAAAGCAGAGTGGTCTTTTCAAATAGTCAGCCAACTAATAATAACACAAAGTATTTATTTTGGAGCTACGATTATTTGGAAAGGAAATGCGATTTATCTTTATAAATCCTTTAAGTATCTTGAAATATTCCTGTTGTCTCCAAAGACCCCTTGAGGGCATTCCTTTATGTGTCTGGATCAAAGGGAAAAAGGGGTGTATGAGAAATAACACAGTCGCTCAGGCAGTCAGATTATTCAACAGAACATGAAGTCCTCCGTAATGTCAGGAGAGCTCTGCAACATAAAGAAAGCACGACTCTTTAAAGAGAATAGCTGTAAGCAAAAAAAAAATACTCCTAGGAACATGAAAATATGGCGAAAGCATGTGATTTGTAGTAAAAGAATCTCAAAAACTGTTTTCAGAAAGCCTCTCACTGAAAAGCTCAGACTGCAGAAAATTTGCTTCCTCCACGGAGGTGTTTGGTCCTGATTTTTAGAGGCACTACTTCCATGACAGTCGCAGTTTCTTGGCTCTTCTACTATGGATCACGCATAAGGAGCAAGAAGTCAGATGAAATGACCCCCTCAAGTTTCCCAATAATGCTACAAAACGTTGGAGAGCTGCCCACAGCTTGCCAGTGGAAGCCTGGGCGTCCTGAAAGCCTTTTGCATGAAACGCCCGCTACAACAGAGCGTAAAAATGCACCCTTTGCAGAAGGGCAGGCTGTGGCTGAAGAGGAGCACCCCCAACCAAAGGCGTGCAGCAGGGTAGGGGATGGAGCCACACACAGGGAAACGCGATGCAGGACTGCAGTCAGCTACGAGAACCGGGTAATGGGATATGGCCCACGTCCTTTTCCCAGCATCCCGTTACTTGAAGCGCGTGGCCAGAGTCCTGACTGAAGGCCATTTGAGGCAATGATGCAGACCCTGGCACTGGCAGTGGTGTGAGGAAGGGGTACCATATGCCTTGGCAAAGAGTAATTTTATCAGGAAATAGACACCAAAGGCCAAAGAATAGCCTTAAAAACTGAAACCACCAGAATAACATTTACTTCCCTGGGAAAGGAACTTTTCATGAATGCTTAGAAGGTTCCATGTACTTTCCCAGTCCCACAACAGCTATTTTCCATACAGCATATGGGACAGACCAAAATAATCAGTCACATAACTCTGCTCTGGTCCTGAACAAATCCTGCCAAAATTAATCTGGGTTTGGACTTTCCCATATAGGCCCTCCACATGCAGTTGGCTTCATTTGCAGACCCCACTCATTTCTAGGGGTCAGATAAGACCGACTCACAACTTCGATCCAACTCCAAACAAGTCAGTAACTCGAATCAAATACATTATCTCTTCGTGATGGACTTCTGGCTGTAGGCTGAAGGATACCAGTGACTGTCTGGACGAGCGCATACAAGGGAATGTCAGACCCGCAGTGGGAATTGTGAGCAACATGCTGCTGGGCAAAAAGGGATGGGGATAACCTAGGATGTCTCTGCCCATGTGGAGGTTATTTCTGCAGCTGGCAAAAGGTTCTGGGGGAAGCTTCAGAACGACAAAGATGACACATTCCTTCTTTGCAGAGAGCATCAGTCCACCACTGCCATCTTGGGAAGAAAAATTACTTAAGCGTCTGCCAAGCACCTAATAAAAGGTCAATATTGTTATGATAGTCAAGGCTGCATGGGGAACACCAGTTTTTAGGCTCAGAAGGCCTGCAGTGTAGCTTCTATAGGAAGCACTGAATGTTTGGTGCCCAGAAGAAAAGCAAATTGTACTGAGCCAAGGAAAGTATATGGGAGTCAGGAGCTTCATTGAAATTTCCAGCTCATTGCCTTTCAGATCCCTCTTTCGTAAACTGTGGATGAAGTTTCTTTGATTCACGGAATTGTTTGGAGAACAAGATAATGTTTATGAGATACTTCAAAAGTAGAATGGTCAGAGTATTATTTTACTGCATTCATCTTCTCACTTCCTCGGTATCGTTGTCCCATAACAAGACCTCAGACCCTCTTAAGTGTTTCTTTACATTCACATCGCTGTTCAAAATGGATGCATATATGAATTTATGCTGGTCAAGAACTGTGAAAGGTTGTAGGCAGATCTTCATCTAGACCATTGAATGGCCACTATTTCAGGCAAAGATCTTGAGGCACCCATATTCCTCTATTATTTTAATTCTTGGCCCAGACTGTGTCTGCTGACAGCATTACAGCACGGGCACACAGGGCAATAAAATTGTTCTCTGAATGATCCTGGGAACAGATTGCAGAAGCAGCATGAACCAATGAAACAACAAAGAAAAGTACATCTGAGTGATTGCCCACAGAAGATTTCCCTGGGTTCTCATGTAGGCATTTCCATTAGAGAGAAGAATCTTAGGGCTGGGGTAGCTGAGCTGGTTGTCCACCCTCCAGGTTCAACCAGATGCCACATATCATCCGTAGCAAGCAAAAATGGGCTGTCTAGAAATATAGGGGGTATCTAAAGGAGCTGCTGGAATGAAACTGAAGCTACAAATAGCTAACAAAAAAACAGAAAGATCAATAATGCATTTACAAAATAAAAACCCAGACCAGAGGAAATACATTACAGCCACCTATTACTGTCTGAGAGAAAGGGGTAAAACTCATTCATCTGGCTTAAAGGCCATGTAGCTAATGCTTCCTGAATTTTTGCTGCCAGACAACGTACCTAAATAGAAGATTTATTCCTCTCCTACATACATAGCTAATCAAAAATTGTCATGGTGTTATGGGACATCTGTAACTGGCCTTGTGTGGAAGCTCTGTATTCCACTGGTAATTAAAATTACTCTCCCATTGCAACCAACTTCAGCTTCACTAAATCAGCCATTTATTTTCTCAGCTGTCAGGGTCCTGGCTGAAAACACAGGAACGATTCAACTTCCATCCTCCTCTTTCACAGTGCGGTATACAAGAAACATCTATACATTCTTCACTTTTCATAAGACATTTTATTCCGTTAACTCGGAGCAGATTTCCTCCAATAATGTACACATTCAAGGCAAAATCCAGCTCCCCTTGGATGGTAGGCTTCAAATGCAAAATAACTCTTTGATTCCTTTTTTCCCCATAGTTACGTCTCTCCCTTCAAAATGCTGTTAGACAAAACCCCAAGTTCTAACAGGTAACACCACTGAAAGTATCCACATCCCACACCAACCTACAAGCTTAGCTACAGGCTGGACCTTCAGCCTGTGTAAGAACTAGGCAGTGTCCCATGAATTTCATAGTAACAACCATTGGCATCGCTTTGCTTTTGAGGGACTTCCTTTGAAACAGATTTTACAGACGTTTCCAAATTTGGCATCAGTGCAAGCCCACAGAGTTCATCAGAAATAGCATCATTTACTGTGCTTCATGGAGAAGAAAAAAGGACTGGAACTCTGGAAATTCAGTCACTTGTAGGCAGTGTCAGATTCTTAAAATTAAGAAGCAAGACAGCTGTCCCCAGGAATTTCAGAGCAGATGAGGTTGGTGAAGACAAATTATATGTGCAGGCATGTGTAGGAGCCTGAATTCCTGTTCAGGAAACAGGGACTAAAGCAGGGGAATGACAATGCTGCATGCTCGCACCTGGATCTGGGCATGCTTGGGGGCTAAAATAGCCAAAATATATTCAGATATATAATACATTATATGATACAAAACTTCACTGAAAAATGAAGTTTTGTGGAAGGGCAAAGCAACCTACAAATTTGAAACAAGACCATAGAACAGGAGAAAAATAGGGATGGCCAAATCAATTATTTTTACATCCTCAAATGATTTTTTTTTCTATTTTGAAAATTGGCTGAACATAGTTTTAAAAGGTAATTAAAGGAGGTTTGAACAAATGTAAATGCCTCACCAAAACTTGGATGGTGCCAAAATATTTCATCCAGTCAAAACAGTTTTGTTTTGTTTGTTTATTTTCCCCAGAAAAAGGGAAATGGGGAATTAATTGCTATATTTATGCTTTCCTCATACGAAAATCAGCAGTTTGCAGTATGTGCTACAGTTGCCAGTCAATGTCACATCTTGTGACTGGACGTGACTAACCCACGTAAGGTCTGGTGGTTTCTGACTCGCCGCTGCCGCAGTGCGAGCGCTCGCTGCTCCCCAGCGCAAACTCCCTGAACTCTCAGGGGAAACAGAACTTCCCTCTCACGCATACAGCCGTCCGCTGCCACAGCATCTCCCTCTTCAGCCTGCTGCTCGCACTACCAGGACTGCTGTAATCCGAACATGTGCCTACAGTGACAAAATATAAGGCTTTAATTAAGATGCTTTTAAACACTCATCATTCCTGAGATTTCCTCCCAGTGAATCACGAGTTTATTTTCGTACGCCTGCGCCAGCCGTGCCTGCTGCACCAGCACTGGAGCTGCTAGTAGGGAAGGGGTTTGCGGGGACGGTCACCTCTCCTCCAAAACAGACGACATCGGTTACCCTCTCTGCACCATCCTTTTCCTCTTGCCAAACCACATCTTAAAGGCGAAAGAAGGAAACGTGGTGCCTGGGGTGGCACCGGGCAGAGAGGGACCCTCAGCCGTGGCTTTGAACATGGCACAGGCACTGGCGACCCGGTGAGGAGCTCCTCCGAAAACCAGCGCTGGTCGGTGAGGTGCTGTGGGAGGCAGAGGGGTACAACACAGTCACCTCCCCACTGGGGCTTCCTTTTGTGAGAGCATGCAGAAGGTCCTAGCCAGCTGCCTAACGTGCTTTTCGTGCCTTTCGCAGGCAGGGCCGAAACAAACACCCTTCTGAGCATCCTCACCTGCCGTGACCGCAGCCCTGCCACCAGCCACGGCTGCCGGCACAGCAGCCTCGCCCCAGAACGCGCAGCACCCGGCAGGCTGCGACGCTCGCTCCTTCCTGCTGCTGGCATGGGTTTTCGGCCTGTGCTATGATCATCGCTGCCCGCTTCCGCCCTTTCGCCTTCCTCCTGGCTGGGTCCGCGGCTCTGGTGACACTGCTGCCCAGCAGCCCCAGCTTCACACGCCGCTGGTGCCTACTGCAGATGAGCACAGTCGGGGAGGAATCACAGGCCAGAGGGGCCGTCTGGCTGGCTGCACCTCCTCTGTCTACACCTTTTCCTACGCTACACTCCCGCAGCGCAACACGGGGAGCCTGGGAGAGGGGCAGACATTGCAGCAGGGGTGGCTGCAGCAGCCTCGGGAGCGCGCATACCCTCTGCCCTGCGTTGGCACCACGTCCGGGCTTCGGCTTCGCTGTCTCTAGAGCTGAGCTGAACACCTTGGTCACACTGCAGAGGCTGAAACTGGGCTTTTCCAGTTCCTTCAGCTAGAAGGCTATTATGCAAGAAAAGTAGTCAATGTGGTTTGGTAAAATATTTTCTATGTTTTGAGCCTACTGCTTCAGAAAACTTTTTTTTCCAACAGCTTGCCACAAGGTGTGACTTTCCAGATCACTATACACTATGCCAGTAAAATGTCATTACTAACATTCAGTATGTACGTTCCTTAAAAACGTTGGATGGGAATAACAGTACTGATGCCCATAAATTTATACAAATCAAATTTAAAAAACAATTTTGAAATCAGCACATACTTGATTTTGTTCCTCACCAATGTACCTCTGCCAGTTTTACATCTGGACATGCTTCTTGCCAGGCACCGCTACTGATTTTTAGTTTATTCTTGTATTGTAAGAGCTGCAGAGACAACTATTGTCCTAGGCACTGTTTACTAAGCTATAGCAACATGCTGGATTTCAGAGACTCTTATCAGCTCTGCCACTGAGTGGTCCTTAAGCCAAAGTCCCACTTTTAAAGGAAAATACGTCAACGCAAACATGCTGCCTTAGCATCTCCAGATTTTCCAGCTAATCTCTTACAAGGTACCAGAAGCACAGTCTTGAGAACTCAGGGATAAAGCATATCAGGTTGTGATGAGTGCCTGGCGGCTTCCTTTTCATTATCCTAGAAAATAGATAAATTCTTTGCTAGCTTTGTGCTTGCAGAGTTCACAGGAATCGTCACCTAGGTATAATTCTTATTCTTAAGAAGCAAAAAAAAGGAAATCCAGCCAAGCAAACCCGCACTGGCAATCAACTGAGAAATGTAAAGAAGATTAGACACTACTTACAGTTTCTATACTTTTTTACAGATGTATAATCACCTGTTTGGATGGGATTTTTCTTCAGTACTTTCAGCTGTTTCCCCTGCTACAATTTACACATCCATATCTCCCACTTGACTTGTCATTACTGATAAAAACCTTACAAGACTATGTCTAGTGCTATTTCGCAGGACAGCCAAGAAACCAAACTGCTTCTGCCTCCGAGCATCACTCTGCAACCCTTCTCACAGCAAGGACGGCATTTTCCAAGGCCTGGGACAGGATGCCGAAGCACTGATGTAATCTGCCTCAACTGCCAGGCCCTTCTTTTCCTGTTTCTCTTCACTCAACAAACTCCTGAATCCTTCCAGCTCCACCATGTGACTCACACACAGCTTGTTCCATAAATAATTGGAAGTAGGAGGGAGCCGAGAGCAACAAAAACAGAACCTGAAAGTGCTGGAATGAGATCGGTTGCCTTGGTGTTGCCTTGGGTTTTTTTTTCCTTTTCCATCAGGAAATCTGCTCTTTAAAAGCAAAAAAAGAAAAGTCGTCATCTTTATTTAGCAGGAGTTAGCAATGCATGCTTTGTTCCCTGCAATGGGCCAAGCTGATGTCACCAGCAGCAGCTGGCTGATATATTCCTCCTCGTATATTCCTCAAACCCTTATACTGAAGTTGGGATGAGAGGATTCCAAGCTGATTTGCCTGAACGCAAGCCAGAGGAATAAAGTTCCTCTAGTGGCTTCATTTTGTGCTGTTGTAGGTGTTTATTAGCCATCACATACCTCACCTGGAACAGCGATCAAACCCTGTAATCTCCTAGCATCTTCCAGCCAATACTTATCAAATATTAATTATATTAACCTTCCATAATTCTACTCCTGTGAAGTAAAGCAGAACCTTTGTCTATCTTATCTCTATTTTAAACAGAAGACAAGAAGATAAGGGCAAGAATAGGTGTCTATGCCAACACACACAACAAATCTGCACTAAAAATGTGAGTAGAATAAAAGGACTGCATTTTCTTATCTGTCATATGATGCATATTCAACTGAAAAGGTTAGGTGGATTGGCTGAACTACGCATTAAACAGTGCTATCCAAGCGCTAGGAGCAAGGAGAGATATCACCAAGTTTTGACATATTATAAGAAGTGTGGGAGTGATATTGCAAGGAAGCAAACAAGCAAGGAAACAAATTGTATTCAAGGCCAAATTTCTCATCAATCACTTAACATGGTGCCCTCCAAAACAAGAATCATTTAGACCTGTGAGAGAGATTCAGCTTGCCTGCTTTCCGCTCTACGTGACTGATCTACACAGCAGACATTAGCGCAGATGTGAGGTTACCACACATTCAGGACAGGGTGGGAGCTTTGCCACAAACAGCTTTCAACTCATGTTATGGGTTTGTGTGGCAAGGTTTTGGTAGCCAGGGGCCTACAGGGGTGGTTTCTGTGAGAAGCTGCGAGAAGCTTCCCCCATATCTGATAAAGCCAATGCCAGCTGGCTCTGAGACGGACCCACCGCTGGCCAACGCAATCAGTGATGGTGGTAGCACCTCTGGGATAACATATTTAAGAAAGGGAAGAAAAAAACTGTGGGGAGACAGCAGTTGAGAGAGAGGAGTGAGACGATGTGAAAGAAACAACTCTGCAGACACCAAGGTCAGTGAAGAAGGAGGACGGAGGAGGTGCTTGAGACGCTGGAGCAGAGAGTCTTCCCTTGCAGCCCGTGATGAAGACCATGGTGAGGCAGGCTGTCCCCCTGCAGTCCACGGAGGTCCACCTGTAGCCCAGGGAAGGGACCCCACGCTGGAGCAGGTGGATGCCTGAAGGAAGCTGTGATCCCGTGGGGGACCCATGCTGGAGCAGGCTGTTCCTGAAGGACCGCACCCGTGGGAAGGACCCACGCTGGGGCAGTTCGTGAAGAGCTGCAGCCCATGGGAAGGACTCACCTTGGAGCATTTCATGGAGTTCTGTCTCCAGGGGAGGGACCCCACGCTGGAGCAGGGGCAGAGGGTGAGGAGTCCTCCCCCTGAGGGACAAGGAGCGGCAGAGACAGTGTGTGATGAACTGACCATAACCCCCATTCCCCATCCCCCTGCGCTGTTTGAGGGGTAGAGAAATGGGAGTGAAGTTGAGCCTGGGAAGAAGGGAGGGGTGGGGGGAAGGTGTTTTAAGACCTGGTTTTATTTCTCATTACCCTACTCTGATTTGATTGGTGATGAATTAAACTGCCCTTTCTCCCCAGGTTCAGTCTGGTTTGTCCGTGATGGTCATTGGTGAGTGATCTCGCCCTGTCCTCGTCTCGACCCTCGAGCCTTTCATCATATTTCCTCTCCCCTGTCCAGCTGAGGAGGGCGAGTGACAGAGTGGTTTTGGTGGGCACCTGGCATTTATCCAGGCCAAACCAAAACATGAAGGTTTTATTGATTGCACATTAATGTTACATGCGTACCCCAAATGGGCCAATGCTGGGGGGCACTCCTGATTTGTGTGCTCATTGTTTCTTCTGGACAATTCACATCTGAATGTATCACATAACTCATTCTGGCTCTCTGTTCTCTTATTAATTTCTGTGTTGCCAAATTGGATTAGCTGACCCACGGCCCACAGCACCTTTAAGATACACACACCTGTGAAAACAGTTTCCAGACCAGCAGGTCTGCATTTCTGCAGCAGAATTGTCACTGTGGATGCATGCCATGCAAAGCAGCTGTGCTTGTGGACAGCTACACCTGAGGTGCCCCCTTCCTTTTGAACACCTCCAGATCACCCCTGAGATTATTAACTCATCCACGATTGCAGCCCTGTTGCCCACTGCTGCAGGCTCTGGAACAAAATGGGAACGGATGTCTGAGTGTACCTAGTAAATTTTCGCTAGGAAAGAGCTCTCCTTGAAGTGGTCACAAGAAAAGAACAACAAAAACATCTATCAAAATAATAATGGAGCAAGAAAAAAAAATAGTACAAGTTCTCTACGATTTGGATTTATTTATCACAGAGAGCTATTCTTCAGTTATTTTGCCACTGAATCTTTTAAGGCCTTTCTTCTCCCTCTAGCCCCACATAGTTCAGGGGATCTGTCATACAGGTCTCCAGTGCCTCAGCTGCTCCTGGCTTGGTCATTACTCGTGAGTTAGACCAGCTCTACTCTCCACAGAAAGGCACTACCTTTTTCATCTCTGAAGTCAATTTTTCTGCCAGACTGTGGCACTGACACCCTCTGGGTGTGATTCAGACAATTTTCTCACCCACTTCAATGAGACTTGACTCTGTCTTAAGAGGATAATTTCTTCCCACAGCTTCTGGGAACATCAAATGAAATTGGACTGTCACTTACTGGACCCCACTTTGTCTTGTTTTTAGGGCAGCCTAAGTCTCCAGTGTACTGGATCTGCTTTCTTTTCACTTCTTTCAGCCTGTGTTTTCTTTCAGCCTGTGTTATCCTTTTACCTGTTTTTCTTCCACAACACAAAATAATCTGCCTTGTCCTCATATAGGGCTGGAAATTCACCAGCATGGCTCAATCTGCAAGGGAAAAGGTCATCCCAAATTTCCCTTGTATAGAGATCTTCAGGCGCCCAAAAGAGTTGCTCTCATGAGGATGCCACTGCCTGGGCCCTCTATAATTCTGCTTGCTGAAAACACAGCAGGAAAGCATCAGCGTTAGAGCAGGTAGGAATATCTGTTCAAATATCCAGGAATATCTGTTGACATTGTGAAGAAACCTGTCACAGAATACACCATTCTCCTCCACAGTTGTACCCACCACCTTGGCAGAGCAGATTCTCTGCCCCTGCAAAGCTATCCCAAGAAAGCTGAACTGAAATTTTTGTGGGTTTCTCTCCCATACAAAGCTTTATGGGATGCAGGTCCTGGATCTGACTTCATTAGGATATATGAGGCGGGCCAGGGCCAAAGGGGCCTTCCCAGCTTGTCCTCGCTGTCTTTCCCACCCTGTAGCAGGTATGTGCTGTCCTCAAAATCTGCCAGGCCCATCTCTAGAAGTATTCAGATTTTTTCCCTAAGGCAAATGGTCAAACCAGGAAATGTTGCAACCCACAGCAAAAGAGAATTTAAAACCGGGAAGAGACACTCCAGCTAAAGAAGGAAGAGATCTGGATGTGTGTCTCGCTGTCGCCGCAGTATTCTCTCCTAGACCCATTTTTCAGCACAGCACTGGCAGGAAGGCAAAACCAGCAGGCTCCTGCCAGGTCACTCACCCTAGCCCTCTGCGAACACACGCGTCCACACCACCCTTTGCCAGTCATGACCACAGCAAGGTCTGTCCGAAAAGCAGTCACGCATCCCGCTTGTGGGGCTACCGTTCGAATGCCTAGAAACCATTTTCTGATTTCAAGCTTAAATTTATTCCTGGTCATTTGTATTCTAAGCCATCCATGGCTCCTTTTCTCCTCTCTGGTATTTACCCGCCTGATGCATTTCCAGACAGCAAACATATCCCATTTCTGCTTTTGTTTTGCAAGGTTAAACAAATAGTTCCCTTCAATTTCTTACTATAAAGCAGGATCCCCGTTCTGCTGATCTTTCTCACTGCCCTTGTCTGCATCTGCCAGTTCCATTTCACCTTTCTGCAAAGAGAGTGATCAGAACTACATGTGGTATTGGAGTTAAAATTAGCTACCTCAAAATGGGGAGAAAAAGGATCACTTCTGAGGACCAGCTAAAAACTTGTAAAGAAAACCCCATCGACACTTACAGCACCCATTAGAACTAAACTCCTTCATGCCTTGTATCTGTGGAAAAAGACTTTAAGAATAGCACTGTGTGGCTGTTCTGTCTAAGGATTAGATGGTCAGTTGGTCGTCACTACTATTATCTTGTATAAATATGTTATAAAATGATCCCAGACTCAAGAAGAGGTTGATAGAAAATAAATTGTAAGGTCTCTGGGATGTCTACTGTGTCATGGTGACATTGCTTCTGGCCCTGAACTTGGGATTAAGGGCTTGCGGCAAGGACGCAGAACTCGAGTGAAAGCCTATGCGCTGATATCAGCAGGCAGAAAACCAGCTCGAGAGGAGTGATTCTCATATTTCTGAACCAACGGACCTTTGCAAGTCCACAGAATTTCCTTTCTTTAGGTGGGAGCAGAGCGTGGGGAGTGGCCTGCTGAACACCTGTAAGGCCCTGTACATCCCTGCAGCCCCAGTGTTTGCCACCTGCCGGGATGCATCCTACATAAGCCCTGATGCAGCCTCTGCAACCAACCAAAATCATTTTCTGTAGCCTTCTGACCACAGAGGGTTTCCCTGGAGCAGAGTTTGTGCAATGCTTCCCTAGGAACATACTTGGACACAGAGAGAAGCTTTCAGAGACAGTTTATGAAAGCTCATGGACATATCTTCTCAGGCCAGATGTAGAAACACCCTCACAACGAAAACCAAAATGGCTCTACCCGGCAATCATTTCAGTGACTTTGTTTCTGCAGTCCCAGGAAGGATTCCTTCAGTTCTGAAGGTAGCACAATGCAACCACAGCAGATACTGTCAATTTGCTGCATTAGGAGTCCTTCCAGGGAAAAAGTGTGTCACTTTCTGGTACCATTCTGTCTTGCATGGATGCATTCTCCAAGCAGGAAAAGGGGAAAGCCAAGAGATTCCCACCACCATCTGCTTTCTGTCCTTTACACACAGAAAATTTACGTTATGAACAAAGAAAAGAAATATGCATGCACTAGAGCCACAGTGCCAGCAACATCCTCAGAGTATTGGCCAGACCTTCTCTGTAAGCTGTTTTTGAAGCCATCAAAAAATAGAGGGATTTCTTCCACACTTATGACAGAAATAAAGTTCAGAATGCCTTATGGCTACCTCAAGCAATTGCTCGACTTCAGCACTTACTGTTTCACAGGCCTCAAGAATAGCTACTGTCCAGGTTAATTCCAATTGTACATCCTTGGTAGGTTAGATTTATGCCGAGATATGCTAGTGCTCTACTTGCATACAGCAGAGAGGAACAACATCCTTGGGTCTGAACTTTTCCAACTGTCAGCCTTGCTAAGGTCTGTAGTGCACGCTTAGTTGGGTTTACATGGCAATCGAACAAGAAATGTTTGTTTCTAGGTCTTTTCATGTGGAGATATTTGAAACAGAGATATTGTTTGTAGCACAAATGACTTTTCAGGGTATCACATGGATGTCAATGAAACACACTTTTGCCGGCATTGGTTGAAGTCACAGAGAAGTCACAATCTCAGAGAGGCTCAGCTAGGCAGGCACGCCCAGGCTCTCATGCCTGCTCTGTTTTCTTGCAGGAGACTCTGTCTGTACACATATTTATTCATGGGAGAGAACTGTTAACAGCAGCAGAAGTGTAACAGAGTTTTAAACTTGCTTACTAACATTTTCTTGACCTAATGCCCAACCTACTGGAAACTGCCAGAGAGAAAAACATTAAAGTAGCTGTAAATACAAAATTTCTTGTGAAGGGATGAAAGCCAACTCACAAGGCTGAGCCTTTCCCCCAAGAAGTATATAGAAAGCTGGTACTAGGAGAGAATCCAGGACATCTAACAGTACTTAATGTCTTGAGAATAGGTCCTGAGACTGTATTCAAGTCTCCTTTTCTCATCACAAGAACCTATTAGCTCATCTGCCTTAGGGCATAAATCTCTTTGCGTCGATTCAAGCATGCCCACAGTGTACCTATGCACTCCAACACTGTTACCTATGCTAGTAAACTGTGAGAGAGCTCCCCGGCATGAACATAGCCTGCTCCAACGAGTGCTTTCCCAAGCAACTTCTGGACCTGTTTTGGCCGCGGGAGCGTGCCAGGAACCGCACCCAAGCAGCAGTTTGCTTGCAGGCACCTAGAGCAGGCAAACCCAGCCCACTGGCACAGATGCAGGCTGTTCCATGCCAGTTGGCCTCGATGGCTGGGACCATTCCCAGGCACGTTTAATATAGTGGTATAAACCCAGCCTAAGTCCTTTAACAAAATTACAAAGTCAAATCAAATCGTCACTGAAAAGCTGTTATGCATACGGTTTTAATAGTGTACAATTTTGCAAGTGTCTGGCATTTTCTGGGCTCGCTATGCTAATAGTGTGCTCCAGTTACACACACTGAAACAATTTCTCAGCTAACCATGGAGTTGCTGCGACGCAGAACTCCAGAAAGGCTGTAATGAACTGGCTCCTATAGAATGACAAGGGTGGAAGAACCTAAAAAAAGACTTTCTGAGGTCAAGTTTGGCCACGACCTAAGCTGCTATCAATAAATCTTTTCTACATGTAACAATCTCATGGTAATTTTCTGCTGTGTCATTGCAACTGCCTCCCACAGCCAGGCACCACCTGAAACAATTCCAACAAAGCAACTGCTCTCCTCTTCTGAGAGCAAAGTTGGAAACACAGATGTGATTGATCGGAGGTTTGGCAAACTCCAAACTCTATTTTTAACTCAAATCACAAGCTCTAGGGTGTCTCATTAAATTACTGAAATAAACATAATACCTTACTTCCTTCAAAACCAACATGCTGTCAGTCCAGTTGGAAGGGACTTCCAGAGGTCTGCAGTTCAACCTCCTGCTCAAAGCAGATCTAGTTAAACCAAGTTGCTCAGGGGGCAGCTGTGTTTTGAAGATCCCCAACGGTGGTGAGTTTACAGCTTCTCTAAGAACCTGTTCCGGTGTTTGACCACCTTCAGGGTAAAAAAATCTTATACAAGTCAGAATTTCCCATGTTCCAGCATGTGTTTGGTTCTTCTTGTCCTGCCATGGTGTGCCCGACAAGTCTGGCCCGATCTTCTCTATATTGTCCCACTGGGTAGCTGTAGACAGCAAAAAGATCTCTCCTCAGCCATTCTCTTCTCCAGGTGGGACAGACCCAGGTCTCAGCCTCTTTTCACACATCCTGTGCTCCAGGTCTCTAACCATTTTGGTGGCCCTCCACTTAACTCCCTCCAGTATATCAATGCCTGCCTTGTACTGGGGAGCCCAAAACTGGGCATAGTACACCAGATGCTGTCTCACAAGTTTCCATGATCTTCCCAGGGTTTGAGGTGAGTCTGAGCAACCCGTAGCTCCCTGGATCCTCCTTCCTCTCCTTGAATGCAGGTGTGATACCTATTCTCAGGCAGCAGGAACCTACCTCACTCGCTTATACTCACTCGCTATAACCTTTCAAAAAGGATAGAGAGCAGCCTCGCTATGACATCAGTCAGCTCCCTTTGCACCCTTGGGTGCATCCCATGTGGTCACATGGACTTCAGTATGTCAGGCTGGCTTAGTACTCTCTACTGTATCTACAGAAAGTAATGAGATTTGCATTCCCACAGACTCTGCTAGAAGGCTCAGGGAAGCAGGAAGCAAGAAATTAGATTATTTTGGTTTCTGTACCTTTTAGACACATATCTGGTCTGTCATGTGCACTGAAATTGCAAGAGTCAACAAAGACTTTATTCTACTCTGTATGTCCAAATGGGCCAAGTTCAGACTGCACAGTGACCCTAATTCTTAGTCTTCTCAGTTCCCAAGGCAGAGGTTTTAGTAATACTGTTTTTCAATGCAGGATATAGTATGTATTTGTAATATACTGTAAAATGCAACATAGAATATGAAAAGCTTGACAGCTAAAAGCCTACCCCGTACTCTGCCTCCAAAATTAGAGACAGTTGAGCAAGGCCCAAACAGATTTTTTTCCTCCTTGCACTTATCTCTATCTCTATGATGATTCTTTACCACAGGAGCTTTATGAGATATGATATGGCCTTTAAAGTAATTGGTCCAGGCCCTTCATAATAAGGACAGCTGAACTCAGTTTGGTTCGCTATGATTGATGCTAATTCTGGTTGCTTCCATTAGGAGGCTTGCTGTACTATGAACAGTCAGGGGAAAAAACACCACTACCTTCATTAGGGGAACTTCCATACCTTTTAATAAAGGACAAACCCATCAGACCTGTGTGTCACCAAAGCCACATCCACCGCTAAAGCGCTTTGTTGGGTCAGGGCAGGAGGTGATGACACCATTCACTGAGCATTTAGGCCAGTGCAGGCACAGCCCATCGCATGATTAGGCCCTAAGAGAAGCATCAAGGATAAATTACAGGACATTTTTTTCTAACAAAGGTTCAAAACCCAGTAACAGAAGATACGCTGTGCCCTGACAGCTACTGAATTCAGTCTTGCATGGACTGCCAGTGAACTTGGTTGGTTGGTCTGCATCTTTCGCAGTGACTCATGTTGTGACACACTTGTCAGGGGAATACTCACATCACCAGAAATACACACACAGGGCAAACAGGCACAGTATTACAAAGGGAGGTCAAATTATGGTTCCATTAACCTTCAGAGCATCTTTTTAAAAGGAGACGAAAAACAAAACAACAAACAACCAAACCTAACCTCCAGCTAAAAATAGGAGCTCTTCAGCTGAGCTCTTTTGTACCAGACCAAATATTTATAGATTGCTCAAAAATCCTGAATAATGGGGGGTTTAATGGAGTCTGAGAGGTTCTTTACTAAAATAGTGCTAACGGGTACCATGATGAGGCTTCTCTACCCTTTACCACAGGGGGCATTGTGCCAGCAGACGGTTTTGCAGTCTCTACCACCATGGATAATTCATATTTCATAATTAACAACTCCTCAGAGGGAAGCAAATGATCGTTCCTGGAGCTTAATGGCAAAGTAAGTGGGTAAATAAATAAATAAAACCTACAGCTTTCAGATTTCTGTCACATCCATCAGGAAAATCTCAGAATAAAATGCAGAGAGAAAGATCTATCAAAGACAAACCACAAAAACAACAATGGCATGTTTTTGACTGCCATCCATCTGCAACTGGACATGGTGAAGGATTTGGGGCAGATGGACAGTGCACTCAAATTTTTAAAATCACTTGTTTTTATTTAAGAACTTCCAGTGTTAATTTTTAAACTTTCCACCAGAAAATAAACGGCTCATTGTAGTGTCAAAAACTGTCAAGAAATGAGTAAGAGACCTGCAGAGTTCTTCATGCAGCCCTAGGGAGGGCTCTCTGGTGACAGCAGACAACCCAGAGTGTGTTTAAATAACTCAGATGCTAAATCCCATGGAAAAATAGTGGGTTTTGTTTGCTACTCGTAACGTTAATAAACAGCCTCCATTCCTTACAACCCCATCCTGACTCTTTTTTAGGGCACAGGATTTTAGAGGAGCCAGTGGGGTAGTTGAGGTCTGAGTGTCAATTCAAAGGACTGAGATGTTTGGCTCTGAAGCTTGGGTTTGCCTGACTGTAAAGACAGGAGAGAGCAACAGGGACCAGAGCCAAGGCTAAACCTGGACGTCTCTGGACTCGGCCTGCCCACAGGTTACGTCTGGAGCATCCATTCTCCTCCACAGCAGGACTGGAGAAGTACTAACAGTCACAATCATGCAAGCTATGGTATTAATCCCTATGACTTTTATCCCTCCATTTCACAGCGACTTTGTTTATGACTCAATCACCAAGAGAATTCTGGAAGCTTTTATTCTGGCGATCCCAAAGCATTTTTTTCCTTTTATGAAAACGTTAGTATTTCTTTGGGGTGTGGTATATAACTTGGATATAAATTTTGGCTGAGGGCTAAGGCTGACTAAGAAGAGTGGGAATGACATTTTGCAAGAGATCAACCTTTTTGAGTTCTCTCAGTTATTACTGTGAATAACTTAGGCACCTTATTTTGAAACAACATATCTAAAATACATGCTGAAAGGCTAAAATATACATTGCAAAGTATTGATCCTTACAATACCAGATTTAGAAAAGTTCAGTGCAAGAAACTGGCTTTAATCCAGTAAATAAACAATGCCTCTTATTTTGTTTCAGACAGCTGGAGGGGGTAGCCAAATCTCGGTTCAAACCCAGAAAAAATCAAGTCCAGCTTTTCTTATTTTGCTAATAAAATGAAGTTTCATCCTCCTGGGTGAACACTTAGTAATAACGATTGCTTGAAGATTTTGTGACCTCTAAACAACACCTCCTTGACTTTGCATATCGTTACAGTTTCTCTGAGTGCCAGTCACCGGAGCAGTACATGCCAACTACTGTCCTTTTCCTCAGCAGTGGCTGCCTTCCAACAACTTTGGTTATATATAACTACTGGAGTGTTTGAGGAATTTGGAGAATGAAAAATCTCCAGCAGACTAATTTGCCCAAGTCTGTAGTAGAAGCTTGAGACCTATCCCTACATTTCCTAATTAATGGTAATTCAGGAATATCTATTTTGCTGGCCTCTGTACAGTGCATTACATCTGCAGTCCACCCAGACCATGGCTCCTAGATGTCTCTTTTAGGGGCAGTGCTCATGTGAACCTCCACCGGCTCCCATTCCCTTCACAGCCGTTCCTTTCCGCTACTTCACCACCTCCCTCTTAGTGGTGCCAGGACACTTCCCGATTAGAAACTCGTGTCTCAACAAACCTCAGGCCGCAGCACTTTCCTCTTAGGGACCATTTGTTTGGGATGTGGTTATACAATACAGCTATAAACATCACAAGGTGAACTGATCAGGGAATTGATCCAGGTTTTGAATCAGGATATTTTTCACTGAAATAAGTTCCTTGATCTGATTCATCACTATAACTAATGAAGAATGAAACAAAAATGAGGAGACTGGTGGTGCTGAAGGTGGCACTGGCATCAAGAGTATCCACAGATGTCTTAAACGGTCTTTCTGTGCCCACAAGTCGCTACAAAGCTGCTTTATGCCAAAATTGATGGCCTTATCTCACCTGCTGATGGAGCATATTGACATCTGTGTAGGCCATGGATCAAACCTAAGAGCAGCTCCCCAGGCAAGAACCAGGCAGAGCACTAGAGGAGTTCATCCTTTTCCTGTGATGCTGGGTCCAGATGAAAGCACAATGATCCGGAGGAGAGCTCTGTCTCCTGTGCTCAGTGTGTGCTGGCCAGGGGCTATCCCTCTGGCCAGAGGTGGCCAGGAATTGGATAAAGTCTGTACGATGGACTCCAGGGCATATCCCAGGCTACAGCATATCAGCTTAGTTCAAGCGGAGGACTCACGCTGCCCAAGCTTAGACCGCTTGCATAAGGAACGGAGAGAGAAGACCTCCGTCATTTAGGCACTCTCAGTCACTCTCTGAAGGTCCCATTGGCATATGATGCCTGCACTTTTATTTTAGGCTCTCATGATAGACAAAAATAAAGCCAGACAATGTGAATACTCCATACCCTTTAAAAAGGATAGGAAGGAGGACCCTGGGAACTACCGACCTGTCAGCCTCACCTCTGGGCCTGGAAAGACCATGGAGCAGATCCTCCTAGCAGCTGTGCTAAGGCACATGGAGGACAGGGAGGTGATTTGAGACAGCCAGCACAGCTTTACCAATAGCAAGTCCTGTGTGACCAACCTAGAGGCTTTCTATGATGGCGTGACTAGATCAGTGGACAAGGGAAGAGCTATGGATGTGATCTGCCTGGACTTCTGTAAAGCCATCGACACAGTCCCTCACAACATCCTTCTCTCTAAATTGAAGAAATATGGATTTGATGGGTGGACTGTTTGGTGGCTAAGGAATTGGTTGGAAGGTCGCAGCCAGAGGGTAGTGGTCAACAGCTCAATGTCCAAATGGACGCCAGTGACGAGTGGTGTCCCTCAGGGGTCTGTACTGGGACCAGTGCTGTTTAACATCTTCATCAAAGATTTATACAATGAGATTGAGTGCACCCTCAGTAAGTTTGCAGACAACACCGAGATGAGTTGTGCAGCTGACACACCAGAAGGACGGGATGCCATCCAGAGGGACCTGGACAATCTCGAGAAATGGGCCTCTGTGAACCTCATGAGGTTCAACTAGGCGAAGTGCAAGGTCCTGCATCTGAGTCGGGGCAACCCCCGCTATCAGTACAGGCTGAGGGATGAGGGGATTGAGAGCAGCCCTGCCGAGAGGTACTTGGGGGTACTGGTGGATGAAAAGCTGGACATCAGCCACCAGTGTGTGCTCACAGCCCAGAAGGCCAACCATATCCTGAGCTGCATCAAGAGAAGCATTGCCAGCAGGTCAAGGGAGGTGATTCTGCCCCTCTACTCTGCTCTGGTGAGACCCTACCTGCAGTCCTGTGTCCAGCTCTGGAGCCCCCAGCACAAGAAGGACATCGACCTGTTGGAGCGGGTCCAGAGGAGGGCCACAAAGGTGATCAGAGGGCTGGAGCACCTCTCCTATGAGGAAAGGCTGAGAGAGTTGGGGCTGTTCAGCCTGGAGAGGAGAAGGCACCGGGGGGACCTTATAGCAGCCTACCAGCACCTGAAGAGGGCTTACAGGAAAGATGGGGAAGATACTTTCAGCAGGGCTTGACACGATAGGACAAGGAGCAATGGCTTTAAACTAAGAGAAGGTAGATTTAGACTAGATATAAGGACAAAATTTTTTACGATAAGGGTGGTGAAACACTGGCACATGTTGCCCAGAGAAGTAGTGGAGGCCCCGTCCCTGGAAACATTCAAGGCCAGGTTGGATGGTGCTCTGAGCAGCCTGGTCTAGTTGAAGATATCCCTGCTCACTGCAGGGTGGTTGGGCTAAACGACCTCTAAAGGTCCCATCCAACCCAAGCATTCTATGATGATATATGTGTCCCTACTTACCATGTCTTTTGTCACTTTGAGGGTTGAAGGAAATGAACAGGGGCTCTAACATTGCAGACTGCTCAAATCCCAGAAACGCTATTACCGATGCATGTTTGCAAAAGCCATCAAACAGCAGTATGGAACAAATTGTTCGGCAGAAGAAAATCTTTAGCTAGCAGTCGAAGATTAGATCCTTTTTTAACCATTGTCTTACTGCAGTTTCTCACACCATCACTGGACATTTGAAATTCTATCTAGAAACCCTTGTATACATAAGAACAATTTCCACCTTCTTTATTTTAACTCTGTACTTTGTGGTACACAGAGTTCATCTGGATCGCAGTGCGAATTTTGTGCCTCACACCTCTGTTCAGACTCAGACATAGCAGATGCATCAGCAGGCGTGAAGTTTCAGACCATCTAGCAGAATGTTACAGCTCTGGAATTCTTCTTCCCTTTTTTCTCAGTCATATTTCTCACTCATTGAGTAGAGTGAGGATACATATCTCTGGTCTTGTTTCCCTATAATGCACTTCATTTTCTTTTTCTTCGAAGCTGTAGTAGGAAAATCAGCTTCTTAAACAGCTGGGCGAGGCCAACAGTTTCAGCAGCTATCATTATGGCACGCGAGGTCAGAGGCTCTCACCTGCAGGGCAGTGGGTATACCATCCCCACCAGAGCTTTATAAACTATATTAAAATCTTTCTTCGTTGTTCTGTCTTAACACCATCAAGCACGGGCAGCATAACACAATGGAGACAGCATGTGATTAAAAGGTACCATGTAACAAGCTTCCATAGATTTGGGTTTTTTTTAAAATGCCTAAATGCATTACAGAGTTCTCGTGCATTTGTGCGCTTGTGCAGCAGCCCACAGCGGAGATTCTGCTGGCTCTCCCCCAGACTCTCAGAGACCGGCATGTGGCAACCTGGGCTGAACATAAAAAGGAGGGCATAGGAAAAAGTTACAAGGTCTTAAAATGTTCATGGTCATTTGCTTCTGGCTTTCAGTATATAACAAATAAATATACTCATCTTGTTAGTACAATCTTAGTAATCAAGAACCCAGACTGTTCTGGTTTTGCATGATACTGTTCTAAATCTCTCGTGCATTACACTCGTGTGGGCACATGTGCACACACTCCGCTACAAAATTTTCTGCTGTGATCCCCCCAGCTAAAAAGCATTACAGCCACTACTGGCACCAGCAGAGAAGGGAAGGAGGTACAGCATACTTTTTAACAATGAGGCTAAGCAAGCCAGTAATTAGAATTTGCTATGGTCAGCTGCATTCCAGAACACTTTACTAAAGGCACATTAGAAGTCTGTCCTTTCTGAAAGACTTTCTCCTGTAAGACTCACATTCATGCAGAAGGCAGACATGCATCTGTGGTTCGCAGCCTTTCAATAAATAAGTCGCCCACAACTAAAATTTAAAAACCTGGAGAAAGCAACAGATGAACCCAGCTTCTGAAGAAGCGAAAGAGACTTCCCCGCAGTGAGGATGTCACACACAAAGCTACTTGAACAGAACATCTGTTGGCTATAATCTGATAGCAGTCTAGTTTTTGTACTGCACAAAGAGATCCGAAAACACGGGCAGATGCGTGGTTAAAGGCTGTGCACAGGATGGGGACCATCCTGTGCTACCCTCTCCCAGCACATGGAAGAACAAAACCCCACGCCTACCAGAGCGCCGTCTCTCTGTCAGCACACATTTGGACAGCCGAAGACCCTACGGCTTGTTTTATGGAGTACCAGCCTTGCATCAGTCAACCTGAGCCTTTGTCCTTGTGAAATCATGCCAAAACGCTGCTCGGGCCAGGGACAGATGTCCTTTGTTCCAGAGCAGACGTGGCCTTGCTTTGTGCCCTTTCTTTCACGGCCTCCTGGCTGGGGCTGCAGCAGAGCCCCGTCCCCTAAATTGCCGTGCCTGACCTCTGCCGCAGAGGCACAGGGGACACCCCTGCCTTGGACGCAGAGCAGCTGCGTGAGCTGTGAGGGATCCGCTGCCGGGATCTGTTCGCCGCGCCGCGGGGAGTTCGTGCGTGTGCTCGCCTTCCTGTCTGCGCTTGGTGACTGCAGGAGCTGGCACGCCTGTGACTGAAAGCGGTGACACCAGCGCCGAGGGTGCCGAGCAGCCGGACGCGGGGAAGCACCGGAGTCGCGACGGCCGAGTCAGCCGCCCCAGCCAGCTCGCGCCCGTTTGTCTTGCAGCAGGCTGCACAGCAAGCTTCCCATCAAGCCACGCTTGCTCGGTGCATTAGAAAAGTGCATTAGAGTGGTCTCAGCTCTCCCAAAGCAGAACAAAATATCTGAATTTGCGTCCCTGGGCTGGCTATTTCTGCTCTGATCTTTGCACGCAGAACACCGCTCGCATTTCATCCCTCACCAGCCCTCCACACCATTCCTACAGAACTCATTGATGGAGGCAAGGATAAAGACATTTAATTCTGCTTCCCCACAGAGTTCAGCTTCTTTACCATCATTCAGAAAGAAATTCCCTGTCCACAACTCTTAAAAAGTTCCTGTCCAACAGCATGTGTGGAATCACTATGGCTGTGCCTAACCTGACCTTCAGCATATTGCAGGATGCTGAATCACCCAGATCTTCTGTCTTTGTAGATCGTCTCCCTACCTTTTCATTTGTGCCAGCAGTAAGTAGCACAGCAACTGGAAAACAAGCCACTTCAAATAATTTAAAATTAATTTTTTACTTTTTGCTAAACTCATTTTTAGCTGTATCAGTTCCCTGAACCACTCCACTGCCTGATAACAGAAGTCTCTGGGGTGTGAGCGAGCAGGGACTGAAGGCTGGCTGGATTTGGACTGGCTTCAGCCATGGTGAAACTGTGTCTTCCTTTGAGAAGGGAGGCCTCTACCAAGGTATGACTCGTGCAATGACCTGGAAGGTTTAAAAAACCTGTGGTGAGTGATAACAGCAAAGCCTGAGGTAGAAGAAAAGGCTGAAGGACAAGCAAGGCTGTGTGAAGTAGCCAGTCCCTTGGTGGAGCATGTAATGCTCCTCTCTTTCATACACGCCATTAGTTGGTTGGCTCATGGCTGAAGATTAAGCTGTCTAATTTCTAATCACTGCCTGGTGTGGCAAGGACTTGCTACACACACCTTCTGGAGGGAGAAGCTATGAAGTTCACATCTATGAAGTTCAAATAGAGAAATATCTTCAGATACCCAGAGGAAGAAAAACTCCCTGTGAAACCTGAGGCAG
The DNA here is from genome assembly GCF_030867145.1 of Opisthocomus hoazin. Classification (NCBI taxonomy): domain Eukaryota; kingdom Metazoa; phylum Chordata; class Aves; order Opisthocomiformes; family Opisthocomidae; genus Opisthocomus; species Opisthocomus hoazin. The sequence continues at coordinate 109,079,072 of NC_134416.1, read as the reverse complement.
CTACAAGTGTTCATGGAACTGGCGGGGAGAGGATCTGAGTCTGTCTTGAAAGGGTGGGGAGAAAATATCACTATTTTCCTAGAGAAAATACCTTAATGTCTTTTTGGTCATTGTCAGGAATACCTCTGCAGTTGGAAACTGTGGAATGATGGTAAACTGTAGAGAAAAAAAAAAAAAAAGAGATGCCCCCTGATGTCTTACGTTCTCTTCCTGAAGCATATATGGTAGTCACAGCTTTTCAAGTTGGTATCGTATCTTAAATTTGTAGGGACATTTTCTGTAAGTTGGGATATGTAAGGGCAAGTGAAAACAATGTTTTCTGGCCTCCAGAGTATACGAAACAGCTCTTGTCTTGGAAAAACAGAATCATTAGGTTCAAGTGCACAGGCTTCCTCAGAGGCCTCACTTCACCAAGCAAATTCCTTAGATCCTACTACCTGAAATGGTGACACCAGGGGTTTCAAAAGTAGTATCCCAGTTATTCTGCATCCATCCCATTTCTGTAACAGTTTTTCTCACTGAATTCAGAAATACCTCCCACCCCAGTACAGTCACTATACAAAAATGCTCCTTTCTTCCAGGAGTTGAAGAGGGACACATGTCTTATCATCAGCCTGGAGATTAGGACCAGTAGATGGATGTCAAGGGTTAGCCTTGATCATCAAGCACCTCTCTCTTCCTCAGGCATGGACACAGGCTACAGGTCCCTCCCCCAGGACTAGCCCTCTCCCAAAGTTTATCTTGAACATACAACTTCTTTCAACCAGACTAATCTCCCCCATTGTCTAGACTGCACAATACAGCTTTCAAACAAGAAGTGCAAACGAGGACATTGGAATGTTCTCTCCTTATCCCTCCTACGTGAACAGCCAAGAGACCAACAGGGAATAGAGACTTAGATCTTTGATTTAGTTTACACACTGCAATAAAATCGCAATTCAAATCGTAATGATATGACAGGAGGAGGATTTCTTGGGTATATTCATAGACTCCACAGGCATTTCCTCGGAGATATTCTTTGAAATTCAGGGCAAAGAGCTTCCTCCTCAGACAAAGGGTTTTCTGTCTTTTCTAGATGACTTGTTGCAGAGGCCTCTCCTTGGCTTGCCACTTGCACTCCGATTGTCAGACACGACCTCTTTCTGTGAGAAACCCTCAGAAAGCCTTTGGTGCTGTTGGCGTCGACCCCCCATGGGAAAACCTGTCAGTGTGAAGGAAGAGGAGGAGATGTTTATAATGTGTGACAATTGGGTGGCTCTTGGCCAGCAAGAAGTGAGGTCCAAAGGTCATGTATGCCCTGCTCTGCTGCCTGTTCTGAATGAATAGTAAAGGTCCAAACAAAACAGCCCTTGCTATAGCCTTCTGCTGCAGGTTCTTTGACGGTGTTTCAAGGATTTTATTCTAAAAATTATTCTTCTGGCCACAGTTTCCACCTGGTTTTCCCAGAGTTGGTGGATGGTCAATTAACTCGCGTTTGGGGAAATCAGCAGGTTTTTGTTTGCAATCATTCATGCAAATCTTTCTCTGCCTTCAGCCTGAGCTGATTTGCAAACAAAAACAACTAAAATAAACATAGCTATAACACTGCCTGGTTCAGAGTCAACTGAATATTCAGCTCTGGAAGCACTATGTGATTTTTAGGTAAAAGCATAAATCAGTCCCGATTTTTGAAAGAGACCCATCACCAGATGGGCCTGCCTCGGAGCCAGGGGCTGACGGAGTTAGACTGCGCTCACGCTTCCTTCCTGGGAGCAGCGGCAGCAATTTCAGTGGAAATACTCACAGAGTAAAAGCTGAACCCTGAGCAGGAGCCTCACAATCTAGTCTTTTGAGTTAACTCCACTTCCTTGGCTTCCACATTGACTGGTTGCGAGAAAACACCCTTCAAATAGTTCCTGGCTTATTCCCCTGACGTCCCTGCTCCTCACCCCGTGCTGTTCACTTTCAGCTCTGCCGACATGGCTCTTTGCATGGCCAAACTGTAAAACCAGTTGAAAAAAAAGAGGATGGACATTTAGGGGAGAGGAGGGAAATAAGGAGTTATAACACAAATTGGTTCCCCGAGCCCATTTAAGATGGGATCCCACCAGCCGCTGTGTTAGCCCAGCCGAGTGGGGAGGCTGGAAAGGAGAAGGGGGAACCAGGGCAGGTGGAGACGGAGCAAGTCTGGCTGCTGAGCATAACGGCTTGTGAAACCCTGACCTGGCCTGGCCGGGACAGGAGCTCCGTAAGCCAGCGCTGCAGCTGCTGCAGCACCCGTCCCATCGTGCCACACCACGGGGCAGCCTGAGAAGCAGATTTAAATCCCCGTGGACCTTCAAAAGAAGATAAAAAATCTGTAGCTTTGTGGGGGAAAAAAGCAGAGGATATGTTTCACTGCTCCTCGCCTTTTATGATTAGATACTGATCTGAATTTCACTGAATTCATTTGAAAGACTGTTACTGAGTGCACTGCCTTGGATCAAGACTTCAGATCAAAAATTTTAAAGACTTCGTCAACTCTTCCACTGGCTACAAAGCACTGAGAAGGAAGCCTGGGAAAAGATACAAAAAGGAGAAAGAAACACAGAGAGACAGAAACAGCTGTACGCGACTGAAACAGGATGTTACTGCGAGATGTAGTTTATAATAATTAGTTGATCAACATGCTAGGCAAGGGATTTTTTTCCATTCTGAACCAGTAGATGCACAGATGGGGTCTATAATAGAACTGGCATGTGTCTGGATTTTTTTTTTTTAAGGCTGCATAATTTTACAACCACTACTAACATTCACGTGTGTTCATATAATGGTAAGTGTACTCAAAATTCTGAGAATGAACAGTGTCAAACTGGCTTCCTGCCCACCAGGTGACGTTAAGATTGCAATAGTGCTTGTCTGGGGCAGCAGTAGTGGCTACAGCCAGGTTATGCAGATCCACAAACTGCTCCTAACTAGTAGTAACAGCAGTAGTAGTAGTATGATCAGAAGTAGTTTAAAAAAATGCAATTTTCCCCATGTTTTCAGCCAGAGGCACAGTGACAGCTACATTGATGAGGATCAAGCAATAGATTTGCTTTTGAGTCAGAGTCAGAAATGAGCTTTTCCGACTCCTGTTCCAGTGCTCTTGCCATATACGATATGGTTTCCACGTGAAAGAGAGCGTCAGCGCACACTATCCGTTTAGGCCACATTGCCAAACCACGTCCAAGAGCATTCCCACGCGCTCCAGCGTGCTCCTCCCCACCAGTTCACTACCTGAACGTCCTCTGTCACAAATTCACCACTTCCAGCCACACTTTCCTCAGACCATGACCAGACACGGTCTGGCAGTTCGAACGGTCCCGGGACCTTTCCCAAGAGGTGGTTTGCCTGTGCCAAGCCTATTCTGGAGGTGAGGATAGCCCCCCTTGGCCAGAGGCGGGCTGTCCCACACAGGCGGCCAGCCCCTCGGGTTGTTGGTGGCCACAGCCATGGCGGCCACTTAGCACACGCGCCTTCTGATTGCCCGTTCACGGGTTCACTAAGTGGCCAGATTTTCTGAGGCTAGTTTGAGGAGGGATCATTACCCCTTCCTCATCCACCTCTGTCAGTGAGAAGTGAAGAAAATGAAACAAATACCACCATTTATCAGGAATAAAAAGCCTCAGAAAAACAAAGATAAGTCCACAAATGTGTATTCTGCCTCTCTCCAAGCACACTGTCAGGAGTACATTTTGTTCTGGGATTTCCACAAGGAAGCAATTAACTCTTGGAGATTAACAAATAAATACATTAGTCAATATTTTAAAATTTGGATGTGTTAGAAAAGATCAGCACTAGAGAAACTCACACAAACACGCTTTCAATATTCTTTTGGTGCTATCAGTTCAGATGAATGCCACCCGTTCACGGGAAGTGCAGGGGGTCCCATAAGCCACTCAGCAGCTTTGAAATACTTATTTAAAAGTCCAGCTACAGCAGGAAAAGCCTAACCTACAGATCTCTGTAGATCTATCGGAGTTCCATGCATAAAACATTACACTAAAAGAAGGTATTCCAGCATTTGGTCACTCCTAAGACTGATCCAAACTATTCTGCAAAAATATTGGAGGAAGCGTCCTGATCCCTGGGATGCAACCCAGTTGTGATACATGCCACTGCAGACATATCTGTCCACGTTTTAAAAGAAATGCCCGTATAATGCTAACTTGATCAAACCACAAGCTCAGCACTTAAGCAATAAAACTGTAGTTTTATTGGTCTTCATTACTGCATAAGTCTTCAAATCTCTGACATGTAATATGATATCTAAAAGAACTGATACCTGCTTTTAAAAGCATAGCTATCCTAGACAGGAAAAGAACAGAGTAAAATCGGAGTAATAATTAAAGTAACCATAATCCAACTAACTAGTAATCGAGAGCCTCTCTGAAGAGCCTCCTATTTTGGATAGGTTCTGCTGATCCCTTTTATTTGTTTGATTTTATCAGCAATGTCAGTGAATCAGCAGCCCCAAGAGCTGAGGCCCATACAGGCAGCCACTGCAGGCACCACACCAGCATGAACATTGCTGCTCCAAAACGAGTTGCAAATTCTGGGACACCAGGTGAACAAAACCCACCTCCACCAAAAAAGAAAACCTACAGAATTCAAACTCGGACGCAGGCAGGACGAAGAAAGCAATGCTGTTACTGTAAAGTCATAGACTTTTTCCAGTATGCTTGTCGTTCAGATTATTGCCTCCTCAACTGCAGGTAGCTGAATTCCCATCTCAAAAGTTTTTTGGAAGAAAATCCCTCAGAGATAGTCTACTTTCCCATTTTTTTCTTCATTTCTTTAGCTCTGTGGGAGGCCCACCCACAGTTCTGGCTCCCTACTGCAGCTCTCTATTCTGTTTAAGTTTTTTTCTTGCTCAGTTATTTGCAGCTTCCAGTTAGAGCAAAATGTCTGCAGGGGTCTTATTAATTTAAAAAAAAAAAAAAGAAAAAAAAAATCTTCATCTCAGTGCCAAAATCACATTTGGAAACCTACAAATATTTGAAAATAGATCCTATCTTTTTTGTTTGGTTGTTTTTTTATTCTCTGTCCTGACTAGCTCCGAAATCATTACCTATGATGGATAAATGCAAAAAATATACCATCACTTATAGCAGTAATTCTCAGTGTGAGGTTTGTGAACCACCACATACCCATGATGCTTTCCTCAAGAGATGCCAGAGTGGTCCTTGGAGGCAGAGGGTAGCAGACATGCTGAAGTTGTTATAGCACAAATCATAAGGGCTGTGTGACCACTGTTTTGGCATTATAAAATGCTTTTGTATAGAGTGGGAGTTTTCACTTGAGTAACAAGGCACTGTGATAATTCATGAAAACACTTCCACAGCTCCATGAAAGGCTACGACCAGAAACAACACCTGTATTCTAGGCTACCCTCTTCAGGTTCTGCCTGAAACTGTGTAAGCCTTCAACTGTTTTTTGTAATACATGTTTCCTACCTCCAGTCCCCACTTTGGCAGTGGTACACACACTAATTGATGTCTCATTGTAATACCATTACCTCAAACCTTCCTATAGCACAGTTATCTTGTAGCCCTGCAAAACACTGTTTTCATTGCAGTGCCATTTTCTTTCACTTAATGCAATTATAAAATAGCACATACATCTGTTAAATAGTTATTAGTGAAGCAATAAATCCCCTGTAGCACACGCAATAAAACTTTTTACAGAGAGCATATTTATCTTTTGACATGTTATTATATTGACTCACGAAAAACAGAAGCAATGCCCTCATTATTTATCTAGTCTAACTTAAAGGATGCTCCAGCCAGTTCCTTCCAGGAAGAAAGGATGTTGAATATTTGATATACGTGATTAGTGAAGTCTGCAGCGACCCTCTTCCAGTATTCTGTATTGTTAAAAATCATTGAACCTTAAAGAGGAAGAGGAACAGGGGCTTTAAGAGATGTCATGCACTTAAGATGATAGCTTCACAAAGCATTAAGTTCCTTGAGGGAAACACGTAACTTAAACTGTTAAGGAACTTCAACCAAAACATGGGTAAAAGTCACCATCCAATACAAATGGTCATGAGAAACTGCTCGGGGGGTTGAATTCTGTGCCTAAGTGGGATTCCCTGCGTACTATTTTATGTTTGTTCGAGACAACAGGAACACATCTGGATTTACCTTTCATCTTCAGCGTTGAAATTGAAAATTACTACAGTAACCTTGGGTTTTCTCTAGCTCAACCTCTCAGCAAATCTGCTGGCTGCTGAAAACAATGTAGAAATAGGTCCAAAACACAGCGAGCTCTAGAGGCATCGCTTCCACGACAGCTGAGATGCAGGCTCTTCCCATCCAGACCCTAAGAGAGTAAGAGTGGACAGTGCTTGTAAGCGGGATTTTGGCTTGGGCTCTCCTCCAGTCCAAAAGGGTCAGGCAAAAAAGAAATCAATGCTCACAGGAGCATTGGTGAAAAAGCAGGGATCGTAATTCGGTATTCACTAGAGCACTGGGGTTACTCTTTCCCCTCTCGCAGAGCTGCCCTGTTCCGCCGGTGCCCCCTGCCCTTCCCAGCACCCAGCAGCTCATGGACCCTCCTGCTGGCACATCCCAGCTCCGCTGTTGCTCTGGCAGATGAGAAAAGCAACCTTGGGGATGCTGCTGCACCCAGCACTTACTCCTACGGTAACTGTGCCAGCTGAAGAGCGCTTTGCATTTTTCTTCACTACTAGCTTTTTCTTGGAAAGGGAGAGATTTTTAGAGCATCATAGAAAATTCATCTGGGGCTTTTTACATAGCATGTTGTAGCCAGATTCTGACTGCTGCACAGCAATAGATGTAAAACTTGTTTTGAAGTCAACTCTTGATTTTCTCAAAGCAGAAAAAGCATTTCCCTCTCCTGCTGGGATTAAGGCTATGTATCACTGATCACAGTGACTTCTCACAGTGATCACTTCCAGAGGCAATAAAATAAACTGTATTTCAGCATTTGCTGACCATAAGGCTTTAATAGTTTCAGCCATAAGCAAGCAGCATATTTTCTTTGCTGTCATAGATGTGTGAATTTCAGTTGTAAACTCTTAATAAATACTTATTCATGTACCTTTTCCTGTTACATTTCTCAAATGCGTTGAGCAGAAGACTTACTTCTGTACTTCTACAGCTGATCCAAATGGCTTTAGAACTCTCAACACACTAGTCACTTTTGAAGCCTCATTTAACCATCCAGGCTCTTCCTATATGTCAAGCATAGATTTGAATCGTGAGACAGACACTGTAAATTTTTGGAGACCCATTTCAACTACAGTCAGACATGGCAGAAAACACTCTGCACTGGAATGAAGCTTATGAAGCTTCCTTCACTTCAGCCAGAGCAACCTGCAATAGCTCAGAGACATCTAAACAGTGCTGGTTTTCAAATTTCTACATTGGAAAAATTTTACAAAAATCTTGCCTCCTTCCATCTCTCATTTTCCTCCTTGGAATAAACTGGCTAGCTCATGGCTGCCTTCTGATGTGCTATATTAAAGGGAAGGAGTGCTAGTACAGAGTTTTGCATTGGGCAAAAAGAAACAGTGCATCTGCCATATTTTTCTTGGAGTTTCTTTATCTTACAGAACATGCATATTATTTTGCACATACACAACAGCAGTCCCAGACTTGTACTACTACTGAGAGCGATCTGACCTATGATCTTCAGCCCAGTTACCTATGAACTTCTGCAGTCTAATCATCACCCTCCCTTTCCCCTGATAACAGACATAAGTAATACAGCCACACTCATACTTCTAGCTGCACCTTGTAAAGCCGGGCTCCACGGCTGCCAGGAGCTCGTTCCCAGCAATGGCATCAGGCTACAACGCAAAAGAAGCTTTAGGAGTCCCAGAGGCAATCCCCGAGCCCTGGAGAATAGCTAGGGTTACGGTGGGTGGAATTTCACAGTTTCTCCCTTTCCCACGTTGTAAAGCCATCATCTACTCGGAAATGTACGGTACTTGCAAACTGTTTTTGCCAAGGGTTAAATACTTTTTATTCACAACACCACAAAAACTTCTCTGTCCATCAGTGCCAGAAATGTCTATGAATTCTGCTTGGCTCCATCTACATCTCTCTGGATGTTGTGCGTACTACATTTTCACACATTAAGGATTTCTGTAGAATTTATCATTAGCTGTAATGGTTTCCAGGAGAATTGCTGGCTCAGCTTGAAGAGCGAATAGCTTCGTCTTTAGTTTAGCACTTCTGTCAGGCTAGGATCAAATCCAGACACTTTCAATTTTTCTTTTAGTGGATCATCTACACTTAATCTTAGCCTCTGACAAATGGGATTAAGAAAACTCTCTATTTTTCTTCAAGGTCCCAAACCCATATATAAACACTGTAATTTACTATAATGGCAGCTCTTTCAAGGCATAAGTATAAACAGCAATAACAATCATGCCTTTTTTGAGAAGTTCTTGTTTCCAGAGGTAAAAACCACACAGCCAAAGCGGGATGTGCATGACCTTCATGTGCCTGATCTCCATAACGCACTGAAAATCCTGCTGCAGAACAGCAGGATCAACACCATCCCTTCTCATCTGGAAACCTTAATGAGACTACACAGAAAAGCAACAATTTCTCACTTGATCCCTCCTGCAAATGAGGTTTGTTAAATTGGCTTGGAGATTTCAGAGGGCAAATTCACCCACTGAGTTGCAGGAGTTATGGCAGGGTTCCGTCTGGTTTTGGCTTTTGAGTACTGCTGATGTTATGGTGTGTGCAGAGGTAATAAGACAAATTCACAGATTAGGGAAGGCTTCATTTGCTAACATCTTTTAACAAAAATAGAATATTCCTATGCATCTAGTGTATTTTATCAGTTTAGCTGGTGGGGGGGGGGGAGAAATCAACCAAAAACTCCAAGCTATTTTCCATGGAGACTTTAAACAAGGTGAGGAAGGGCTTACTGAAGTAAATTGGTTTAGTTTCAATTTAACAAACAAAGATTTTGGGCTGTAAAGACTTTTGAATGAAACATTATCATATTTAGCAAAAAATCCCTTTTTGGCCAAAATTAAAATTCCAGCTGAGAGAAGGGTGGGGGGGGAAAAGGTTTTGAACAATTTCTGCAAATATTCTGGGGAAGCTTTGCCTTCTGGTACAGCCATAGCAGGTTAGAAGACAGCATACATTGCATGTTTTAAAAAGCATACATTTGACTTTCCCTGTTCTTACTTCCTTTACTGCTGAGCTTGCAGAAACAACAGGCTGAGGGGAGGAAAGATTCCCGTGCTCCTCGCGGGCTGGTTTAGTCTGCACCTCCCCGCTCAGTCCCTGAACCAGACTGCAGCGGCTCCAGAAAGATTCTCAGGCACGGCGCTGTGCTGTTTCTTCCTGCATGCTGAAGTAACAACAATTTGTATAAATCTTTTTTCCTCTATTCCCCCACTGTTCCTGCACAGAGCAGCAAACAGAACCTGTTTTTCCAAGCACTGTGTTGGAAGAGCTAACATAGACCTAAAGAAAAGGGGGCAGGGAAAAGTGCAATATTTTTTTGTTTCTTTGAAAGGCTGAGTGAACTCTGAAATAAAGAAAGTTCTTGTTATAACAATTCCTTTAGTATGTGAGGTTTTAACCTAAGTAACTTTAAATAAATGAAGAGCTTTATACAGGGATAATAAGCTTCTCAATAATATTTCAGCAGGGAATATTTCAGTAAGCCCCACAGAAATGAGCATAATAAGAGTTAAATTGCTCCTGCTCCAACAGTAGATTTTTCTTCAAACAAATGCAATGAAAGCACCGTCCCCTGAGTATCATTTGGTACTCTGGAGCCAAAATCCTCTCTTATTTACACATAAATCTAGGTGCCTTACTCGCAGGGTACCAGTTGCCTCAACTCCTTTCCCAAGGCATGCTCTCTCCGTCCCCCTAGGTACAACCCAACATCTGCAGGCAGGCTGTGGATCTCAGCAGACATTTTCCAGAGATACATCAGGATAACCACGTTCAGAGCTTCATTCTCATAGTTATGGCTAATGAAAGCCCGATGTTGCAGAGGTTGATGTACCAGCAGAGGCCAGCAATATCTGAACAGGGGTAGCTTAAATTACTATGTATAACAGTGTTCAGACTCCTTTTGCAGCAACAAAGAAGAAAAAAAAAAAAAAACCATTTGAATCTGACTCAAGAAAGGAAAGGTTATTACTCCTATCCCAAGGAGATACGGTGTGTGTGATGAACTGAAAATGTTATCAGAGAAGAACAGATTCCTGTTATGATAGGCCAAGTAAGTGCTGGTTTCACTGGTATGCTGTTAATTACACATTCACTCTTTCACATAATGAAAAAAAAGTCTCATGTAGTGTCTACAAAAGGGGCTTGCATATTTGCATATAATAAAACCAGCAATGACAAATGTCAGCAGCACCATACACTGATGCCATGAATAATGCATAACAGCGAATTGTGGAGCTAAAAGCAGAGAAATAATCTAAACCGTTGCTTTTTTCCAGCCCCCTCTCTCTACAGGCAGATAAAGTCTAATTTTCTGAGCACTTCAAATCCAAGCGGTTTCAAGGATGCTGTTTCAGACAGAGGAAACCGATAAATGGCCATGGTGGCTTTCACTTTTAGAGCATCAGTTCATGTCTGGTCAGTCAAGCTTTATCTGCCAGCTTCTCTGTCTGCCCATGGCACTACCTGGGACTTTATTTGGCCATCCCCAGCAGAGGCCAGGATTTACCTGGTTGTTTCCTGCCAGGAGCAGCGTCTGCATAAAAATGGTGGGGCTGGTAAGAGGAAACATGGAGAGTCACCAGCCCCTGCTGTATTTACTTGGGTTCCTAAGATTTTTTCCGTGTCAGCTGGAAGCCTCCTGAAAGGTTGCTTCAGAGCAATAACTGAGGATGGAGAAGAAACCACCACGTTCTGCTCATATTCAGCCATGCTATATCCTCAGACAGTACCAGCTGGGTTACTAAGCTGTGCTTTCTGACGGCCTGGCTGGGCAGATGGCACCTAGAAACTGCCAGATCAGAAGTTAACGTTTCTCCACTGGCTATAGGAAGCACTGTAATTGCCTGAGCTGAGGGATGCTTGGATAATCGTTTGATTAAATAAGCAGATGCTCACTGACTTCGGAAAGCATCAGCACATGCTTCCACAGAGGAGTTGACATAACCAGCCCCGCCAGGCGAGAAACAGAAACAGCCCACGGGGAAGAGGGATACCGAGCAAAGCTGGGGAGAGCGGCATTGCCGCTCTGCAGGGAGGTCTAGGAAGAGACTTCAGGTTGAGCAGTTCAGCAAAACGCTTTCCTCTGTCGTGACGAGTATTTGAACTGGAATTTGAATAAGATCTGACCTGAATGAGGCAGCACTGATCTAACTCTCCACTGATAACACCTCACGCTATCACACAGACAAGGAAGGAAGTCACCACCTCTCCACAGCCATCTCTAGACTAGAAGAGGAGGCAGCTATCATCTAGTTCATAATCAAAGCACATTCATGGGAATCTGTAAACTTTTATTCAGCATCACCTTACACTGCTGGTTATCTCTATCACTTATGTTCTCCACCACACAGTTTTCTAATATATGTACAAGCACATATATATTATGTAGCTTTTCATTACTGGTTCACACTGCTAAGTATCACCTGTCTCTTTTCCTACACAGAAATCCACACTGAGTCCCCATGGGATCTTTAGTCATGTTCCCACTGCATTATACACTATGATAGACTTCTTAATCATTTGATCACCTGCTGTTTAATCCAGAAGAACCTGGTCTTGCTCCCTCCACACAAAAGATGGTGTCTGGAAACACAGTAACATTTTAAGACAATTTAATTTCTTTGTGGTTCTGGGTGTGACATTGATACTTATCTTGCAAACACTCCTGCACAGATCTGTGTCATTCTGCCCAGCCTGAACAATTCTTTCTACAGAATTAAAATGATGAGTTTAAGTGAAAAAGACTGAACTATAAAACATACTGCAAAGGGAGAAAATTTTTTTTTTTTAAACAAGGAAAGTCCAGAGAAGAGGGCAGATTATTTTTAGTACAGAAATCCCATCATGTGAAATGAGTATTTGGGCTAGAAGGCCAGTTCGCTTTGCACAATGCAGATAAATAGCAAGACAGGGTCGTTGGCAGCATGAGACAGGACACTCCAGGAAGCTTGCTTACTTCCACAAACACCATCACAGACCACATAACAAGAGCCTTTATATATTAAAATGCAACATTCTTATGCATGCATGTGCAAACACAATGGAGCACTGAGAGACTGCCTATTCAATGGGCATTGCCATACTATTTATGTACGTATGCATGGGCAAAGCTAATGAAATGCAGAGACAACTTGGTTTATTGTATGACTAATAACAGTATACGCAAAAGAAACAGATTTTTAAGAGACCGTTAATTCAGTCCTCTGAGAACCTGTTTCTTCCTGGCACCAAAAGACATAAGAGACAGCAGTCCAGTACAAAATTCAAGCCTATGCTTCATTTCAGACTTATGCCAATGTGCTGCAAGTCCAGTTACAATCAGAAGCTAAAAATTCAGAAGGCGCTTAACAATGTTTTCCTTACTCAGGACCTCGTTTTCTGTCAAGGATGTTTCCATTGTCTCTTGCTGAGGTCAAATATCAGTATAAAAATGCCACAAAGGTGGTTTGTCTTTTTTTTCTGGAGAAGAAAATAAAACATATTTTTTGTCTTCTTGAAAAACTGCTAAACTTCCAGAGAGAAAGAAAAAAACCCCTGTTGATGTACCAAGAACAAGTGGGACAAGTATGAGCCAAAGAAGGAAACGCTGGATTAGACTATCTGAAGAGTGTGAAATGATGCTTAGCAACCAGCTGAGGACTTGCATCCTCCCAGATGCCAAAACAAACTGTCCCAGAACACAATATTCATTCCCCACATTTCAGTAAATAACACTTTTACCATTGCTAGTTTTCAAACGGAAACTCTACATTCCACACACCCCCACGCATATTTTTAAACAAATAAGTAACAGCGAAGAGCAAAAACACTGCTAAGAATCTGCATTAAACCCAGAGAAAATGTAATCTAATATACATTGCATAGCACTAAGGACCTTGAGGAATTTGATCTTTTAGCATAGTTCTAGCACTCTGCAGCAATTAGTACAGGGCACGTCTGCAAGGCAGAAAGAGCTCTGTAGAGAAGCAGAGGACTCACATGTTTTGAGGATATGCTTGTCACTGCAGGTTGGGATTTAACACTGTGTGGCTCAGTTTTTACCCCTGTAAGTTGTAAACCAACTTTCTTTCTAGAAAATATATTACCTGCAATAAGGTCCCCAAAGTGTGCCATGTCTAGCACTGAAGGGGCACAGGCCCCTTTAAAGCAGCACAGTCCGGCCGTAGCGGCACCGTCGCCGTTCTGCGATGACCACTGACGGTGTGTTTACACACGGATCTCACTTCGCAGCTGCTCGCTGTTTACTCTGTTTCTTCTTTAGACAGGTGGTTGCAGGCTCAGCACAAATCAGCAAAAAGGGACTGATGGGAAATGAAACCCAAAATACTCAAAACTACCTTATGCTGCAACTCCTTGCAACCGTACTTAGGACATCAACATTGGCAGGAACCTAGCTGAGAGAGAACAGGAGCAAAGCTGCAGCAGCAGCAGCTCCCCATCTCTTTGGGTCCCTCCAGGCAAGCGTGCCTCCCTCCCAAAAGCTTTGGATCAGAAAACCTGAGCTTGAAACTGAACTACTTGAAATCCCGCTGTTCCAGGGTGATAATTTATGCTGCATTTTAGGTCAGGAAGTAAACTGGTTGCTGCATGCTACTTAAATTTTATTTTTAAGATCAGAAGATACAGTGAAATGCTATTCATACAACCTTCTATTCTGGTTAACCAAAAGTGAGAGCTGGGAAAACCAAGGACAGTTAAGACCAGAATGCTGTTGCCCTACGCTGCAGTCTTCTCCAGCACCGTTTTGCCTTGGTAGAACATCACCTGCTTACATGGTGACAGATGCAGGTCAGCAAGGTCTCAGAGTTGCATCTACCCTGGCTTTCTGTCCATCACAATACTTACTTATCCCATTGCATCAGGACCAGAGCAAATGCCTCACACACATGCAGTGTGAAAATCAGTCTACATTGATGCAGCCCATTCTGCTGCCCCGACCCACGGAGAGGCAGCTTGGCGTTCTGCTTCACTGACTTTGAGAGCAGTGTTTGAAAGCAGGGCTGCTAGAGTGACTGTGACCACCTAAGAATACAGTTTTGCTCCTGCAAACTCCCAAGAGCTAACAAGAACCTCCAAGACACACCTTCTATTTAGCCTGCACAGACACGGTGGATGCTCTCAAACTTCTGCGGCTCAGGTAGGTGAGGAACCTCAGATGCACCAGGAATAACCCTCCAAGGAGAAACCCAGAAGAGCAATATTATAACAAGGTTACTCAACATTACAAATGAACCACCAGGGGCCTTTCAGCGAGGTGGCTGTGTCGCGTCTGCCTCTGGCGTGCATTATCCACTTCTTAGGCTAATGACAATGAGAGAGTTCCTCCAGCCAGAGTTATTCCGGACTACAACACTGCACTTCTTAAGAAAATACGCGCTTCCAAATGCTGCAGGAATAGCTCAGACATCTGGACAGATCTTGTACTTTGAAAGTCTGTAAACTGGAGTGGCCTCCTGAGTTTCCTTCAGGGATGCTTTCCATTTCCAGGTGAACTGGTCAGGTTTTTTCATCATATCAGATCAGCACAAGCTTTGGCAGTTCTTTTTAAAAAGCTTTTCCTGCTGCTGGTTTTAAACCCTGTATCTTCTTTTGCTTGACGGAATAAAATTTCTCATATTCTCGTCTTCACATAAAGCTCCCCTGTCTGTTCCAGGCAGCTAGTTATTCCTGCTCTGTACTTTACATTTTCAGAGTAAACCTGGTTTCAAAACCCCTCCATCAATAGACAAGAGGAAACAAGTTTGGTGATAAGAGGACTTAGTTGACTGCCATCTCGAAATCAGATTTTAGAGTCTTCAACAGCAAATAAAGAGATCTGGAGCTTGTTCAGTTGTCTGAATTAATAAAACTCACTTGGATATCAAAATGTCCCTCTCCTTTGGAGGGTTAAGTTCCCAAGCTCACTGCCCCACAAATCAGTCCTATCTGGGGGCAAGGGGCTAGTTGGTTGGTTTTTTCATGCCAGCAAGGAAGCAAATTCAACCTTGTACATTTAGACATTTTCAGTTGTTTATGAGTAAACTGTGAATTATAGCCATATTTATGTGATTTGGCCAGCATCACATAATAACTACAATCTCTTCTCCATGGCTTATTAAATGTAGCATGACAACCACATTGACCCACTGGTAAGATTCAGGTGAAAGTCTGGAGTTTTCAAATACTAAAGCTGTTACCAGAATAAGCATCTGGACTTGCAGCATTTTCTACAAAGCCTATCTGACATAATGAGATTTTTTTTTTTTTTTAAAGTGTAAAGATCTCCCTCAATCTGTGGAAGTCTTCTTGCTTGTCTCCTGTGACACACGTGAAAAACAGCTCCGTGGTGTTAATCTCATCAGCAACACAACAGATGCCAAACCATAGTGGATGCTCCATACCAAATGATTTCAAAATCACTTTCCATTGGCTCTCACAAGAGACACTGTAACAGCAAATAGAAAACTTGAATTCATCCCCCCAAAAGGTTATCTCCTTAAGAGACACACGGTAGAAATTCTAGAGAAGATTCTTTTTAAAACATAGCACAGATGATTGTTTTGGATCAGTGAGAAGAGCTCAGTCTTGCTACGGCTTACCCTAAATGTTATTACCTGGTGTGCTTTCCTATTAAATATTTGGACACGCAGTGGATGATCTGTGGGAGTCCATCTGGAAAAAGTTCACTTTTCTTGTCTGCTTTTACCGGATGATATCGGAGAGTGCTCAACACATCGCTGGATCAGGCCCTAGGATCATTTACTGTATTACGCTAAAACTAACTGCTGAGCCTCGTTTCCCATCCTTTTGCATCAATGTAATTAAAAACGGGTTTAAGTGCCCCAGATGTGTTGCAGAGCAACACAGCCTCAAAGCTTTCTGCATTTGCCTACCAGAACCAGCTGTTCCACCACAGCTCTCGCCAGCAGTGTCGACTGCAGCAGTTTTCCTGGTGGTACTTTGCTTCGCTAGTTCTCAGCCCCATTTCAGATCACACATACAGAAACTTCTTTCTCTTGCCTTCTGGCTCTAGAGTTTTTGTCCTTCTCCTCTCGTATTTTTCTCTGCAAGGTCTTAATTTGGCAACATATTCAGGGAGATGCCTTAAGAAATGAGTGTGAAGGGCAGAATTAATAAAACTAGCTTATGCAATAAGAGATGTTAAAAATTCAAAGGTTGCTTTATTACACGTTTCAGTAGAAGCCTGTTTCAAATTCTACTAGTAAATGGCTACAGACATCAGATACGTGCCCTAGCTGAATAGTAAGAATCATTACAACCTATCTAATAAGGATTTATGCTGCATTGACTGGAATGTAACAAATCCCAGACACATGGAGGCCATACTCGGAGGGATGTGAATCCTTCCAGGCGCATATAAACGAGAGATTAATGCAAGTGCTAGTGTACACATAAGAACAAACTTGTCCCGCTTTCCCCATTCTGCCATCAGTATCAGCTCCTAGATTGTCCAAAACCACAACAAATTACAGAGCAGAAGAGTTATAACTCTCTAAAAATCTCTGTGCTGGAAGCATTGCTGCAAATCATGTTGCTGAAATAAAGCAAATAGACAGAAAAAGTTAGATTTTCTTTCTTTTTTTTTTTCTCTGAGAGCAGCTTGCTTATTTAATATTATTATTAGCCCTGTTTATTATTCATTTCTGGAATCATATTTATTTTTAACTAGGCAAAAGATCACCAGTACTTTTTCACAACCAGAGAAATGCTCCATAAATAAGGAAGGGGAGGGAGAAAAGAACTCTGTTAGAAGTGAAGCATCTGCTGTTCCCAAGGAGGTACATAGTTTTGGGACTGGGTTCACGGGATGGGATCCAAAAAACACTGGGTGTTAGGCTGCAGGGTAAAGATCTACATCCAGATGAGATGCAGTATGGCTTCTCCTTAATCACTGAAAACCAAACACTAGGTTATGCTTTTAAATCCCTGCAAAACATTTCCGCTTCCCTTGCTATTATACATCACACATTTTGGTAACTCTTGACAACAACCACCATAAAAAACAAACAAACAAACAAACCTACTGGCTTATGAGTAAAACACAAATACTTTTGAAAATCTGTTTTTCTTCCATGTTGTGCTTGCAAGGAGGGACTGTAATTACTGCTTCACAAGTGCCATGACACACAGGCTGGTTTCGGCAGCTTTAGCCTGTCTTCCACAGTTTGCTGAAAAACTCGGATCCCCCATTTGCCTAAAGCCTGCTAATTATTAACTGCTGTGGTAAAGAAGCCAGGTCTTAAAAGATATGTATCTGATCTATACTAATAGGACCTTTTGCTGGAGTACTATTTCAGCCTCTGCAGCCAGCAGGGCATCCCTAACGTGGATGTAACTTAACAGCAGGACAACCAGTGTATTTGGCAACCCTTCTGAAAGTCACCCTGTCACTAGATAATAATTACATTGGTGTAACTGCGTTTGTATAAGTAGATTTTCCTAGCCTGGCTCCTCTAGCCAGAGACCATGCCTTTTTGTATCCCTGGCTGATACTGCTGCGCCAACAGAAGTCTGCAACATAGACCTGGCTACAGATGTCCTTGCTGTGTGGTTTTCCAAAGGGATTTTGTTCATGTCAAACAGCACAGCTACATTTACAGCATGTAAAGGGACTTATAAATAACCATCCTAACCTGACACCATCCCTTACTAGAAAGGGAATTGCAATTCTGTAGAGGAGGCCCAAACACGCCAGTGGAGGCAGTCAGTCTCTTCACTTACACCACTAAAGGCCACTAATTTCTTTGGATATGACCCAAATTTCCACCAGTGCGAGAGCAGAACACAACTTTGCTTTAAATCCAATGCTGCCGCAGTGTTTGGTGCTAGTGATGTTGAATTCTGAACTACTCTCCATTAATGTGATTGGTTGGGTGGTTTGCAGCTGGACCTAAGTTACATCTTCATCTGAAGATGTGTTGGATGTTTTACTTACATTATCCAAGTGTTTAAGATTTTTGCCTCACGCTAATGAAGACAAATCGTTTTGCAGTTGCCATGTGATTTAGAAAAATGAATTAAAGATTACAAAGGAAATTTGTATCAACATTGCTTTTTACTGTCATGATTTATACCAGCTGCAGACCTGACCTCAAAACCCCATACTGATGTACACGGTGCAAGTCAAACAGCACAACGCAATGCCATTTCTCACAGCCCCAGACCTCCTTCTAGCCACACTGTACTATTTATACTCTCTTGGGAGACACATCAGTGATACATTTTGGGGTATAGATTAGTTTTTTCCGATTCTGTGGTCTTGCTACTACTTCTGCTGCATGCACACAGCAGTAGGATGAAATTAGTCCCTTACATTTGTTGTCAGCACTGAGGACACCACTAAGTCACACGCCCCTCGCACTTCCCAAACTTGCTTAGCAGTTCCCATTTTTTTTTCAGTTGTTACTGCACGGAGAGGTGTTTAAATTGTTTTCTCCTTTCCTGGATGGCAGCCAGCACAACATATAATCTCAGGCAGCTCCAATGCAGAGTCAATGCTCTGCCTAATGGTCTGAAAGCATTTTGGGAAAAGAAAATACGAAAAAGAAGGAAATTACTTGTTGCTAATGGCTTAATCCCGTCTGCTCTTTAGCAAATGCCGTCATAACCAAACCCAGGAGCACTTCAGTCAGAAGGCAAAGCCAAAGCAAGCGTGTGAGATTTACCTTCTATCTGATGTGCACTTCATTCAGTATGCAGAGCACAACGCCAAAGCTCACAGTACCATGACCTGAAAGAAGCAGACAAAGATCCCAAGGGGGAAAGACTGGGTGCGGGGACAGGAGGATGGAGGTGGGTGATGAAGGGTGTAGAGCTACACTTCTCATAACCTGAGCAATATACTTCAGCATTTGACTGCGTTGTCATTGTCTTATCCACGCCTGAGTCAGAACACGGCTTATTTGTTTTTATCCCTGTTCCAATTTAGTTAGAGCACCACAAAAAAGACAGTGGTATTTGTGAAAAGGGTGAGATTATACAACTATCCTCCTATGGAGATTTGCCAGTTCAGTACGTACAGTTAAGGCCATGCAAACTATAAAGCTGGAATGATATGCCTTTGAAAGATTTGGGGTTTTTTCCTTGACGAGGAGAAAAACCACAGCCTTCCAGCAAATCTACTGGAGGATGATTTGGCTCACTCAGCACCTGCACACTGGAACAGAGGCCTTTTCTACTACACAGCTCTGAAGTATCAACAGCTAGGTCTTCAACCAGCACTTTCACTCAAACTCTACTTGTCATCTCAACCTCCTCTCCCAGCCACAAAGCCACTGGGTATTTCTCTCAAAACCCGTTTACAGCACCCCCAAGTAGCCAACAGTGAAGTACAGAAACGGAGTTCTCAGATGAGAGCAAGATGTTTGCTATTCACTGAGGATTTCTCTACAGGAAGAAGAAACACTGAAGAAGCATCAGTCTTAGTTAACATGTTGAAGAATCCCTTGACTAGAGAAGATACAGGTAATGTGTTTTTCACCTTGATTTCTTCCAGTGTACATTATCTCACCTCACCCTCCTTACGCAATGTGGACAAGACCCGAGATACTTACCCCTCAGGTCAAACACACAATTGTGGAGTTAGATTTTAAGTGACTTGAACTGGAAAAGAGTAAAATATAGTTTTAAGGGTAGACTAAAATTTACCTTCCCTTAGTGACAACATTAACCTTCAATTAAAATAACAGAGGCCTGTTTCCACCTTCTAGAACAAGTTTTCAATGTCCAGCAATGCAGGCAGACAGTGTTTCAGCTGGGGACAGTCTGGGACACAGACAACACACCTTAGAGCTGGAATTTCCTCAGTACATTACACTGCACTCAAACAGTTGACCTACCAGGTATATTCATCTTTCTGACATTGCACCCCTACCCCCCCACTGCAAGCAATGTTCTAGCACAGACTTTATAGTTTCAGAAAAGTGACAAATCAGCTGCCACTTGCTGGCATCTAAACTTATCTCTCACCATTAGTGATAATCTAAAAAAATACTTTGAGAACCCTAGGGGGAAACCACACGGTTCCAGTACAGAGTAGTGTATTTGCAGTTCATGTAAACATGTTCTCAAGACTGGGCTCTTCTTGAATTTAGTATAAAAAGGTGTCAAGTACAGTTCATAAAGGCAGTCTCACCTAAAACACTGTTTTTTCAGACTTCACAGAGAAGTGCTCCTGTTGTTTCTGGCTGTTTACAAGCTCTGCTTTTCTAGAGAGCGTGCTCTCTTTTGCACCCTCAAAAGAAGCATCAGGGAGAGAAAGAAGAGCTCTAAGAGCAAATTCAAACTGACATCAAAATATAGAAAATAACTCTAGAATTTGTGGTGAGAATTAGAAGTTGACTTTAAGATAGAAGAGAATCAGAACTCCGGAGCAGCTTTCCAACAGGGTGGGAAAATAACAGCTCTCAGAGACAGAATTTGATAAATTAACCAGAATTCATTTAACACTTGGGCAAGCAAGGATAAGACTCAATGACCCAAAAGTTCCTCTACAGTCCTGCATTTCAGAAGTGATAGCTTTGTGATAATATTAGCTGACAATTTTAGAACTTAGTTACACATAGAGTTGAAATGATTATGATGAAATTATTATTATTAATTATGTCCTCTCCTTTATATCAGGTGTGTTTTCCTAGTGTGTCTTGCTCTAGCATGAGACAGGCAGGAACAGACATTGGCTTCACTCCTAAATGACTTTTAAAGGATAGAGGAAGAGCAGATTTCTTGCATGTAGGACTCCTGCCAGCAGTTCTGGAAGCTGGAGCTGTTGTCCTTATGCTTAGCAATACAGATCTACAGCACCACTTCATTTCACTGTAAGGAACATATGGTCTGTCTAGCGTGCACTTGAACCACTGCCATTTCATTCTAGCCTGGCTGTTTTGTAACAACAAAAGAATCTGATTTTCAACCCATCCATTTTGTCAGTAGCACTGTTTTAAACCCATACAACTCGTCACCCAGCTAGAGGCACAGCTGCAGCCAGCTAAGTTTAACTTTGCTCTGCTGCAGCACACACAAAAAATGAAAATGACCTGCCAGCACTTCATCACTGAATGCATAAGGTTAAAATGTTTCTAAAATAAAGGCACTAGCACACTCCGTGTAATTAATGTTTAGCCATAAGGTGAAATGTTTAACTGGAATGCATCGATCATCCTCAGAGACTAAGGACTAAGCCCATCACTGTCTGCGTGGAAGAGTCGCTGTTGCACAAGCGAGAGGGTGCAGCAGTCGATGAGATGATGCTCTCCTGCATCAGCCAGGGACAAGCAAACAAAACTGTTGCAAACATTTACCCAAGAAAGACTCAACAGGATGACAACACCGGATAAAACTGAGACAAACTGTAAACTTCACAACGTTTGCTTATTATTGTAATTAAAAAATAAATAAATTGCTACTTCCGAAGGCATTTTTAAAAGAGGAAAATCTGATCATCTTTTTGCCTACAGTTTCAAATCTTTTGTGACGCTAGTTTGCCAGACAAGTTAACATATTAACAACAGCCCTGATGCATTCCTTGTGCAGGGCAAGGAGCTGAATCAATCGAGACCGCTAATCATATGAGAAAAAATACACCATAAAAAGAAACAGCTGGCAATAATAAATTTAAATTCATCTTCATAGAGAGAAAAGTGGAAACGTTGTGATAGGCGAACATCTTCATGAATGCACACACTGCTGGGCTTTGAGCAGGGCATTTGAGGATCTCAAAGGAACAGCATGGTTTGACAAACGCTTGCTAATGAATGCAAGAGTTGTAAAAGGAAAACTAAAGATAAATATTATAAAAATGCAACTTCATAAATTAGCTGGTTTTACAGCTTGTACTGTACTAGCATCTTCACAGCCACATTGAAAAAAAACCCACAAACCCAGTTGATGCTGCCACCCTTACATTACCATATGCTTCTCTTGCAGATAGGAAACAGGATATCGTTCTCTTTCTGCAGGTTCTGTGCCAACCAGAAAGCATACTATTGACAGAATCTGACAAGTAATATATGATTATTTTTTTTTTACCACACTGACTGTAATTAGAGTGAAAAGAGGAGCCAGAGTAACACGAAGGCTAGAGAAATGCCCTACCACAGGGGCCCAGAGAGTTCAGTGTGCTTTTTATATCAAAAACCAAATCAAGAATGATCCAATTACGGCACACACACATACACACCCCTTCGTGGTGAAAAATAGCTGGTCTCAGATGGTTGTCTAACCTAGCAGAGAAATGCATTGCAAGACTCAATAGTAAAAAATTAAAGCTAAAAATAACAACACAAATTCAGAAATAAAATAAGAAACATTTAACTGTGACACATTGCTGAGACAGATTATGAACAGAAGCAGTACATTTCTTTTTCGGTTTTAAATGACATAGTATTTTCATAAAACACAAGCCACCTCTTGTCTAGCAGGAGCTGGCACACAGAAGCTCTGTAGAAGGGACTACAGAGAACGGGTGAGGTCAGGGATCTGACACAGGCACCTTTCTGTGCTTTTTGGGGCCAACCACACTTCAAAATCAGTCATTTCTCAATACTCTAACACATCACCGCGCCCCTTGCTCTAAATTTGTTGCCAGGTTCCCCATGAAAATAAAACACATGTCTTTGTGCTCTACATAGACACAGGTCTGTCCACGGCCTCTTAGTAATTCTGGAACCCAGTGGCCAATTTTAACCAACAGAAAGGTAGCGGGTTTCTAAAATACTAAACCCTTATATATTTTGTGAAAACAGACAAAAGAGAGAGGATCTCGCAATCCCCACTGAGGGACTGGCCACAACACTAGACACCAGAGAGTCCACCAGGGAGAAGAGGCACGCATACACACACTTTGGAAACGGCTTCATTAGTTTTGCTGTTCATGGAATTGCTTAAGGGAGAGTATTACAAAAGCAATTTTGTGCTATGGCTACTGATAGTTTATCTTCTGAGCTAAACATGGTCTGTATGCTATCTGGGAGATGTTGAGCTGATGATCTCTTTTGGCCTTAAAATCTAAACTAGCGTGTTACTTTGTCTTCAAATTTGTCACACAGTCATCTTAGTCTGAGGAGCTCTCTAAAACATCGTAGAGAAAAACATGATGGACAACACTGCTTTTCTTACTCATCTGAATTCTGCATTCAGCGCTAGACTGCAGGGTCTGTTCTTTTTTAAAATGTCGTTTCAATTTTCAGATAGATCCCAAAAAGCAGTTTTACTAACCAGTTTGAGTATGGACAGCATGTCATTTTACTGAAAATCTAACCTGGAAAGAGATCCCTCCGCAGATCGTGTCGCAACACGTCGGATTTGCAGGGAGCAGAGGCGCCGGCTCTTAGAACACTTCCTGCTGTGGCTACAGCAAGGAAGCAACCACCTTGCTACCCCACCACCCCCGGTCAGGGTGGGGTTAATTACTCCCAGGAAATAAACACTCTAGAAGGAATCCAAGTGCCTAATTTTAGACAGAATGCATGACTTCTTAGGCTACTAAAGTTTGGAAAGATTAATCACACATCTGGCTCCAGGAGAGTCTGAAAAGAATGGGAGCTCAGGTTGGGAAGATTCAGTAGCAGCCAGCACAACCCCTTGTAGCAGGGAGGGGAGTCAAGCCCATTGCCTGCAGATGTGGCGCACGAAATCCTGGCTTCACTCTGAATAACATGACTGGTACCCGCATTTAGCCGTATCTGTCATCTACAGGAAGGAAAGTACAATAGAAGGAAGGCCACGCAGAGTCCATCCTTAGGAAGCAGGCTTTTTGCCTGAAGAGGTTTCCCCAAACCTTTACCAGGACATGTTTGTATCAGCTTTATTAGAAACAGTTTCTATTAAATGACCTGTTTCTGCCTGTTCCTCCAGCAGTGATGGCTAAGGCAGGTTTAATTGCATCCTGTGAAAGCTGTGCTGCATTGCTCTTTCTGTTAAGGAAACAGAAATTAAAGCTGCCACGTGAAAACGGAACTGCTGCACCTCCATGCAGCAGCTGCCAAGTGAAGAAAAGGCATTCCAATCACCCAGACATCATTTCTGAAACTCAGACAACAATCAAACCAGTCAGTTGCACCAACTATCGCTGAGGAAGCGACGCTTTCTTAGTATGTAAAAAGATTATATTAGGTTGTTGTTTCCTTGTATTTGCGTATGAACAAAGAATAACGACAACAAGCAGCAGTGCAGCTATTTGCCACTGCATGGCATTTTCTAACACGGGACACACCCACTCATAAAAACTAGGAGCCAGAGAGAGACACTGTCTCACAGCAAGGGCGTCAGCAGCAAAAATCTGGGAACAATCCCCTGAGCAATTTCACTCTGGACAAGAGCTGCCAGCGCACATAACCCCAGTGGCAGCACTGCTGGAGAGACAGACGGGACAAAGAGCCACAATTTCTTGCCAACCCATACTGGCAAGAACAACAAAAATCTGGCCAAAGCATTCCTCATGACACAGGAGTGCTACAGATTCGTTTCCCCAGGGATAAGAATTACTAATAATTACAGCAGC
This sequence comes from Opisthocomus hoazin, assembly GCF_030867145.1. Lineage (NCBI taxonomy): Eukaryota > Metazoa > Chordata > Aves > Opisthocomiformes > Opisthocomidae > Opisthocomus > Opisthocomus hoazin. Next base: position 109,054,391 of record NC_134416.1, on the reverse strand, counting down.
ACACTCTGTTCTTCAGCAAGACATGAATTGACAAGGCTCTGAGCCCCACCTATATAGAGGAAAATTCCTTTGGTCCTGCTAACAGCTATTAATCAGTACAATTCAGACCAGAATACATTAACACCAATTAGATGCAGTCAGCACTTTCAGCAACAGCTTACAGGCATACCTTTGAATACGCCTGGTTAGGAACACAAAAAGAGCTTCCTTCTCCCTGGGCTATAGTGGCTTGTCACTGCCATGTGACAGTATTACTCACCGGGTGTGGAGTTGTCAAGGCAATGACCCAAAAGAATGCTGAATATCAGTTTACAGTGTGGAACTTTCACCTACCACATGTCTGTTGGTTCATCTTCACATGCCACCTCTCGGCACAGGTTTTCTGTATCTAAGAGTCCACAGGCAGCTCCGTATTGTGAAAATAATCAACACACTGTAAATGAGGAAACATAATCCATAAATTTTTTTGAGATATTTTCTGCCAACACTGCTGCTGTGTTTGTAGCAAATTTATTTCTGTTGGCCTTTTACATATCCTGTTATACGCAGAATGACTTTTGAAACGAGGAATGTCAAGCTACAAACATGGATTTAGATTTTCAATAAACTTGGAAAATTATTCAAGATGCTTTCAAGCAATGCAATCCAAGAACGTACATCAGGTACATCACTAAGTCCTCGTTAGTCATGATCAAGCAAAGCATAACATACTAATACAATGCACTACCTTGCAAAAGATAAGAGTTAATGCTTTAACTATTGGTCCTCCAACAAAAATCCAGTTTGAGCAATTCCATCTGAGTCAGACTTCTCCTTCCTACCTTTTTAGTTTTATTAGCTATCCTGAATTTGTTTTTGAGAAGAAACTTCTAGGGGAAGAAAGGAAGGAATTTATCTTTCTTCTCTGTTTTTACTACTGCCCTAAAAAGGACAGGTATATCTGAAAAGACTGATGCATGAGACAAAACTATTTTTCCCCACTTCACCTCTGCCCCTGACTTGCTTTGTAACCTTGGTGAAGGAAAAATTCCAAAAATCTCTTCTGTCTGTCTGATATCCCCACCACCCCTACAGAAAGGGCCCTGACCATAAAGCTACAAGAACATCTGAAACCATTGCTACCACATAGACTAATTGACTAATCATTAGCCAACAGTAAAAGAAGGCAATGTCTATACAGCATAGCACTTAAGATGTGCTACATGGAATGATGAGACCTAATCCCTATTCCACTTAATACAGAAGATTCAAATATTATCTGGAATAGAAGTTAGAAGCCTGGTCTTCCCATGCATAAGTAACACTTTCACAGGAGCACTTGATAAACCCCATGTCAGAAAGGTTCTACCCTTCTGCACTGTCTTGGGAAACACAGAATATGAAATCCTGTCCTCCTGTGCAAAGCAGTGATCTGAACTGTCATGTGATACCTACACAGAGGCAAACAAATTAAAGCAGGGGCCCCAGGACTTTCCCCGGTTGTGCTTTGAGCAAACTCCAGCCATCAAACAAGGAGGTAAGAGTTCATGACTGAGTCACAACAGCCGGAGGTATCTAAGCCTGCAGATCAGGGGTAAAACTCAATCCCACATTCAGCCTTGCCTCAACTTGAAGGCTCCCTGCTCAATGTGAGCATCTTCTGGATTGGATTCTGAGGCACCCAGCTCACCTGTAGCTCAATCTATACCCATGCTGGGACACTTGGTTGCTCTAGGTATGCAAAGCTTGGGGTCTGGTGTTCCTACGGTGTTTTCTGAAATCAGCCTTCAGTCACTTCTGGAAAGATTCCACATCACTTAGGAGTTCTACACATTTAAATACTGTTTCAATCCAAAATTCAACTCTTTGGAAGCATTCTACGTATATGTTGGTTAGGCTTGCCCACAAACCGCAGGAGACTAGGGTGCCCAGACTGAACAGCAATAAAATTACATTGGGCCACCCTAATCTGTTTCCCCTTTTTTCTATAGTTCTGCAAGTTGGAGGGGGACTAATTTACCATTTTAAAACCCCTAAAGTAATAAAAAAGTGTGTAAAATTCATCTTGACAGTGCTAAATGAGTTTCAAACCAGATTGGTGAATGCATGCAAATAGAAATGATCCAAATTAAAGCAACAATCAATCACAGATTCACAGAATGGTTGGGGTTGGAAGGGACCTCTGCAGATCATCCGGTCCAACCACCCCTGCCAAAGCAGGGTCACCAACAGCAGGCTGCACAGGACCACGGCCAGGCGGGTCTGGTATTTGTCTTACTTTGTAGGAAGGAACTCACTAATGCATGTAATACTAACCAAAACAACCAACCACAAGTTTGGGGGATGCACTGTGTGTTAAACACGCAACCAGAATCTGCCTGTAACAGATTATACCAAAAAGAACATGCCTGTAGAGACGGATATTTCCATTTGCAGCTTCCAATTAAAACATGCATTATTTATAGCAGTAGAACCTTTGCCTGAATGCAACGAGACAAAGAGTTCTTTGTCAACCCTGTCACAGCCCCTAACGTATGCTGAGGCTGCATTTTGTGGAACTACTGCTCTATGAAAGGTCCTTCCTGACAGCAAAGGGAAGTAAGAAGGAAAGGGAATGCAAGGGACAGTTTGTTCCAGAGGAAGCACAGCTAACAGCTTTGTAACAGTCACACAGAAAACCTACCCGAGCTTGCCCTCGGACTCGCATAAGCTGACATTCAACAAACCACACACACATCACTGCTTACTGGTTTACACTGAAAGAACACAAATCATAGTAACTCAGATGTTCCTAGAAAAATTGTGCTTGGAGCTGGAAGCAGACTTGGAAGATTTCTAATCTATGTGGCAGCTGAACTAGAAACTAATTGTTTACTGATCTAACTAGATTTAAAATATTTTATATTAAGAAATTATAGTTTTACATGATAGCCACTTCAGTCTTCCATTAATAGCTACTCCTGAATGACCAGGGTGTGTGGACTTTTGACAGGAGGTTAGTATTCCAAGATGTCTTACACAACAAACAAGAAACATGCCAAGATTATTACTTTCTGTATCTAAATTTTGTTCCTTTTCTAGAGAGCAAGAAAGCATTTCTGATAGATCATGTCATATCCACATTGAAAGATCACTTACAAAGACACACCAAAATCCTTCACTTCACTGCAGAATAACCGTATTGCCTGAGGCTGGTACAAAGGACAGATTAGAATGTGGCTCAATAAATCATACCTTATATGTACAAAAACTGCTATCAGCAGTCAGTCTTTTCAGTAAACTAGCTAATGCTGAATATTTCTGCCCACTTACAATACGCTCATAATTATATAAAAAAAGAAATAAAGCACTTCTTTTATATTCAAGATCCCATTCCTAATTAACTTATGAAGCCTATTATACAGCTTGCACTAACAACAGCAGGAAAACAATGGCAAAAAAAAAATGCCAGCACATTAAAAATTCTAGTGGGTATCCAACTGCACCATGCTATACATGCAGCTCTGCCACTCCAAGCTGTACTCTTGCCTGTTCTCAAATGCCAAGGTTGAGCCTGGTGCTTACATGAAAGACATAAAAACAGGATAGAATGCCACCAGAAGTCATCTGCAGTAATTACTAGTAATTTAGTGAGTGGTATAGACCACCTTTCACAACGCTACAGAATAAAATCCCTGGAAAAGTAGGTACTATATTGCTTACACCACAATTGTCAAGGTGACATCAAAATGAAATCTCAGTTCACTTACCAACTATTATAAGTCCCCTTGCGCTTTTTGCAGGATTGGGACTGTTCATCTGAGTTTTGGCTGAATTCCAGTTTGGTTAATTAAATTTCACATATCCTCTCTGCAGTTCACATCTTTTGCTACTGCTAAATGCTATTAAACAATCAACATGTTAAGTCAGCATCCTCTGGGCCTAACATAAACAAGGATCAAAATATTTCCCTAATGCAAACTGAGTGAAAAGCTGCTGGAATCCTTCAGAGTAAAGTACTGCTCTTGTTGCAAATGAGTACTTACCATTCAAGCAATTTCAAGTTACAGAACCATCAGACTATTGTACAAGCAAGTTTAAATGACGCTATTTAGATTGTATTAAAGAAAATACTTCCCATCAGTAATTATGTATGTGCTCAGTTGCAAATGTCCAATTATTATATTTTCAGATGAAGAGGAACCAAGTGTTTATGACTGGCAATGCATTTGCAACCTTTTCTCTTCCAACTGTACAACAGGAAGATGAGGTCTGTAAGGCTCATCAGTTTCTAACAACATAAACATTTTCTTCTCTGAAAAGTGTTTTGCTTTAATTGTTTAATAAAGATTCTACCTACAGTTTGCCAGTAGCTAGTCCCCACATAACCCTTCTACTAACATTCTTCTGTACATCAAGAAATCCACAACTTACCTGAAGGGAAACTTGTATCCTTTTGAAGTAGTAAGTTCTTTACCACTGTGTTTAAGAGAACAGCGTAGGCACACTTCGGTCACTCTTTGCTTCTGTCTGGAAGGAAGCTGTGATATTAGGGTCTTTTTATTTTCAGCAAGAGTTACATGTCCTGCGTAACACTGATAGCTAATAACACACTCCACAAAACCACCGCAGTCAAAGAACAAATCTTTAGAGTCTTAAGAGTAAAACCAGTCCTCTAACAGCCTAAAAATCAGAAAGTATTCCATTCTCCCAATTTAATCTTTTTTTAAAGTGATCCGTTTCTGTTTGGCTAAATAAGGTACGGATGTATTTGATCACTGAAATTTCAAGTCAAGTTTATTTGATGTCATATTTCAATGTTTTATATATACACTTCAACATTGGATTAGTTCATGATAATAAACACATCTTGTTATAAAAAATAACCACGAAGAAATTTAATTTAACGAAATTTTTCTACCACATTATGAGTGGTATGGCATGGGTAGATTTTCTTTAAACATTTACTGTCTTATATAGAGACCTGTATTAAAAATGAGAGATGTAGCACAGAAACCACCCATAGGGTTGGTTCACTGTCAGCTCTGGTACATTCCAACAGATTCTGCCTTGAAATGTCAAACCCTTCATTTGTAAGCAAGCAGAATGTACCAGCAAGAGGTAATCAGAACAAAAATCAACACGTCCACCCTTTGTGCAACACAAATCTCCACGCTCCTCTCAGCACACTGGAGTTACCACCTGGAACGCATACAAAGCTTTTTGGGAAAACCATTCTAAGTGCTTTCAATTACCACGTAAGGACCATTTCTTCTCTTCTTGCAGATAACCCCGGCATTCAGCACAAAAATCTGACAATACCAACAGCTTCTTCATTTGCTGGGATGCTCTGGTGGGAGTTTAAGCATGGAGAATCTAATGTTCCACAGGAAGTGACTTGAAGATACGGGTGGGCTGGGAACTGTTTAATGAGGCTCCTGAACCCAGGTGATATTTCTTAATGTATTTTTGAAGAAGTTGTTTCTCAGGGGAAGAACAGCAGCAAAAACTACAGCCAAATGCCTCACCGGTGTGATGTCAGCACATGTGAATGTCCAAGCTCTTCTGAATGCTGTAAAAAAAAAAGTATCAGACATTAGTACCATTAGCAGCAGTGAGCACTGCACAAACAGAGGCAGTCAACCACTTCAGCCTGTCATTGTTTTACCTACCACTGCAGTAAGTTAGTGGAGTTTGCACCATGTTTCCAGCAGTATTTCTATTTTACTGTCAGTTGTGCACCGGTGGATATACCTATTCTTTGAAAATAAAGCCTCTGTACACGCAATAACAATTTAAACTCCTACAAGCACAAGTGTCCCAATTTACTTCTTAGTCTTAATAGAACCTACACGCATTTACATCCTTAGGATACAATTGCACCAGCGTGCAGCCACACACACCGAGATGCACTATTTGCATATATCTGCATATAATTCCAGCTCATCGTATTGAAATCTGCAAGCCAGTCTGAATATACTGAAAAGCTTTGACCTTGCATTTGTCATTTCATTCTACCTATTCTGCATGACAGAGGGACATACCTCAACATAAAGAGCTTTACTGTCACACAAACACTGTCAAGGATTCATTCTGTATTAAAATGTGAGGTCTCCTGCATACTTACTACGGGTCTAAACCCTGCACTGAAACAGTGGAATTATCACCTGATCCTAATAAAAACCTCAGTTCTTTTAGATTCAGGGAATACCAAATCTAGAATCTAAACCTTTGGATTTTGGCACTTCCCCCATACAAGGCCAGCCTAGAATACAACTGTATACAGGCTGTAAGAGAACCCAGACCGAGACTTGTCTCAGCACTTGTTACTTAACATCACACAATCAGATTTCAAAACTTACCAATTTGTATTGCAAGTTTCTCTGAATTTAAGGTTTTCCTCAAACAGACATTGAGGGTCTGTTTATTTTGGCAACAACTATTTGCAGCCTGATGAGCTAGGAAGTTAAAACAGTCACCTACAGTAGGATTCATCCCACATAACGTTAGCCAAGGGGCATATTATCTTCCAGATTTCCTCTGTTAAGTTGGCTGTAGGCAGGCAGCAAGTAACCCTAACAGGGGTGAATTAGCCCACACATTTAAGTAATGTCTCATATGAAACTAAGATGTCTTGTGGGTGATGATGCCCATCATTCTCCTTTGAGTATAGAAGGGGATCCACAAAGCGGTCAGATTAAACAACTAAGTTGGCTAAAATTAATTCTCAGACTTAGCAATGTTTACATCACACCAGTTTAAAAACCTCCTGCTCGGTGCTGCTAGTATTTACAGGTTTTCTATACTCAGGGTTGGGATACTTAGGTGGTGGTGTTATTTATATGAATGCAACAAGCAAAACATTCTAGACTTTCTTGAAGTATGCTTCATCAGAAAAGCATACCTTAATCCTCCCTTCCCCTCACACCTACCACAAAATGTAACTGGTTGATCTGGCATGTAAGTAAACATTTTGCTACACAGGCATAGAAAAATTTGCATATTCAAGCTCAGATTTACACAAAAGATGAAATATACTCCCATACATTTTTATTAAAGCAGCACAGAACTCCCCCTATCTCTATTATCATCAGGAATGCACAACTTTCAGGAAATCCTCCTGCAGCCTTTGACAGCAAAACTACAAAATTGCAAACCTGTTGGACTCTGTGCCATCAGCAGCAACCATCTGACTCTTTCAAGCCATCAAGCAAGGCAGGTATCTCCAGCAAATTTACATCTCTTCTTCTACATAACTCTAAGTTCTCGATAAGACAAAAGTCTTAAAGTAAAAAAGACTCTGTTGCAAACAGCCCAGTTGCATACACATTTTAAGTCTTGAGTTTATTACACACATAAACATATCTACTTATCAATACATGCAGAGATGCACTTTAAAATTAAATTTCACTCTAATCCTGAATTTTGATGAGCAGTTGCCACTGTAGATTTCACTATCTTGTTTTTCATTCAATGTATCTGGTAAATTCAAAGCATAAATAATCTTAACGGGTGAGAGCTTGAATAATGAAACTCTTTTCTAATTGAAAATCAGTGAACAATATATATTTATTCATGAACTAAATCAGATTACTGGAAAAGTTTAGAGGTGACACTTTTCTGTCTATTTCGTCACTGAAGTTATGCCATCCTGAGTCTTGCTCACTCTCAGATCCATGTGCTCATGTATGATTTCTGCCCTCTACACCTCACTTTTGAATACAGCCCACGAAATCAGTGAATGGGCCCTATGTGGGTGTAAAGTATATGCTTGGGGACTGGAATATGGTTGGGATGGGTTTGCTTACGGGGTTGTTTTTTTTTTTTCTTTCTTTTTTCCTTCTTCAGTATTCCTACATTTTGTTGTATTTCTGATACAATTTCTGAAATAGGGGGTGTTATATCCTAGTGGGCTTAAACATCTGAAGACTATTAGACCTGAAACAAATTACTTAAGAAAAAAAAAAAACACCCTTAACTGTATTTACCCAATCCAGACAAACTGTTTCACAAGTGGCAATTTCATACATCCAAACTATTTAGGTCTGGAACACTATGCAGACAGGAACTAACTGTTTTGCAAATATAAATTTTTACATACAAGAAAAGAGTACTTTCAGACAGTGTTATCGTTTACTCTTACAGACAATGGTTAAAACATTCGCTTCCTGATCTCATTCATTACAGAATAAGTTTTGAACCTATTAAAGAACAATCCTATTAACTTCAAATGGAACTAGTTCCACAGCAAAAGTTAAGCATGCATGTGGAAATAGGCACATTGTTAATATGCAAGCAACAAAACCTTTGATTTCTGTAAGTAGGGCTGACTGATTACAAACAAATGAAAAAGTATATGCTTGTTAAGTAATACTGCAAAAAGAGACAAAATACTATGACAGGTATTACAGAATGCCTTATTTAAAAAAATAGATTTTCAGTAGCACGGGACTTAACAGTCCCCTGTCATGCTTGGCTGTATCCTGTAACTAACACTTATCTGATAGGAGAGGAAACTGGATTTCTTGTGCCTACTACAATAATGCATAAAGAGTAATAGGTTACCAGTGTTCCACTCCATAGTCTGTGGAGTTCACCACTACCATTCCCCTCAAATTTTCCAACTACTATTTTCTCCTGCTCGTGTATTAGGACATACATGACACATCCTAGAAAGTAAATAACTGCAAATAATTATCTGTCTTTGTAACAAGGCCAGAAAGTGACCATTCCATTATGCAAATTTCCCCCATTTTTTGTTACAACATTTGGATAATGTTAACAATTCTGCCTTTTTACACAGCTGCCACAAAAAACAGGAAAAAAACCTCTTCCTTATTCTTCCGTTACCAGATACTGAAAAGGTCTCTGTGAAGGAACTTACTTTAAGCTCACTATATCTTATTGCTTTCAATAGATGCATTTCCAGATTTTAATTCTGGCATCAAAAGACTCTCCAAAAGGCATACTAGTTCTGTAATCAGAATTACCTTTATTACGACAGATAAAGAAACAGGGTAAATTAAGCTTTCCCCCACATAAGTAGCAAACCAAAACAAATCAAGCCATCTCTCCACCAACCTCTGCACATCTCAAAAAGTGACTTGTGGACATTAGCTTAACTTAGTTTAAATCTTTCAAGTTTAAAAAAACCAATGCAAACAGTACATCATTTACCATACAGAGTTTAAACATACAAGAATCTAACATTTAAACAGCCTTTAAGGCTGCTACGTACACACTTTGAGCATGTACTTTGGCTTTACTAAGACTAGCTAATGCTCCCACTCATCCCATGACACACTCTGCCAACACTGCAAAATGACACGTGTTGACACTGTCAGAAATGGGATCATTTCCTCAGTCGGCGGGGGCGGGAGGGTGGAATCAAAACACTACAAGCAAAACTGCAGACAAAATCAGTGTGAAAATGCAGCATGGGGCACCTAATACAGCAAATTCAGACATGCAGTTAGTGAATTAACGCATTTCTGGTTTTATACAAGTCACTACCATTTGTCCCAGTATCCCTTCACACAAAGATTCAGATACTATCACCTTCTACTGGTTATTTTTGTATTTATCACATGAGTGTTCCATACATCTTCCAGCACAGTCTACGCAGTAGTTACAAGAAGAGTCATAAAGAAGGGACGGAAAGCAATCCCTTTAAGCAAAAAAGCCTTCACAGAACCAAGCTCCCAACAAGAATATATTTAAATGTTTGACTTGGCTTTTATTGATGGGTAGGAGTGCATACATTGGAGTGTGGTGTTTTGCTGTTGTTTTTTAAAAGCCAACAGACTTACAGAATTTGTCCAACAGAAGGATTATTTACACTTACCTACTATATGAACAGAGTCAACATTTGCAGGGCATCTCACTAGCGCGTGTTCGGAAGTGCTGCTGCAGAGAGCTTGCATCAATGGAGGCGCAAGAGCAGATCTCTCCTTTGAAAGGCTTCTCACCTACCAGGAAATGAAAAGTAAATATGAAGGCTGTAGTATCTTCTATGGGAACACAAAGTGTGTGGGTGAAATTCAAAAGAATATCAGCGTCTTAGCATCCTCAAAGCCACAGCTCATCTTTCACAGGATCTTCTTGCTAATGAAGCACGATCTTAAATAATGGTCTAGGCAGCTAAAGGCTACAGTCTGTTTTACCAGTAGGAGACCTACTGCATCTAAACTCGGCTGCCACCATAAGTGTAATCAGGAAAAACTGGCCTGAACCATTTCCAAATTTAGTTTTGATCTTTTTGTCTGAATCAAAGTTCAGAGGGCCAGCTTTCAGCATACTCTATGTCACCAATTAAAAACAAACAAACAAAGGGGAAATGTAGCAGAACAGGAAATTTTCAAGCAGCAGAAGGAAGTGACATTAAGGGAAAATAATTTTAAATTAATGAAGAAAGCACATAAAGAATTTTCTGTAAAGACAGCAATGGCAACATTTAGGTAACAAATACAAAGGAAAGTGACAACTTTCAATAAGAAAAACATTGAGAGGTACATTCTTACAGGACTAGCCTCCCCTTTCATCTACATTCCCACGGACAATTTCTAGTTTACAATTTTTATCTTCATATTTTTCTGATGTACTAAAATTCTGAAATATTAGCCTTACAGTGCCAAACCTGAAATGAACCTAACCACTGTCTGAAAAAAAAAAATCAAATAGAATCACAGAATGGTCAAGGTTCAGTGGAATCTGTGGAGGTCATTTGGTCCAGCCCCCAAATAGGCAAACCTATTTTCATTTTTGCAGCCAAAAAAACCCCATAAACCTAACAAACAAATACATTTGAGTTAAAAAATAATGAAAAGTGAATATATGTCAAGAATCTATGTCCTAACACCAACCCTGGTATAATAACAGAACTCCTCAAGGCAGCATTTCACACCAATGTCATTACAAGTAACTCTGCAGCTCCATTTTTATTAGTGTTATCTTTTAAGAATTAATGCAGGGGATATGACATTGCGTGATCACTACATAGTCAGCATGATGTCAAAAACAAAGCATTTTTTGCAAGCTGAGCCCCAGTTGTCGATGGAGAACTAAACAGGAAGAGGCTGATGACATTTTCAGGAGCAACTGTCATTGACTTGGTATCTAGATAATAAACTATATTTTCATAGGTAATAAGCAGCTTCCTAAAACTCATTAAATATGTTTGCTGTAGGTTACATAGCAGGTCAGCTGCAGAACAAGGAATAGGAAACAGTTCTGGATTTGCAATCCTCCTTCTAGACAGTGACTTCTTTTGTTCATTTTCTGCAAAAGTCTAATTTATTTTCCATGGTTTTGGTTACTTGTCTGCTTATGCACCTGAACATCATTAACAGTGCCCAGTGACACCACCTAGCCAGGCTCCTAGGAGAAGTCAGTGATCTCTTCTTTGGGTATCACTCTCCTTTTCCTGTACCTTTCGATGCCCTGTCGGTTGCGTTCTACATAAGCTAAGAATGTTTAATAGAGCAACTGCCTGTCTTGGAAGACACGGCACACTTGCTACCACAGAGACTGAGAGCCATCTGTCCCAGTAGCATGAGATGTCTCTCAGCCCCCTTCACACCTATGTTTCCTGCCAGACATCTGCCTACCCTCCTCTGCCTCTCCCGTGCTGCCACAGCTCCAGCGCTGCGGGATGGAACACCACCCACGTCGCTCAAGTGTCGGAGCGCCGCACTCCTGCCAAACCACCACAAGAGTATTTGGTTTCTTCAACCCGCTGAAAAGTTAAAATTTGCCAGTGTGGACAAAGGTGGATATTCCCTATTCACTACGCTGCCAGGTCCTATAGGACGAGTCCTCCACAAGCTGATTTATTTAAATATTATCACAAGCAGCTAACCGGCTCCCCACTGCCCTGTCCGCACACATCAAGCAGCAGGTTTCACACGGCCATTAACGCCACATAGCACATTCCCATCCTGTTCATCCAGTTAAACTCACTTTCCAATCCTGTAAAATGCTCAGTTCAGAAAAAAGGAGAAAGGCTTCACTTTTTAATACCAACAAGCTGGAGCAGATCCAACAGTTCCAGACAGACAGTGATACAAAGTATGTTCTTCTGTGTAAATTCAGAATTTCTAATGCAAGTGCCTTTTTCGGCAGACTGGTAGACTTAATACAACCATGGCAACGCAAAGTCTATGTAAACAAATCACTTGACCAAGACAGAAAGAACCCCAGAGCATCAGCCACAAAGATGCTGGGCCTGTGATAGAGGTTCAACACTAAACTTTAAAACAGAGAACTGAAGCAGGAAGCTTTCCAGAAAATGAAAGGGAATGTAGCCAAGGTGGACACGCAACACTCTACTATATTAAAAAAAATGAAACATGCCCGTATGTGCAAGTTGATTTAAAAAGTTTTGAGCAGATATTCCCATTCTTTCCTGGCCATGGAGTACCAGTGTGGAACAAAAAATTATGAACTGGTTGAAGTCCACATGCATCTGAACCAGTGAAGACATCCATCTCTGTTAACGAGCCAGGATCATAAGCTGTCCTTGTCTTTGCAGTATCTATACTTTTCCATAGATGTCTTCTAAATATAGATCCTCAGCCAGGATTTCTGTAAATATATCCATATTCAGGAAGGCAATTCAAACATATCTTTAAAGATCAACATCCCTTGATGCCACAAAAACCACTTTAGTTAAAAATTTGCCTGTTTTGTTAAATCAGGATTAGTGTTTGGTTTTTGCACATTCAGTGCAAGAGGGAGAACTACCAACAGGTAAAAAAAAAAACATCCCTTTTCTCTAGAAATCCTTTTCACAGCACAAAAGAAGCACTCCTACACAGCATTCATGTTCAACTGTGCAGTACTTTCTTTTTCTCCCTAAGCAGTTTCTCTAAGCGGTAACATAAGGACGACATACATGTAGTCTCCCCGCGTGCACTCACATACCCTGTGTCAGGGAGGCCCTGAGCCTGCGTTTTGCACTCGCAGTGCTGGCAGCGAAAGGCTTTGATGCCAGCATGCGCTCCCACATGTTTCTGCAGAGCTAACAACAGGAACGCTTCCTGCCAGAAAGGAAACGAACCTTGTCACAGCTGGAAAATCATCATCTATCCTTCCTGCGTAAGTGGTCTGAAGGGATGACATTTCTCAGTCACTGTGTTAATTCATGCTTTTAATGCCTTTTATCACGAGAGTTTAAAGCTATTAGTTAGGACAGATTGACATCATTACCGAGGGATGAGAGCACAAAGATTCCTATTAGACCTGTCTACAATCAAGTACTTCCGTTATTAGTTTATTATCTTTCAACTATTTATTTATGTTCCCAGAATGACATATTTTGCTGTGTTGAGTAATTTACTGGCAGCCAATACTGCACAATGCAACTTGATTATATCAGATGGTTGCATTTGGATGTTTGAATGGTCCACCTTAGACTTCTAGAATTGTTTTGTCTGGGTGAAAAAGACAGATTCTACTTTCTCATTTGCATGACATGCTACTCTTTCAGGCCAGCAATTTATCTATTTAGAAGGAAAAATAACGCATATGGAAATTATACAAAGAGAGGACTCCTACGGAACAAAATTGTAAAGCGTTTGAAAAGGCCTACACAGATCACAGGTCTGCTGTTCCCGATTCCTTGATCTTCCAGATTCTTCCATACACCATGCTTAGAATACCTCAGAACCATTTAACCCTATGCCTTAAGCACTTACAGTTCCTCCAAACTCAGCAACAAGAGAGGAAGCGCTGGTTGTTCACAAACTGACAAACAAGCCTATAACGCTGTAAAGTCACATCTGTAACACACAATAATTTCAAGGGGACAAGTGTAAGCAAAGAACAACCTTAAAATCCTTTTCCTGTGAAAGCAAACCATAGAAGGTTTAAAAGGTGCTTACATTTCTACCCAGATCATTGATCAGCACTCAGCAGAAGGAAACAATGTCCTTTCAAATCATACCTGTTAATAATTAATTACCAAGTAAATACTAGTTCCACATACACACACTACATTGACGTTAGATGTAATAAACAGGATTACTCATTCTTTAAACACTCTATAATGAAAACATAGCTGTTTTCATGAAACTTTTGTGAAGGTAATTAAAGTCCTGCTATTTTGAAAACAAAGTATTATAGAAAACAATGAAATTAGTTTACATTATACTCAAGACTTCTACCGGTAAGAGTTTTCCTGCTAATTCTGAATCAAGAGTGAATCACGTAGCTATTATTTCATGCAACAGTATTCAAAACAAAAAAGGTGCAAAAAGGGATTCAATCCTCAGTTATTTGTGTGGATTAACACTTCGCTGCACCACAGAAATAAAGCGTACATTGCTCAAAGAATAAAAGCCCTTAACTTGCATGAGGGAACTTTAGTACTGAGGGGAGCTGCTGAAGTGTTCAATGCATAGAAGGTGTGAAAGCCAAAAAACAGTGACCTTGGTAGAACCGAGGGCCTATATGGAAAAATCTGGGATTTAAACAACAGGCTTCAAAATGAAAGCCAACTCTGAAAGGCAAGCTGTGCCATTCTGAATAAGTCTGTATTGATTTTTCCTCTCTTCCCTAAACATCTGTGATCTTTCAAGAGGAAACGCCATCACAAAAAAGCCTGTCAAAGATCTAGATTCTAAACTCCTACAGAACAGACAGAAGAGCTATGAAGCAGAGCCCAAATGCGCAGAAGCTAATTTCTGTAATACCTTTGTGAATCCAGCACAAGTCCAGTAGTTCAAAGGTATAACATGCTGATTCACAAACTAGGCAAATGTTAATATTCCTACTAATTGAAATCAGAATTAAAACTGTACTTTTTATGCATTTAAAGGACATCTTTAACAATGATGTAACAGAACAATCTTCCTTTGTTAAGGGATTAAATGCTTTGGAGAAAAGTAGAGCTATTTGGATTTTCTACCTATTTGAATTACTCCTTAAAAACACATGTAAGCATAGTTGCCTATTTCCAGGGCATCTATTAGCTTTAAATTCAGATTTCAGAATTATGATAATACCGTGGGCAGTGCACATCTTATGCAGTGCTTGTGGTGCAAACTCCCCGCAAATACTGATGTGTTCTTTTTTCTTTAAGCACCAAAGAAAGACGACGCTGTTACTAGGAGGGTTGGTTCAATCTTCTAAGGTCAAGGAGCACAAGTCCAAAAGAACCTGGAACTGTAATATGGAAGATGTCACCTTTCATCCTTCAGACGCAAATAAGGTGCTTGAGACAGTAGGAAATTCCAGCCCATTAAGACTAAAGGGTCTTGAGTAGTTGCGATCAAGTTTTAGGCTCCATGAAGGTCCCAACATGCATTATAACACTTATGATTTTAATGAAACAGTCAGGCAAGACTATCAATAAATCAATCTCGTTCAGAATCAGTTTCATTCTTCCCAGTTAGCTTTTGAACACTGACTATAGGCAGCTGATTCCCGCTATGATTTTCCCTTTTTTACACAAACTATTCGCTAGAACTCAGCAACTGAAAAGGTTAGACTGCCCTCTTTCTGTGACTTCTTGCTAACTACTTACTTGATCTGTAACTTGAGCACAATTATGGCCACACACTTTCAAGAAATTCGCAATGGTAGGTACTAATCAGCATTTTCCCACAGTTGTAAAAAAACCCCAATACTCCAAATCAGTAACATGGTATGTCTCCATAAAGATTGAGATGATAAAACTGTACTTTGTTGCTTAAGACAATAAAATATGGTTATATCGTTTAGTATCACTAGTATTCCCTGTGAATTGAGGCCTTTAACTCGCATGTGCTGCCAGCAGAATGCACCAGCCACCCTTGTACATGAATGCATTAATTAATATGTGAATTGAAAGCATCGCTGTATTTAGTGTATTCTTTTTTATTTTCTGATGGGAGAAAAATGGCCATGAGGACATTATCTTGCATTGTAATATTATGTTGATTTAACTTGAAATATAGAAAATAAATATTTGAAAGATGTAAGCAAGACTTCAGTGACATTAATAATGTCATGTGGTTTGGTTGTTCAGCTGTTTTATCCTTTAAAATATACATACACCTAATGCCACAGTCATAAAAATCTTAAGCCTTCATATACAACTGCCTTTTAATAAGCTTGACACAGATTTTACTAAATAAATTCTGCTGCCTAATACTGAAAAGAATGAAGACTTCCAATTCATGCATTCCAGCTACCCTTGCAGCAAATAAATTTGGCAGAAATCATCGTTTTAAACTCTAACATCAGGAGGCAGCCTGGACTGAGGTTTACCGGGAAAGAGGAACACTGAAACAGCCTCGGAGCAGCCAAAGCCATTGTGAAGTTGTTCATGTGCTGCCCCCTCCTGGGAAAACCACCCAGCCACAGCAAGCAGGCCCCGCCAGCCAGCCAGCAGTACAGCCGCGCAGCCCAGCCCTGCGACAGCACATCTCCTGCAGCTCAAAGGCTTCTCCAACTTCTAATTTCAACGTGTCAATAGACTCTAAACTATTTCCCAAATGAGTCTGTTAACCTAGGCATAACGAGCGACGATTCCGGGAAGCAGAGAAACTGTGGCTACTTGCTGGGGCACTCGGGCGCTCCGCGCAGCAGCACAGACGCACGGCGTAGCAGCATGATCTTTTTGCCATTCTGCCATCAGCCATTCGGCCTACGCTGCGGGACACAACACTGACCTGGCTGCGATTCGCAACAGGTTCTGTGCTGCCGTGGGGTCAGGGCCTCTACTGGAAAGAAATAAGAGACAGCCACAGGCTGGTAATATGGCTAATTGCTAGTTTCATTAGTTTGCCCTTCAACAAAGCTGTAAGAAAGAAACAGATGTAACATGAATTTTGCTTTGCTGTACCAACAGCAAAACTCATGTCAGAACTAGGTATGAAAAGTTCAAGTTCTTAATCTTTGCAGTAATTACAAACATTTTCCCACGGATAGCTCCAGAGACCCAGTCCTCCACTGTTCTTTTTACTTCCCAAACAGCAGGTAATGCGTTCTCATCAGATAATGACACATTTCATATGTAACCTCAGACTACATTTGGGTTGCCATACTCCACTGGCGCAAAAATAACTGTTGTAACGATACAATGATACAAAGTGCTTAACCTTATACTTCTCCAACTTCTTTAAAACTGAGACAACTTATTTCAAAGTATCTCACTGTGAACACGGGAGCAACTTATCTACCAGCTTTGTGAATTTGTGACGACTGAACTGTGCTTTGACTATGACAAGGTTTGTTAACTGACTACTTAATTGAAAAAAAAAAAAAAAAGACAGATGCCTATGTGCAAGGTACATCATCCCTATGTCAGTCTGCTCCCTACCTACTAGCAAAGCTGCTAGTTCACTACATGTAATCAGGCCTTTGACTTTCGAAACCCAAATCCCTTTTTTCCCCGTCTTTTTATTATACCAATTTCAGTAAGCTACTAAAACACATATGTATGTCTTTCCACATCAGCAGAAACAACTTCAAACCAGGAAATACAGATTCAGTAAGACAGTTACTTCAGTCCTAAAAAACAGTGGGGTAAAGAAGCTATTTGGGGAGAAAAAAAACTTTGACAGACAATTTGAATAGATTAGATTATAACACACAACTTCAAAAGTCAGAAAGTGATTTCTCTAGTTAAACTGAAGGTATCTATTGTGAAAATGTTTTCTAATAAAGTAACAGACATGTATGGTCATAAACTACAACAACAAAAAAAGAACATCCCCAAAAAGGAAACTCAGATACTTATAAGAAACCTAGAGAAACAGAATGTACAGTATCTTCTCTATCTACACACTTGAAAAGCTATCATTAGAATATTGCATGATGTCAACTTGTGGATGAGTGGCTACCAGAGATTGCTATCTTCTTTATCAAAGAAAAAAAGATCTTTTTTGAGTATCAGGAAAGCATCAAATGCCTTCTCCTCTTTGGAAGACGGCATACACCTGAGGTCAGACAAAGTCTTAGTGTGAACTCTTACAACTGCAAATAAGTGGAATTTTGCATTAACTGGTAAGACTGGGGCTTCAATAAACACGCCTCTTAGAAACGCAGCCATGACTGCAAAGGAAGCTGTACATTGTCACAGTTTTTTCATCCAGTTTACACACAGACTGCCAGGGGTCTTCAAAGAGCACATCTCAGTGGCTCCACTTTGTTATTGCCTGTAAGAAAATATAAGAGAAAACCTTTAGAAACACCTTTTGATCAGCCTCTGCTTACTTTATTCAAAAGACTGGTACTACCACAAACCAAGTAGAAGACAGCTATTTGAACAGGGTACCTTATTTTTGTTCGGGCTATCTGTGGGCAGCTTTCTTGTAAAAATAAATAAGTAAATAAATAAATGTGCCGCATTATCAATTGTTCTGCAACGAAGATCTACAGAATTACTTGGAGAGTAACAAACAAAATGCAAATTTTGCTATAACATGGGTCATACCTACCGTAGGTATTGCATGCAAATTAACTTGAATCCTTCTTTCTAGTTGCTTTTGTGTTGGAGCACACAGGATTATCTTCAGCCTTCTTCTTTCTCTTGCATTTGTTTTTCATTTCGGTTGTTTTTTTCTGATGGATTTGTTTGTGGTGTCAACTCGTCTGACATCTGGTTTTGAGTACTTGATCCCAAAATGAAGACAGAAGGGCGCAGCAGGTTTGTGATTTTCCATATGTTCTTTCAACTCTGCTCTAGAATGTCAACTAAGAAATAAGTAAACTAATTCAAAAAGAAACCCAAAATACAGTATCAACCAATATTTTATATTATCAGCAGTGACTGAAGAGACTTAACAGTTTGAGACAAGATACTTTCAGGTGAAAGATGACATTGTAGAGGTACTTTTGAGACAGTGTAACCCTCACAATTCAGTCCACTAACAGAAAGAAACCCTTGCCAGTCATTCTGTATGATGCTTGTGAAACACACACACGCAAGGAGATAAAAAAACAGCTTCCCCAAAACGCTAGACAAGCCATTTGTTTGGGGTTTTGTTGTTGTTGCTTTTGTTTGGTTTTGGATTTTTTTTAAAACTGTAGCACAGAATTAGATCCAATTTGTTAAATACAAGTAACCTTGAGGAAAGAACTGTTCTATTTACTTTTGCACATATTGTAAATATAATAAATAGGCAGAGGACTTGCAGCAATGTTTACCTGCCATTCACACACACCCTAGAAGTACAGGTTATCATTCTCGGATGCACACTTTCATTGTAAGGTTGCCACAGTGCTGCTCAGAACAAAGACAAAACCAAAGGAGTGTGGCCAGCAGGGCGAGGGAGGTTCTTCTCCCCCTCCACTCTGCCCTAGGGAGGCCCCGTCTGCAGTGCTGTGTCCAGTGCTGGGCTCCCCAGTTCAAGAAAGATGAGGAGCTACTGGAGAGAGTCCAGAGGAGGGCTACAAACATGATGAGGGGACTAGAGCATCTCTCCTACCAGGAAAGGCTGAGGGAGCTGGGCTTGTTTAGCCTGAAGAAGAAAAGGCTGAGAGGGGACTTTACAGACACTTATAAATATCTTAAGGGTGGGTGTCAGGAGGATGCAAGTTCTCTTCAATTTTTGTGTGGTCGGTTTTTTTTTTGTTTTTTTTTTTCCCAAGTGTTTCAAATATTTTAGGCTTTATTTTTTGAAACAAAATACCTAAGAAGTTCAAACATAAATTCCAGATTTCAAAATGGGGAATTATATTTGAACCAACTGGCATTGCTGAAACCCTTAGATACACACTCTGACACTTGAACTAAGTAACAACAGCAATAGTAAATAGAAGTGATTGTGTATCCTGCTACATTAATCCTAGTTCACATATCTGAGACTAAATCTTTTCTGTCCACTTCAGGCCACCCTGTTGCCCAAATTATTTTCATTTTCAGAGACTCCCCACTTCTTTGTATTCTCTGCCCACTATGCCCTGTTCCAGTAGCAGTTTTCCTAATGTGCCAAATTCTGCTGGAGTTCATCTCCTCAGCTCGTCATGTCCTCTAGCAACTTCTCACAGGTTCTCCAGCCCTACTGGTCTTTAGTATTCAACTTTTTTTATATGTTCTGTACGAAAGAATTAAAAACCTTTGCAGCCAGGTACCAAATAAAACTGTCCCTGCCTCCCTAAAGCAGCCTGTCACAATTGGCTTCCTGCAGCAAGGTATATTCACTGTTCATCGCATTTTTCAGAGGCTGTGAAGAGGCCAAATCTCACAGACTTTTGCATCAGGAGTGTGCCTTTCATCTATTTCAACAGAAGACACCCTCTGAAAAATGCTTAGATCTTTCCCGCAAGCCATGGAATATTAGAAATTTTTAAATAAAAGGTATCCACAGTCTTACTGGTTCCATTTGAAAACACTATGGACAGAAAGTTTCCCCCCATATGCATTCTAGAAAATTGATTGAATCATTTTAGTTGATCTGTTTTTAACGGAAAAGCATCAGGTGGAGGCAAAGAACCAACATAAACAATTTCTGCCAATACACTTTAAACAAATAAACAAAAAACCAAGACAGGTAAGCAAGTAAAAACAGTATCTTTTAAATAAACAGCAACATTATTACCAAAGCAGAGCACCTAGTGCAGTAAAAAAAATGCAGTGCGGTTTTATAACACTAAATATGAAGCAAGCAGTTAAAATTTAGAAGTGAGAGATACGCAGGCATATGTCATAAATTCATTTAATTTTGTTTTCAGAGGAAGGGGCTTTCTTTAACATAATCTTAGGGAAAGAATATTTAACAGCATGAAGAGGAACTGCTGCTAGAGGTGTATAGCCTCTACTACTATTAAAAAAAATAAATTACAAAAGCAAATTTGATGGTGTAAGAATACACAGCTCCCCCCTCCCTTTTTTTCCACCCTGCAAGAGATAAAGCTGGATAGAGTCCTTTGAAAGTTGCTTTAGGATTTAAGAAGTGTTGAAGTTAGCCATAAATATTGCTCACTTGATGGAACTAAAGTAAATATATATTAATAGGCTGCTATACCTTTCCCCATCAGATTCACCCTGATTCAGTTGACGAGATTAACCAAAAACTGCAGTTAGAAATCAGAGACGCAGGGACAAGTCTCTCCATGTAGCCAGCCCTGTTCTAACCACAAGTCTAAGATTTTGTAGGTCAAAGTCTGAGGAACTGGAACCGCTAACAGTACGAACAGCAACATGCACTTTCGACATCATTAAATATCTGAAAAGGAATCAGAAAGAGACCAAACTCTTGGTCAAATAAAGATCTAAATTGTAGACCGAATTGGGCTGGTCATCATTCAGAGTATTACAATTCTGATGTTATCCCAGTCACGCTGACACAAAGCTGAAGTCGAAAAAGCTTAAGACAAACTTGCTGCTACTAACCTAGCAAAGCAGAATTTCATTTTAAACAGAAAACTGTTCATTTAATCAAGCACTCATCAACTGCCAAAATAATCCCATCAGAAACTCATATCATTGTAAAACATATCCAAAACCCAAGCATCTCCTCATGTCCTGCATCCGATTCCCCGCGCTGAGAGTCACTGGCCTCTTCTTTTCTCCTCTATTTACTTAACTGCTGCCCAGCTGCCACATCCCACTGCCACCAGTAGCCTTTGAAGATGGGGATCCTTGTTTAGTGTCTTCGAGCAACCTGTAAATCGCCTCTAATCCTATTCCCTCTCTTCAAGCCACAGTTTCAATCTAGTTTAATGAATTGTAAAGCCTTCTTCCACCAATTAAAACAAATTTACTTGTGTGTACACTTGCATTAAGCAAACATTTAGCACTGGGAAATTCACCTCCACTCTATAAAAGCAGACAGAACTAAAACGTTTCATCAGAAATCCAATACATGTTCATAGTATTTATAAAGCATTTGCTGCACTTTATAAACTAAGCAGGTAAAAAAAAATGTAGAAGACAGACGGGGGGCAGGGAGTGGAGGGAATAAAAAATAATTTTAAAAATTCCACCTACACTTGCGAAAAATGTCACTCATCTCTCACATTCAGTACATGGATACATTCTCAAACTGTAACCATGGTTGTGCATGCTTGTAGACATTGATCTATTCCTCATGTGTATTAAAACCCTCAGTTTGTTACAATGTTAATATCAGAGTAAATATATTAATGAAAAATAGAAGAAAAATACTTATCTCTGCATGAAACAATTATCAGCATAAAAGTTCCAGCTTAACTCCTATGTAGTTTTAAAGTGTTTTGTGCTTATTTAAGCAATATGATGCTGAATTTGGCTGAGGTGCACAGTATTTCAGAAGAGAACTTATTAATTATGAAGACACAATTTGACCACGCGATCTCCAGCAGCAAAAGCAAGGTTAGCTCAGCTCTAAGGATGCTTAACTGTCACTAGACAGTCTGTACAAGTAACGACAACTATTTTAATTTAGACAAGTAAACAACAAATAACATCGTATAACTGCATACAAGAATCTCTCAGCATGACAGACTGAAGTTTCTTCTCAATTTCTTATTTAGGGCAAAGCTATCAGTCTACTCCACCAAAGTATTTTAGCAATTTTTATGGTTTTTTTCCATCAACCAGTTACGCTTTCACATAGGTTAAAAGCTATAACAAGCACACTGTAGCAAATAAAGTTAGCAATTACCGCTAAAACTTGACACTAAGTTAAGCATAAGCTCGGTGCTAAGAAGCTACAGTTTAAACTTCTTTCAAAAACTATCCCCACAGCAAGCAGGAAGGCTCGCATACCCATCGTATCAGCTCCACAACCACAATAAACTGGCAGACAGCAGTTCTTTGTCACGTTACAGTAGAACTCCCTTTAATGGGATGAAACGTCTGAAAAATACTAGCAAGCCAGAGACTTCTCACAACTTCTTCAATGTTTCTTCGCCACCTCAAAAAATGTATAGAAATTAGCATGATGTTAAAAAGATATTTAGAAAGGCTTCCTTTGCTCACATTTATGACAAAAATGCAAACAATACTCAAAACAAATCTAAAATATTTATAATTCTATAATAATACAAATAGCTTAAGAAGTTATTGATTATTTAACCTACTACATTTTTCAACAGGAAGCTACAATGAAGTAAGCTTTCTGCATATGTTAACATAACAGTGAGTGGTAAGTTATAATCTTCAAAATTCATTGCTCTCAGACATGACGGAAATTGTCCAAAAAATATCCCAGAAAACCTAACCCCAAGTTGTCTTCTCACTACAGTTGTAAGGGAGATAGATTTTTTGTTGGTTCTCTGCCCCTCCCCACCAAACCTGGAAGGAAATTCAAGAGACAACTTACAATTTGTTAATACAAAACAGTTCTCCTTTCACTTCAGAAAACATTGTTTGTACAAACACTTATAAATATTATCACTGCTGTAGTCATCTCTATCTTGATACACTGTGAATTTCAGCTGTCTTTCTATGTGCTCTCCTTTCCAACCTCTTAGAGAAAGAGTTGGACTAGCCTGCAGCCTTGCTGTGGGCTTACAGTTGCACAGAATTAAGTGGAGACACTGTATGATGTTGTGACGCGAGTAAGATACTCATTTTGCTTTTAGTTCTAAAAATGACCCCTTTTTTAGTTACTTTTCCCGCAGAAGTCCTGCAATAACCGTCTATGAAAATTCTATCTCCTGCCCCTTTAAACAGTAAAATCTCAGAACAACCTCACCTATCCCAAAGACAAAGCAGACATCAAAATCAGATTGCACAACGCAACTCTAATCTAAACTCTTCAAAACTTACACCGTGACACATACGCAATGCCCAGCCCGGCTACAGTCACAGGAAGCCCTGTTATCCCACATTCCCCAATGCTCCTAACGTTGCCTGTTTTCATGCCCGACCACTACCACAAACTCCAGAACACTCCTGTAAGCCACCATCTTCTTTCACAGAAATTCTTTGTTTTCGCACTGGCCTTACAGAGCAATCAGAACCGGGTCAGTAGTTCAACCCGGACTGCAAAAATTTAGTCTATATTAGCAGTAGCAGCCATGGAAACCTTGCTAAAAATGAATCCATCACTGCAATCACCTGCAACACCCAACGGTAAAGCAGAAAAATGCCCAGACTACCTTTGTACACAAATCTTTCCGGATTTTACCTACAGACTTGAAGGCAAGCACTAAATGCATGGCTATATTGAGGGCAAAACACTTGCAATTAGTAATGGAATTTTTTTCTTTTTTTTCCCTTCTTACTTACTTAAAGTACAATTGGTACAAGAGAAACATTTGTAATCAATGCAAAGGAGATCGGCACCAGAATAAATCACGTCCTTTTGTGATTTAGAGAGACACAGACCATGTTACTCTGCAGAGGTAGAGTATTTATGGAGATAATATTTAGCTACCAGCAGTATCACAAAACTTCAAGATAAAAAAAAAAAACTTCACAGAAGTACCTTTGCAGTAATATTACAGAGCCATTAAAAAGCTAATAATATTGAAATTGTTGGAACATGGCGGTCAACTACTGCTAAAAACATTCAGAACACACAATAGAAAACAAGACAGGATTTTGCAGAATAAGGGAACATCATCAAAAAGCGAACATTTACAACACTTTTTAGAATTTTTGCAATTCTTATATTTTCTATTTAAACCAGTATGAAGATGTTTGGCTCTAGCTCTTCATGATAGCATTTACAGCTCACAATGAAAATCTCTAAAAAATTTTGCATTGACCAAATGAAGTTATGTGCACAGAGAAGTTTATAGCTGAGGCAATAGTATGACAATGAAAAATAAAGTTTGACTTACTGGTAAAATCACTGTGCAGACATTTAAACATATCCTGATAATGGCAAGATACGTGAAGATTCCTTGTCCGCTCAGTTGCAAAAGATGATGAACGTACTGTGGACAGAGAGGTGAGCTTTTCTCTGATGGCTGTGTCCATGCGCTTTCCAGGCACACTTTGCAACACAAAAGCACTTTCACAGGCGAGGCACTGGTAGGTTTCTTTCACCCGCTTGTGTGATTTCAAATTATTTTTCCATTAAGTCCCGTTCAGTCATGTGACAACTACAATAAATGCACTTAAAGCCACAATCCACATCATGACCCTCTTCATCGATTTTTATGAGCATCTTTGGACTTCAGTGCCATGTCGCAGAAATGCTGTGCTCTCTCGGAACCCAGCTTTAAGGCACAAGCATCTTTCCCAGGATGAACTAACCCTTTACGGTCACATCTAGCTTCCTTCTCATTTTTGTAATTTTCACGCCTCGATTGAGCTTTAGGAGTTTTTATCTCCCCAGCTAAGGTCCAGGTTCTAACACTGGAAACATGATGGAGGTTAAGATGCACAGACTGGGCTGCTTCTTCATCTTTGCTCTTTTGGGATTTGCAGGGGTCCATGGAATATAAGAGAGAAGTTGGCGCTGCAGAACAGGGCTCCTGCAAAGGAGCTGTCGCTTCTCCAAATGAGGCATTCATTTCACAGGAGTTACGTGCAAGGAGTTATTGCTCAGACTGCCCAGACTCATGCCACAACAGTGAGGACTCGTATTTTGAAGCATCTGATACACAGGTAATAAGACAGACATTATTGAAAGATTTTCTTTGTAGTCTTTATTTGCTTGGTTAGCTTCACCTGCCATGCTATACAACTCATTTTCACCTGGGTCCATTCTGGGGCAGCCTGAAGTTTGACACCCTGTTATCCATTTCCCACATACAAGCCAGATGTGTCCTGACCTTACTTTTGATGCTGCTGTAACCTGGCAGAACTTGCACCTCCACCAGCAACATGTCCCCCAGGCCGGCAATCTGGGCTTCAGAACCCTCAGGCACAGCAGCACACAGCTGGGATGTTGCGATCTCCTCAGGGCGATGCAGGTTCATTGATTGAACACACTGGTATTTGGAATTAAATACACTGATTTCCCATAGATGCTGGTAGGCAGATCTACAAAAGACAATAAACAAAACAATTAAAATCTGCTTTAAGACTTCATATGTCTTTTACCAAAACTCTAGGCTAGAATGAAATCTAGATTCAGAGTTCTGTCGGAGGGATGTCTGCAGATCTCAAGACTATCTGCAAGGAGCGCGGGTTTTGCCAGGAGGAAAACGATGCCACTAAACGATTACTCAAATCACTCGCTGACATTAAAAACACACTACGGGTTGGTAAGGCTACGGCATTTTTTGCGTGTGGTTTATACCAGGCCCTGCTACGAGACAGGCTGCGTTAGCCCTAAGGCGCAGGACCCCGGTGAGAGCCGCAGGGCCAACCGGCGGCCGCCCGCGGCCTGCCGCCCCTCACGGCACAGCCTGCGGGCAGCCCGGCGCCCCGCGCTGCCGGCCCGCCGCCCCCTCCGCGCAGCCCGGGCCGGACAGGCACACCGGGCCGCAGCCACGCCGCACAAGGGGCGCCAGCTGCCCCCGGAGAGCCCACAGCGAAGGGCCCCCGGCAGCCCCCTCTCACCGCCGGGCCCGGTTCCGAAAGCGACCGGCTAGAGGCGGGATGCCCTGAGGGGGCGCGCGGGGCCGCGGCCCGGCCCGGCCCGGCCACCCCGGGAGCCGAGGCGAGGCGGTGCCCCCGCGAACGCCAGCGCCGAGGCCGAGCACCCAACCGACCCCCGCCACCGCTCGGACTCCTCAGTCCCTCCCGCCGCGCACCGGGCACCACCCCGCCTCCGACCGCCCCTTGAGGAGGAGTGGGCGGAGCTTCCGGCCCGCTCCCCGCCCAGGACGCGCAGTTCACTTCCGGCGGCAGGCCCCTCCCTCCTTCCCCCCTCCTCCACCCCCCCCTCGACGCCCCCGCGCGCGTGCGCCGCGGCCCCGCGCCTCCCCAGCGGCGGCGAAGGAGTTTGGAAGTTCAAAATGGCCGCCGCGGCGGAGCCCGAGCTGCGAGCGCCCGAGTAAGAGACCGGCCGGGAGGCTCCTCACGATATCGTCTCGGGGAGGGGGGAGGCGGGAGCGGGGAGAGCGGGCGGGGGAGGCGGGGGAAGGGCGAGAAGCGGCGCGGGCGGAGGCGGCGGGGAAGCGGGTTTGCGGCGGGGGGAGGAGGGGAGGAAGGGGGGGGGGGGGGGGGGGGGGGAATCCTCCGCGTGGCTGCGAGGCCGCTGCCCTCCCGGGCCGGGCGCAGCGCGGAGCTCGGGCCTCCCTGAGGCGAAGCCGGGCCGGCGGTTCCCCCCCCGTCACCCCGCTCCGCTGCGGGCCGCGGCTCCGGCCGGGCGAGGCCTCCCCGCCGCCCGCCCCGCGGCCAGCCCAGCTCCCCCGGGTGCCGGGCGCTCTCGCGTTGTAAAAGCTCGCTGCGCAGGGGGAAGCGAAAAGCGATTTGTTGCCGCCGGCCCCTCCTTCCAGCCCCCGAACTGACGGGCGGCTCCCGGCGGGAAGCGGAGGTCGGGCTGCCGCCTCCCCGCCGGCCGGGCCCGGACGCTCGGGCTGCGTTCCCCCGGGGTCCCGCTCGGCCTCCCGAGGCGTGGGGCTGGCGGCGCCGGCGGGGTCGCGAACGCTCTCTGCTCGGGAGCTTTGGCCCGGAGTGACAGCCTGACGCTTGCTATGTTGCCCCTCTTCGCTGTAGAAATATTGTAGCCGTGCAAACCGCTTCGTATATGTTTTTTCTGCCTTAGAAAGCTGCGATTTGAGGCTTGTTTTTTTTGTTTGTTAATCGTGGGAGTAGAAAACGGGTGAGGCAAAGCACTGGATGTACGTGTGGACCATGTAAAAACGTGAGCACGTGGAGAAGAGAGCTTAGTATTGTATAGAGAAACATAACTGAGACTAATAAGGCAAAAACTGATGATAGGAAGCCCGCATGTAGGGAAAGATGGGTGAAATCTTTTTGCAAATCTTCATGAATTTGCTATAGTTGTTCTTGAATTCAAAAGTAAGAAAAAGTGGGGCTGTAACACCATCATGTCACAATTCCTCTCTATTTAAATCCATTAGCACCTAAACATGTATATACCAATCTGCCTCATCACCACGTGAGATCTTAAAAGGTTTCTCATCCATGTCATTGTGTCTGTGAAGCATTTAAATGAAGTGAAAGTGTATCCACACTTTGATGGAATTACCCCAAATAAACAGATTCCTGTGCATGAAGAAACTCTGAAATGTCTAATGCATATGGATGAAGTTAATAGCAATTTTATAGTTGAGATACAAATGCAAAGAAAGCTGTCAGTCGTATTGGCAGTTGGTAGTGGCGTGAGATAGAATCATAGGATGGTTTGGGTTGGAACGGACCTTACAGATCGCGGAGTTCCAGTCCCCCTGCCATGGGATGCTGCTGTGGTGATGTAGCTCATCCAGCTTGCTTTTACAGAATGGTAAGGTGAGGTTTATTACATAACATTAAAATCAAAACGCTAACAAAATACCTTCCTCGTGCATTTCACTGTCACTTTCTGCCATTAAGAGAAGGAAGACTTATCTGGAACAGCTTGAATGGATGTGGGTTTTGTTGTTCTGTAATTTTTTTATAATGTATTGAAGTACTATTAATGCTTTAATCAGGGACTTATACAGCATCCTGTATCCGACTGGAAGAAATTTTGAAAGATGCAGAGTTCCCATAAATTCTCCTTGTGACATTTCTCTGCCCTTTAGCCAACTTATGTCACTGGCATTCTTGCTCTGGATTGCAAATCCACGTTGAAAAAGTTTTACATGTACACCTTCTCTTTCGTGTCTTTTGTGCCAAATGCAACATAGAGCAAACTAATTTCAAGGCAGTTTGTCCTCTTTCGTTCTGATGTTCTGTTGCCATAATGGTGTGGAGTGTCAGGAGAAAGCAATTAAGACAAACCCCGTTCTTTCTATATTCTCTGAGTAAGCAGTAACGGTAAAGATGTAAAAGAAAAAGCATACAGCTCTGACTTAAGTCTCTGAATATTGTGTATTGTTAACTCAAACAGTCTGTTCCCTTAGGAAGTTTTTCCTTTCAGAGCACTAAAGTCGCAATGGTTTTAGTAAATGATTTTAGTGTATGTATCTGCTAACAGATACTGTCAGTGTTGAACCTAAAAGCATAAGCATTGATTCACCCACACGTTTTGTTTTGTTAGTGCTTTTGCCGTATCTTCCTTCTGTAGGGTTTCTTTTTGCCGTCATAGCCGTCTGTTCATGAGGAAGTGTGTCTGCTGTTATAACTTAGTTACATTAGTCGTGCATTTTTAATTCTCCCAAAGGTAGGTAATTAAATGCTGGTTAGTTTCTTTCATAAAAAGGACTATCAACACAAGATTAAGGACTGCAGCAAGTTGATAATACTGATGTGTAGGGTTGTTTTTTTTTTTGCAGGGTTGAGGATGCGAATGCATCCGAGAAAAGTGTAAATGAAGAAAATGGGGAAGTATCAGAGGCAGACCAACCTCAGAACAAGCACAGCCGACACAAAAAAAAGAAACACAAACACCGAAGTAAACACAAGAAACATAAACATTCTTCAGAAGAAGATAAGGACAAAAAACATAAACACAGACACAAACATAAGAAACATAAACGGAAAGAGGTAGCTGATACCTCTGACAAGGAAGATGGACCAGCTAAAAGAACTAAAATTGATTTTTTAGCTCCTCTGGAAGACTTGGAGAAACAAAGGGCATTATTGAAAGCTGAACTTGAAAACGAATTAATGGAAGGAAAAGTCCAATCTGGGATGGGATTAATATTACAAGGTTATGAGTCAGGATCTGAAGAAGAGGGGGAGATCAATGAAAAAGCGCGAAATGGGACGAGACCTACAGCTAAGTCAAACACTAAGGGGAAATTAGAACCTGTGGACAATAAAACTAGTTCCAAGAAAGGAAGTAAGAGTGAATCAAAAGAAAGGACTAGGCACAGATCTGACAAAAAGAAAGGCAAGGCAGGAGTTGATGGAATCAAAGAGAAGACAACTAGAAGCAAGTCAAAAGAGAGGAGGAAATCCAAAAGCCCTTATAAAAGAAGTAAGTCTCAAGATCAGACAAGGAAATCTAGGTCTCCAGTGCTGAAAAGGCGATCTCAGGAGAAAAACAGAAAGTCTAAATCTCCCCCAGAGGATAGAAATAAGGCTGATGATAAAAGTAAATCAAGAGATCGCAGAAAGTCTCCAGTTGTTAATGAAAACAAAAGCAGAGATCGTGCTAGAAAATCTAAATCTCCAACAGAACTAAGAAGCAAATCCAAAGATAGAAGATCACGGTCCAAAGATAGAAAACCTAGGAGATCAGAGACTGACAAAGAAAAAAAGCCAATTAAATCTCCTTCTAAAGATGCTTCTTCAGGGAAAGAAAACAGGTCCCCTAGACGACCTGGCCGTAGCCCAAAAGGAAGAAGCTTATCTCCCAAACAACGGGAAAAATCAAGAAGAAGCAGATCCCCTCTCTTTAATGATCGTAGATCGAAACAGAGTAAATCCCCCTCTCGAACCCGCTCTCCGGTTAGAAGAGTGAGGAGTAGGTCTGCAGAAAGGAAAAGAAGAGAATCAGAAAGGAGGCGTCTTTCTTCTCCCAGGTA
Source organism: Opisthocomus hoazin (assembly GCF_030867145.1). NCBI lineage: Eukaryota > Metazoa > Chordata > Aves > Opisthocomiformes > Opisthocomidae > Opisthocomus > Opisthocomus hoazin. Next base: position 109,024,040 of record NC_134416.1, on the reverse strand, counting down.
ACTTAAAGATGTCATGAACCTTTGCAAAAACATGTTGCAGGATGAACTGTCTTCTAGTTTGATGTTTATCACTTGTTTTTTTCTGAAAATAGCTATTGAAAAAGGTAGTTGGATTGTGTGTTATATTATGACCTTACTTTGTATGCATTCAGTTTTTAAAAAATACTCCCACAGCTGCCAGACATGCAAATTCAGCTTTGCTGGTTGAAGCGTTATTTGCTGCTCACACCATTACTGGGAACAAGTTTTGTAGCTCCGGTTCTCCTTTTGTCACTTGTTTGGATTCAGAATTTGACTTCTATTTTATTTCTTGGTTAATAGTTCTGTTCCTTCCAGGAATTTCTGTGAAGTGAGAGTTCCCTCCACGCTTACATATCAGTGTTGGCTAAAAGTGGATAATTAACCCATTTTCCACCTCAAAAAAAACCCTAACGATAGAGTCAACATGTATGAATGTAAGCAAATCTTTTATATCAAGATGCCCTTCTCACAGTCATTTTTTTCTCACAAATATTTTGTATTTTTCTTCTGCTAGAAGTACGGTAGTGTTGCTTCATTGTTGGTCTGTGGTATGTCATTACCATATTTTGCGTACACTTAAAGGAGAAAGACTAAAATCTTTATAATGTATTTTTAGTCTTGGGCTTTTTTAGCCTATGAAAGCAGTTATCTTGAAATTTAATGTAAACTGTGAGACAATAATTACTAGCATCTCCTCTGAAGCTGATAAGGGCTGGATAGTAAGTTCCCAAGCAGAGAACAATAGGAGTGTATGCATTTTTGGAAGTTAATTCATTAAATGTGAGAAGTTCAACAGGCAGAATAGTTCAGCATTACTTTTGAATAATGAATAATTTAAACCATTTTACCCTGGGAGTTTAGCTTCCCCCAGTCCTAGAATTAAGAGCAAAGAAGTATGAATTTAAAACTGCATATTAGAACCACAAGGATCTGGCTCAGTAAATAAGCACCTAATAAACACGGAAGCCTTTCTGCCTGCATCACTGAAGGTTCCTCTGGTTTCCAGTACGGGGTATCTTCTGCAGGTGCGTTATCAGCTTATTTGTCTGTGCTGCTGCTTAGCAGTACTGCAGGTGCTTTGGAGGATGGCCCCAGTGGTGTTAACCAGATTAAGCAAGCATTGCAAACATTAGGAGTTTATCTGACTGCTTTCTGGTGAATCAGGAATGTATCGGCGCAACCACTAAGTTTCTTTCACATAGTATTTGACTTTTCTTCTGTGGCATTTTGCATTTTTCAGTTTTCCTTTCTCATGACAGCTTGCATTGCAGCCAGTTTGAATTAGTTATCTAGACACTGTTTCAAGTGATGCATGTGTCTAGAATTTTGCTGTCAAATTCATGCTTCTGTAACACCATGAGCAGCATGTGAGTGGGGGACTACTAAGAAATATTTTCTGCTAGAAGTATTTGCAAATCAGTGGGAATCTTTCTTTGTGGGACACCTTGAACTAACCCCTACTATGCTGGAGTTTTAACTACCTGTGATTACTGATGCTGCCAGAGAATTTCAGGAGCTTTAACGAACAGTTTTAACAAAAAAAAATTGTCAGCTTTTTTATTTTTCGTGTTTGTTTCCAGTGTTCTAATCATGTAAGACACTTCTCAGGCCTTTGACTGAAGTTACTCATTATATGACATTACTAACAATTTTTAATCAGCTTCTACTTTTATCTCATACCTGTGATCCCTGAACTGATTTAGTTTTTTTTACAGTTATTTTGATTTGGTTTTGGCAATACAACTGCTTTGTTAGCCAGGAAACCTGGAACTGTCAGTTCATCCTGTGACTTTTTTTTTTTGTAATATTGTTCACAAGAACATTACATGAATTACATGCATTAAAGGGATCAGCCTTCTTCAGCATTTGAGTCTGCAGTAATTTTTTGTAGAAACTGCCAGTACTTCTGCATGGGCGTAAATTTTCCTTCTGTCCCGCTGTTTATTATTTTGCATCACTTCTGTGTGCCTGGTCATTATACGTAGCTAAGGTAACTGAAGCTGATACAACAGTCTCAAAACAAAAAGCCATTACAGAGTGGGTGGAATTAATCTTTGAGACCCAAGAGATTTTGTTCATTGATGAGAGATAACACCTGAAATAGCTTGTCCCAATTTGATTTAAAAAAAAGAAAAAAAGGGGAGGGGAACTGAAATAGAGTAGCAACGTTTTCTTTCGACAATGATGTGGAAATACTGTCCAGAAATTTCTGTTGCAGCCTCATTAGAACAGTTGTTAAATATTTTAAACTTCTATCCTTTGCAATTTTTGATAGAACTCTTGCTGTCATGGAATACAATTGAGCTTTTTAATGTAGTTGTCCATCATTTTTTTCTTGAATAATTGTGAATCTGTATAGACAGGAATGAACAAATTTGAATAGTATATAGAGTCAAACTTGAATTATTTTTTGACAAGGCTTAGTTATACATGTTAGTTAAGAATTTGAGTTTTCACCTGCTGTATTAAAATGTGTGAAATGTTGAAGCCTTCCAGTTCTAGTCCCCAAATTAAAATAGACATTAAAGTAATTGCTGTGGAATAGCATGGTCCTAAATTTCAATACTGTGTTGTAAAGCTGCTGAGAAAATTCTAAAGAATTAGTTTTTGGATTTTATTTATTGTTTAAATACTGTTTCTGATAAACATGAAATCATGCCACTATTTAGGTAAGACTTAAGCACAAGCTTTGTTTTAAAACCTCTCTTAGCTTTGTGGTAGTAATTAACAAGCTCTATTTCCAGAGTTGTCCTGAACTAGACCCGTGTATGGGCACGTATTTCCCAGGGTGGGCAGACACACGGAAGAAGGGCAGCCAGCTCTGCAGCATACTTATCCATTGCTCCCTCCCTCAGAAGCCCATCTGGTGGCACCTCACCTGCAGTAGGATTTTAAAGTGAGCTTTTAGAGGGAATTGTGTGTTTTGTTTTCAGCTTGCTCCTGATTTTACTACCATTCTCTTCCTATAGAACGCGGACCAGAGACGATATTTTGTCTAGACGTGAAAGATCAAAAGATATTAGCCCACCCAGTAGATGGTCCCCATCCAGAAGAAGGTCTCGGTCCCCCATTAGAAGGAGGTCTCGTTCACCCCTTCGACGTAGCCGATCTCCAAGAAGGCGGAGTAGGTCTCCACGGAGGAGGTAAAGACACACTGCATTTCTTAATATATTGTGTAAAACGTTACTAAAAGAATAAAGATTGCTATCTTATGTGTAAAAAGCTGATGCATTTTTTTGACCGTATTTATGTATGCTAGCATAATTGGATTCATTTTGTCCTTTATGAATTAATTTGTTCTATTACTTGGAGTCATTATGTACCTTTGTGTTTTATGGATAGGTTTTCCTCCTGATCTTCAGAAAACCAAACTAACCCAAAAACCCAAACACCTCTTATTGTTACCAGGGATAGAGGCCGAAGAAGTAGATCTCGCCTGCGAAGGAGGTCCAGGTCACGTGGTGGCCATAGACGTAGGAGCAGAAGTAAGGTTAAAGAAGACAAATTTAAAGGTAGTCTGTCTGAGGGTATGAAAGCTGAGCAGGAGTCTTCATCAGATGAAAAGTAAGAATTAATTTCTAACTTGCGCTGGTTATCTAAAAATACAGATCCACTGATGTGGAGAATGAACTGACATTTATCTTCATGGTGTAGTTTTTGGGTTGTCACCTAAAACCTTTATCATATTTCAGTACTTGTGATCTTGTCAAATTACTGTTGGAATGATCTGGAAAACTTCGGAGTATGCAAGAAATATCAAGACCTGTTGGGTAGTGGGCAGACCTGGGGGGATATGTTGTTCAGTTTCTAAATTCAGCTTGATCAGTATCTTTTGAAAATACTTGGTCTGTTTCCGCAAGCGTATTGCTGGAGAAATAACTGTAACAGCTGAAAGGATTAATTGCTATCTGCAAATTTTTTTTGTATTTGCTAAATACCTGCTTAATCCAATTGCATGAAAGTATGCATTCTTAATCAAATTACCAAGGAAGAATGATACCGGAATGAAATTGAACAAGGTCTTTTTTAGTTGTTGTTTTTCTCTTTAAAAGCAGTTACTGTTAGGTGTTTGCAGTTAAAAATGAAATACTCAAAGTCCCAGTGAAATAACAAAAGATAAATTTTATCTGTAAGGAGATGTAAATATACACATTGGGATTTAATACACTTTTGGTTTGTGAGTTACTTGAACAGCTACTGTTTAATATATTTTGTGCTTTCTACACCAAAGATTTGCATTTGGTAAAATTCAGTAGCTAATCTTATGTTTGTGATGTTACATAAAAAGTAATTACATTTTTATAGTCTTGAAGACTTTGATTTGGAAGAAGAGGATGAAGAAGCAGAGATAAGACAAAGAAGATTGCAGCGGCAAGCAATTGTTCAGGTACATGGTTATATTATCATGTGGGCTACAGAAACTAGTTTTATTCTTTTAGTGTAAAATGTGATAAAGGAAGACTCTTAGCCTAATACACCTTATGATAGTAATTACTATTACTACATTTTTTCCAATTAATTTATTGTAAATGTTAGTCACAAGTAAACTTTACACTTCTATTGCAACAGCATTGCTTTTAAGACTGAAGCAACTCTTCTCTGAGTCGTTTTTGTGCTACGGTTGAGCGTTCTCTGGCAGTCCTATGACATGTTAAAAATGATCTGCAGTTAACCTAGTCTGTAGGTTTTCTTTATAGCTGTATCACTGGTATCGTAATGTCAGTGTTGCGTTAAGTTATGTATCAGTTAACCTAGGTGGTCAGATTGTTTCAAGCAGAACTTGTCTGTCTCCAGAACTTCGTAAAGCCACTGACATGGGTTCCTTCTTCATGAAAGTAGATAATGTGTGCAGTTACACATGTGACCTTCTTACTCCTGGTAAGAAGGTAACAGTAGCGACAGTAATATGCGATTGAGAGCCCTGAAAGGGACCGGTGGCCAAAGGGGATGTATTTGTACAGCACAAGTTGGGTATCTTGTTTTAAAGTTGGGATTTGGCACAGTTAGAACATAGTAAGCTCAGTGCTCTAGCATATTTACTTCATGTTTAGTTATAAAAACTCCAGTTATAATGTGCTGCTTATTTTAAGCAGCATTAAAAATACTGTTAGTCATTTGACTTTTGTGCAAAGCCCATTATAAAATCCTTCAGAACTATGAGTGAGCAAAACCATATAAAATAAATTATTTTTAAAGGCTGGTTACACCTGCTATTGGTCCATGCAGGAAGTAAATTCCAGAGCTTCGTTCCCTAAATGGGAAACATCTGCTTGTATTATTGAATAGTTTGACCTTGATAACTGAGTGGTATCAGCGTTTATTCAGTTTGATTTTTAACTTTTGGGAGAGGAAGTGACATTTGTAGAATTTCATACTGCTTGAGTTAAAATAATTTGTAAAGGTGCTGTCTTGAACTTTTTAAATGCATCTGAAATTTTGCAACAATAATGAATGAATAAACAGGATTTCCAATTAAAATAAAAAAACTGAACTAAAAACTACTTTTCTGTTCCATAACACTAATAAAAAAGGAAAAGATTCTAGGATGTAAGATCATTAATTTTTCATTAAAGACTTTATTTCACTACTTGTGTGCCAGAATGGTTTAGTAATAAATCTGTTGGTACTGACATTTTGTGACACACAGCAACATACTTAATCTTCAATAAAAGTCGCTTTTTACAGAAATCTGAAAGTCTGCAGGACATGCATGAATTTTTCAGTCTTATTTTATGGTCTGGGCTGTGGTGCATTGTCGCAAAAGGAGTTTTAGAAAGCTGTATCCCATTCTGCAAATAACCTGTTGCCATTAGAGATGTAGGTGATTGTGAAAGCGAAGATTAAGGTTTAGCAAAAAATGTTAGAAGAGCGAGTATAAAAATGTTTAAATTGTGATAAGCTGTGATGGTGAGATTAACAGTTAGATTTCTTTTTAGAAATACAAAGGCCAGACAGAAGACAGTAATATATCTGTACCATCTGAACCAAGCAGCCCTCAAAGTAGTACACGTAGTCGCTCAAATTCGCCAGATGACATCCTAGAAAGAGTGGCTGCTGATGTTAAGGAGTACGAACGGGAAAATGTGGACACATTTGAGGCATCAGTAAAAGCCAAGCACAACCTCATGACAGTTGAACAGAACAACGGTAAGAATCTGATATCTCACTGTATAGTGCAATTTATGAAAGCTCAACTCTTAAGCAGGGCACTTCAGAAGAGACATTTTGCTTACTTTCCTTATATACTTCCAGACCTGGAAGTAGATTGACTTTTTGGACAGCATTTGAGAATGTTTCTGCGGATGTTATGGTACTTATAACATCAAAATAAAGCTTGCTCGAACTAAGAAGGATCGTATGAATGGAACATGCTCTCTATATTTCTAATAACTCTTAACACAATTCATGCTATCCCCTTGGAAGAGCAAATAACAATGTCTGTCTTTATAGTTAAGAATCACCCTTTGTAACTTCTGTTTTGTTTTGGTTTGTTTTTTACTTATGCATGTTGTTTTCGTAGAAGCTTAATATAGTCCTAGTCTTTATTTTGGGGTGGGTTGGAAACCGTGCCCCTTTTGTCCCTTTTTTTGGTCAGAGCTACTGTGTTAGAAGAACATAGGTGGATCTGTGTCTGCAGTAATTTGAACGATTAAGCCTTTGAGAGTCATTGCTAGTAAGTCCATTTTGGTGGCATAACTTCTTGCAGTGCACCCTCTAGTACTGAAAATCTGCTCTTTTTTCTTTTTGTCTTTTGAAGGTGGATTACTGTGCGTCTTCCAGGTAGTCAAAAGGTGTGACTTAGTTGCTGTGTTGGCTTGAGCTAGTTTTAACCACTTCGGTTTCTCTTTAGAGTTTAATTGCAGCAGCAGGCTGTTTAACAAGGGCTGTGAAACCTGCCCAACCCCTCAGGAAATGGTTGGACAGTTAGCTTGTACTTCATGTCACGCGCTAGATGTATCCTTGGGGGCTAAATATGCTATCTTCTAGTGGATGCTTCTCTTTGAAGTAGTAAAGCTGCATCTCTTTGGGACTGGTGTACTGCTCTGTAGTTTGTCTGGGTGTTCCCTGGAGCAGTTCTTCTGCAATGTAGGTGGAAAGAACTATCTTAGGCGCTCTTCCTTTATCTGCATACCACAAGTTCAGACTTAGTCTTCTTGTATGTAACCGACAATATCTTTCTCCTTTTTTTGTCAGAGGCATATACTGCCTTCTAACTTTGTCCCCTAAAGTATATGAAAATACAACTGTCAACTACATAGACTTTTTTTAAGATATGAAAAAGATCTGTTACACTCAAATCTGGGAATTTTCATATATTGGTGGGATTCTGAGTTGGAAGTGGCTGTGTAACAACAGGTGGAAGCAGTGGATCATCTTTTCTTTGTAAGACCCATTTTTTATTTATATCCTGACCTCATACAGAGGCAGGATAGTAAGTTGCGAAGGAACTGGTTAATAACTCATTGTAGCCCAGTGCAAGTGTGAGTAACTGGAACCAAAGAGAAAGACTGAGGAAGTTGCTGGAAGGGTCTGTGTCTTGAAAAAACAGTATAACCTGTCTAGTGTCAGGTGACAGGTCTGTACATTGAAACAGTGGCGTCAGCACGATGGATGAGAGTTTTTGATGCTGTCAGGAGATTGCAGTCTAGTTATTTTGTGTGAAAGTGGTTGGCTATATGTATCGTGAAACCTGAAGAATCTAAGGTGAACTGTTTATTTTTCTCTATCGCTTAATACCCTGAAGGGAGTGTCTGTGATTTACCGTGGTCATGAAGGGATGCTATGAGAATGTGTTATGAAATAGTTTGAAGTCTACTTGCTCTTACTAATGTGTACTTCATTTATGTTTCTTTGCTTTTATCTTACCAACCAAGTAAAATGTCTTTGGGACTTTAAAGATGATTGAAAGGTGAGAAAGGGATAATCTTGCTCACATTAAAAATGTTTCTCTTAAGCATGATAGTTAACATTGACTGAAAGCTACACACGAGGTCCTTTTTGACAGGGTTGAAGAAAATACTTTCCAAAGAAAGAACTTGTGCGCTTTACAGCTTTGTTTTTTAGCAAAACACCTTGTGATTACCAGAAAAGCCTGAACTTGCATACTGAAAATGCGTCTGTATTTCTTTATGTATACACACAGTCATTTTGTATTTCTTTTTATAAATATATAGTCATTATCTGTAGGGATCATGTAAGTATGAACTTCTTTCTTTCTGCTGTGTGAAAGATTTGAAAGATATTGTACTTAATTTTTCACGGAGGTGTAAGTTTTTGAGTGATCTGAAGAACTTCTCCAATCTGAGTTTTGTATTTCTAGAATGGAAAATGGTATTTTCTAGAAACATTAGCAGAGCTGCCCGTTTCAAACATACTGATCTTAGATTATACTGTAAAGATACCAAGTCATGAATTATACTGGTAACAGACTTAATAGTTTGTCGTCTTTTTCTTGTTGAGTAATCTAAATTTTATTTTAAGGTTCAGCTCAGAAGAAACTGCTAGCTCCTGATATGTTCACGGAATCAGATGACATGTTCGCTGCATACTTTGATGTAGGTAATTCTTGGAGACTAAATGTATGATTCTTTTTTCTTGGTTTTTGTTAGTTACTGTAGTTTGAGGTTTGTGGGAACTTTGCTTTGTAAAAGCATGTGTAACAGTGGATGGTATGTTCTGAATCTTTGATCAGCCAAAGCACAGTAATTCTTAATTAATGTTTCAGTTAAAAAAAACATGCTGAAATTATTGGGAGTATTATCAGAGTAAGCAATCGGGGAATTCACCTGCTGTTTGAGTAGGACCTATAATGGCACACAGTAAGAAACCTATTTATAAGTTAAGCTTTATGGTAATGTTGCCATGCTGCACTGTGCTAATACGTGCTTTTTTCAGAGGTTCATGTATGGTTAATTAAAAACTGTCTCTGTAAGACAGGTTACTTTGCTGATGATGCTGTGTTGGAGTAGTGTGGTTTGTTTGGTGGTTGGGTTTTTTTTTTTTTTCTTCTGAGTGAAGAGATACATTTCCTGATTCTACTTTTGCACTGTTCCAGCAGCCTTTCTCTAAATGTTCTGAAGTGGCCTGCATATGTTGGCAGTCCAGTGACCAGTTGTGAGACTTTACTTGCCATTCTTTGTAAATCTGCCTCACTGTTGCTGATGCGCAACACTGAGAGAATAAGACAACAACTTTCTTTTTAACTTAGAAATTCTCCAGTTAATACGCGTTCATGGCAGACGTGATCTATTAGTTATGGCAGAAGCATTGGTGACAAAAGGCTGCATGGTGTCACTCTAGTGACACTGTTAATTATAATAGTAATGAAAAAATCAAACACCCTTGGACCTGGCATAAGATAAATACTTGAAGGATCGTGTAGGGTGGGGGATGTCAACTGTGAAGTGTAGTAATTTTATGATTGTAAGTATATTAGTATGAAATCTGTGAGGTGACACTGAGCAGAAATTCAAGGCTTAAACAGTTACATTTTCTCCACTAAACTTTTTTACTACAAACATACTGTAAGTGAAAAGTCTTATTCATATGGTCCAAAGCGTGCATTCTTACATGACTTGTGTAAATTTCTTGTGGGTATTAAATGAAACTTAGCCCATTTGAGTTCAATAATGGTTCTGTTGGTTGTTCCGATCCTCTTTGCTTGGATTGGTCTTTAGATACTGGTAAGTAAACAGCATTTTGTGTTCAGTAGTTTCTCTCCTACAAGATAAGTGTGTTTGTACTGTGGAAAGGAGCAATGTTTCAAAAGGAAAAAAGGGTTTTTGGTGAGTAAAGGTCAACGAAAAACATAGAGCACACAAGCAAAGCTGTTACTTTTCTTTTTATTTCAGAGTGCTCGTCTAAGGGCTGCTGGGTTTGGAAAAGACTTCAAAGAAAACCCCAATCTCAGGGATAACTGGACTGATGCAGAAGGCTATTACCGTAAGTTGTATTTGTTGGTTTGCAAGGACAGCTATAACAAGGGTGCTGAACAGAAAAGATCCTCATGTAAAAGTACTGAAACATGATTCTAATGTAAATGTACCGCAGTGCCCTCACTGAGCATGTAATGCAATGGTTAAAATGACCATGCAGGTTTTAACCTCAGTTATGAAAAGATACCAGACTTACAGAATCACAGTTCGTTCTCCAGAATTTCCACAGAGCTAAGCGATACAAAACATTGTACACTATGAAATTAAGTCATTATAGAGTTTATCCTGTTTTTCTGAATTATACAGATGGTTTATTTGTAATAAAAAGTTTCATTGTGTATGTCACTCATAACTCTTTGAATTACTTGATTTTATCCTTCAGGTGTTAATATAGGTGAAGTTCTAGATAAACGTTACAATGTCTATGGTTACACTGGTCAGGGAGTCTTCAGTAACGTAGTGCGAGCCAGGGACATGGCGAGAGCAAACCAAGAAGTAGCGGTTAAAATCATCAGGAACAATGAACTTATGTAAGTAATGGTTTTGTTTAATAACAATAAAACATATGTGACAGTTGGAAGTTTTTCCTGATGTGATTTAAATCTCCCTTTGTTTCAAGTGAAGTGACAGATTACAGCTGTGGTTCCTGCCTTTTCTGCTAATATGAGCCAGATAATGGGAAGCGCTTGAGGACTATGTATCCACACTTCTTTACAGCTATCACAGGAGAAGGGTACTTGCATTTTCATCAGGCACTTTCTCATTTGCAAAACTGCAGGGAACAGTGGTAGCAAGAAACAAGGGTACAGTTAATTATGAGGCCTGTCGAGCACTAAAAATTTTGGAGATGGGAGTTGTGGACTATAAATAATTTTGTTCTGATGGACCAAATCGATTTGGCAGGCTATGGGTTGGAACCTAACCAGTCATCTGCAACTTAGAAAAAGACGTTTGTACATTAATTGTTTTTGTGTGTTCTCTGTGTGTTTGCAAGATCTATAAAAACAGTTGGGACTCTCCCTGTTGAAATAAAAAATAACTGAGGTCATTCAGAATGAGTGAACATTAACAAGTATGATCTATTTAACTGCAATATGTGAGGACATGTCTATAACACTCACTTTCAGTATCTGCTGCGGTATTTCTACAGTCACATATTATGTCCTCGTCCATTAAAGAAAACTTAACATCTTTCCCATGCATTTTACCTTGGAAGTTTTAAAAGTTGTCTTGCTGTGTGTATAACTGGGTTATTTTGAGTCATATGAGTAGGTAGCTAGAAAAGTTGAAGGGAAAAAAAAAAAAGAGAGGGGTGAGAAGCTATTTGGTATGTCATACAGATAATCATTTTGGGTGTGTACTTGACTATAGTCAGTTTAGCTGAAAAACTTTCTTAATAATGTGCATGATTAAGTAGTTTTGTAAAAAAAGCTTCTCATATGAGTGTTGTCTGAAACTAAAGTGTCTTATTACAGGAAGAAATCTAATTTTAGCTTTACATGCAATTGGGAGGGAGGAGGAAAAGATAAGTAGGTTACAAAGGCACAGTGAAGATCAAAGAATGAAATAAACTTAGCCAATGTGTAGACACTGACAGCAAACTGCTGATGTGATTTTTTTTTTGTTTTTTTGAGCCGTGGTACATTAAGTAATGACAAGACACTTTTCATTTTCTGATAATTATAACTGTGCAAGTGAATGTCTAGATTTTAAAAAAGTATTAAAATTTCACTGATTTTGTTTTCTAATCATATTTCTTTGTTTTCAGGCAAAAAACTGGCCTAAAAGAACTGGAATTTTTGAAGAAACTCAATGATGCAGATCCTGATGACAAGTTTCATTGTCTACGGTTGTTCAGGCATTTCTACCACAAACAACATCTCTGTCTGGTATTTGAGCCGCTCAGGTAAGGTGGCAAATATTAGGGTTTCTCTGTAAAAAGTAAAGTACTATTGAGTAATCTTCACCTTTCTGATTTTGGCTGTTGTTTTGATACCTTGTTCTATAGCCAAGATTCAAGAATGCAAGGAACTTTAAAAAAAAAAAAAATTGTCTGGAGGCACAAATCCCTAGACTACTGAACTGTTTCTCATTTACTTAAAGCTTCATTGTGAACTTTCTGCCTGGACAATACTTGAAACAAAATAATGTATTAAGGATGGTTCATCTCACCAGTGCTGCTCTTACTGGTTTATTTTGTGTGCGTGTAACAATATTTTTATTAGTTTTCACAATTCTTTATTTTAAGAGTTTGGATTAAGAGTGCATTCCCAGAGAAGTTCAGCAAATGCTGTATGTTCTGTGAAGAGTACATATATAACAATAGTCTAAGGAAGAATATTGTTAGAGGACTTTCTTTGCATGCTCACTTTTTCTTTAAATAATTAGGCTTTTTTACAGGTTATTTGTAGACACTGTTTTGTGGTAGATGTGGATATATTCATTGCGTTAGTTCCCATTTCTGCTTAGAGACATCAGTTGTTCATATCCTAAGTTTTCTGTGTATGCCATACTTTAGTTTTGGCCATATTTGAGGTGAAGGTAGGTTACATGCTGAAGCAATGCAAATTTTACTAAATTACTGTTATATTTTCATTAGTGAGCCATACAACAAGCCATACATTTGTACATTATTTATATGCAATGATGTTTTTGTCCTGGAATTGTGGTGGTTTTATCTGGTGCTGAAGTCATCACAAAATTGCCTCCTCAACTTGTTTTGTTTGTGTACTTCCTTTTTTATTTATTTCTTCAGCAAACGAGTCCAAAGGCAGTACAGTTCTTAAGAAAATGCTGTTTATGTGGAAATAAGTCCTCTCAACTTAATCTTGATTTAAAAATATGTTCTGAATTAAGTAAGTCCAGTCTAATAAGTAATTATACAGTGTAGGATAGATCTGGTCGACCGGCATTTTTGTTTCATTGCTGTAGCTAACAGAGCGGTATGTATGTTAAGTTGAATGCTGCTTTTCTCCAAAAATGCCTAAAGCTAGCTGGTTTCTTCAAGTTTGTCTTACAGCTTAGGAGGCCACTGTGTTTTTCTTTGTTAAGCTTTTTTCTGTTCTTTCTCTCTTCCTTTCTTTCTTTCAATAGTATGAATTTACGAGAGGTGTTGAAAAAGTATGGGAAGGATGTTGGACTCCACATTAAAGCTGTGCGTTCCTACAGCCAGCAGTTGTTCCTGGCTTTAAAACTTCTTAAAAGATGCAATATCCTACATGCAGATATTAAACCAGATAATATTTTGGTAAGTGATAAATAATTGAAACTTATTTTGCACAGTCTATAGTGTAAAATTAAGCATTTGAAATTAATAGTCTGTTAATTTAGGTGAAGTCAAAGTTTACTTTTAACTGAAAATGTCAAGGGTTCATGTTTTGATATAAAATGCTATTGTTGTATAAATTGTAATTAACAAACATAATACAGCATAGAAATAAAATCTTTTATTTAGTACAATCTTTCTCAGACAAACCTGCATCCACTTGTATCTTTTTAGAAAGGAGAGATCTTCCGAAGTAAGACGGTATCCTTTCTTTAGGAGAAATCTTGGGACTTTTTCCATCAGTAACTGAAAAGTGTTATTGCTTTTTGCAGGATGGAAGTAGGTTGTTTGAGTCTGGATGGAGATTTTGTTTATGTAAATGAGATAATGGGGAAATGTCATTAATACATTTTTTTGTTTGTTTGTTTCTGTTTTGATTAAACTTTCTGGTTAGCAGGGAGTGAGAGCTACATCAGATGAATCAAGCATGTTTCCTTTGGTTTTGCTGGTGGTCATCCCTGTGACAAACTCAAATTTTTATTTTATTTAAAATGTCCTCTTCTTGCCATCACAGCCGTAAAATTTACTATGTAAGCATGAGATATGTGAATAATATGCTGGTTTATGAGTGATACTCTGGATGTTAAAGTGGGAAGTCTAAACTGATACATTTTCAGTATCTGGAATGAAATCCAGGTCCACCAAGGTGATGTTGGTAAGGGAAGAGGACATGAAACTGACCTACTTTGTATTTTGTAGGATCTGATGACATTAACTTTCACTTTCAATTTAAGAAGGTTTTACAGTTTCCTTAGAATGCAGAGAGGAGTGACTGAAGTATGGGAAGAACTTCTAATTTAAAGGCTGAATGTTGTTCTTATCTCTGACTTAAATGTATTGTTACTTCCACAGTACTATTGGTAATTCTGTCTACAAACAGTGTTAATTGATATTTATGTTTAACTTTCAGGTGAATGAGTCTAAAACAATATTAAAGCTTTGCGATTTTGGATCAGCTTCGCATGTTGCAGATAATGACATCACACCGTATCTAGTTAGTAGATTTTATCGAGCTCCAGAAATCAGTAAGTACATTTGGACTGGCTACATGTATCTTAAGCAGTAACAGGATATACGAGTACTAGCAAATGAGAATTTGACTTGAATTTACTCTCTGTTTGGTCTTAGCAAATTACCACTCTGGAAATAAGATGGCAGTCAAAAATTCAGACTTTGAAAGCATGCCTGTGTGACTCTTCATGTGTGTTGGTGGTCAGCTCAGTGAGGACAGGGAGAAGTCATTCTAATTGGTTATAATTATGTTTTAATTTAGAGGTATTGTTCTGACTTCTTGTTTTTTACTAACTTAATTCATGCTGATTAGTGTGGATGTAGGTGAAAACCCCCCTTTCTATAATAGGGATACTGTAAAAGTTAAAAGGCTTGCATCCTGCTTTTACGGTGACTTCTTATTCCTAAGAGGAGGAGCACCAATATAGTTTACACATCAGAATTTTTGTTTTGTGATACTATATTGTTTAACTAGAATTAACTGGAATAACTCTGTTTCAGTTATAGGAAAAATCTATGACTATGGTATAGATATGTGGTCTGTAGGCTGCACATTATATGAGCTTTATACAGGAAAAATACTCTTTCCTGGCAAAACCAATAACCATATGTTGAAACTAGCCATGGATCTCAAAGGAAAGATGCCAAACAAGGTAAGAAAAATAAGTATACGATTTTTAATTAATATCTGAAACTGTTGTAATGAACGGTGGAACATACTTTCTTTTTTCTCTCTGAATTCTGTTTCTTACCATATACATCTTCTCTTAACAGCAAGTAAATATCAGACACCGCTCTGACTGTATAATTTATATTGATTTAAAATCTTATGAAGTGAAAGCATACAGCTTCTTTTTCATAGACTAAGTATAAAGCGAAAGCAGAAACCTTCTAAGCACTGACCTGAAAAAAAATACGTAAGTCAATGGAAGATACTGTATCATTTTTCAACTGGTTTGAACTGTACTTTTTTATTCAATCTAGACATTTCTTACTGTCCTTTTGATACATTTTTCATTAATATTGAATTATTCGTGTTGTAAGAAGTTAGTAGACATTGATGCTAATTGTGGAATTTGTAAGACACGGAGAACTTGCCTGAAACTCTTGCCTTTTCCTCATTTTCCAGATGATTCGAAAAGGTGTGTTCAAAGATCAGCACTTTGATCAAAATCTCAACTTTATGTATATAGAAGTAGATAAAGTGACAGAAAGGGTAAGTCCTTAATGTATCGACTCACCTATTACTTTTTTCCAGGCTTTCCTACTACTACGGTCTTTCAAATGTATCTTGACATCTTAATTACAAATAAGATTTTATAAACGATTAGAATGCCTTTTTGCAGCAGTATGGACAGGATCCGTAGTTATAACCTGGCAACAGAGATTTTTTTCCTATGATTTAGGAACGTGTTGACGACAAATTTAATCTTGGTAGGTATACAGGGTATCTCCACATAGTCTATCCTTAAATTACTAATAGAAGAAACTCTGCCTACATTTTAGAGAAGGTTGTCCAACTTCAGTAAGATGTGCTTATGTTGTAGGAGGTCACTATTCCTTCTGGTACCGTTTTAGCGTAGTATATTTGTCAATAATCACAGAATTAGTGATCAGATGTGGGAACTTTCCATGTGGAATTTTGATGTTCTCCGTCAACTGGGATGTTAGGTTCCTTCGTGCACCCACTGTTGGCGAAAGATGCAGCCTGGCCCAGGCCTGACAGTGTTATTTCCACTCTTCCCTTGCCCACGTGGGGATTTATGAGGCCGCGTGATGATGAGGGGCATTCCTGACCAGAGACAAGAGAACCCTGCAGAAAAGCTGCTGCTGGCGCTCTGTGAAAGGGATAGGGGTTTTGTGCGTTGCTTCTGTTCTACAAGGTTGCCATTTTTGTATTTGTAGGAGAAAGTTACTGTCATGAGCACCATTAATCCAACCAAGGACCTGTTAGCAGACTTGATTGGGTGCCAACGACTCCCCGAAGACCAGCGTAAAAAAGTACACCAGCTAAAGGACTTGTTGGACCAGATTCTAATGTTAGACCCAGCTAAACGGATTAGCATCAACCAGGCTCTGCAGCACGCCTTCATCCAGGAAAAAATCTAAACCAGATGAAGAAGTTCAAAGGGTTTGAGTAATTAAGATACAAAGACTGAAGAAATTTCACAGCAGTTATTAATGTATATAAACATAAATATTTCCCCTGCAAAGTTGAGGAAGAAATGATACATTTGAGCTAACGTCAAGGCTGATATTTCTTTTAGAAATGTTAGAGTAATTCTGTTTTGTGTCTTATGTGAAAATTTTCACTGTAGAACTGTTTTAATTGCCAAGACTGCACAGAAGTACAATGCTAATGTATATGGTTGCAGTTCGTATATATTATAAAAAGAAAAAAGCATCTGTTATAAAAAAGAAAGAAAAAGAGCAGTAATACTGGGTGGTTGATTTGTTTTTAGCAGACTTGGCTTCATTTTTGTCTTTAAAAAATGGCCAGCATAAATGCTGTTTATATTCACATTTTCCTAGGTGTGTGTGTGCAGGCCACAGCAGCATGCCCTTGGTGTAGTCAGTGCCGAAGGGGGTCTGTTCCTTCTTGAGCCTGCCCGCAGGGATGGTCTCCTCTTTTAAAGCAGGTTGTGTACAACTTTCAGTACACTGAAGGTAAGCTAACCCATCAACATCACCGGTGTTTAAGCTGTTATTTTACTGGAACAACTGACAAATGAGAGACAATAGCATTGTGGCAGAATTCCCTGCATGTTTGATAAATGATCTTGTTTTATTTTCTGGCATTGCAACCGTGGCATAGTTACAACTTCTGTTCTGTTCATCACATTTAAAATTTTGAGAGTGCGCACTTGATGGATAGAGCGCCTTCAGTGTACTGTTTCTTATTACTTTAATTTTTTTAATCAACTTGCTATAGACTTTGTATACGTTTTGTTAAATACAATTCACTATGACATAGAACCAATACTTAAGGAAGAGTTTTCATTTAGTAATTACATATGTTGGGATCTCGTTCGAAAGACCTTATATCTAAAGGATAGATAGACAACATAATGAAATTTTTAACTATTTGTATGTCATTTTGAAAGTGTACTGCTTTATGCTGACAGTGTTTCATTTGTTCATTGTTTTCATTATTTGTGATCATGTTGTCTTTCAATACAGGCATAAACCTTCCACTCTTGAACAAAGCATCTGCTTTTTAAAAGCGGTAATTGCTTCTTTACCTTTTATTTCTTTTGTAAATGAAGCTTTTCTTTAAGAAATGTGACTTTAAAGTGTTGTCTCTTGCATAAAACAGTTGACACTTACTTACTGTAAAGTGAAGATTGTTCTGCTGCATGTAAAGTGGACCATGCAGACTTCTGTATGTTTTCAGTATGCATCATTAGATAATAAAGTCTTTTGTGAACAAGGCATTTGTAGCCATTTTTAAAAGAATCTGTCTTCAGTGATGGTAAATCAGGTAATTCGTAAGGACCACCCCTGCATTTCCTATTAATCATTTAATTAAAGGGATTACTAAATATTATGATCTTTGGGAGAGCCATAGGCTATGCTATTTAGATATGTAATTATCAGTGCTTAAACAAAAACAAAGCAGAAAGCCCTACAGATAATGTCTGTCTGCTTTCATTGTAATGAAATTATTCCTGTAGGACATGGGATTAAATTCAGGCTTTAACTAATGTTTGTGCTGTTTTTCTCACTTTTCCTTTTGATGGTGCTGAAAGAGAAAAGGAAAGCGAGTCACAGGCCACTCAACGCCTACTCCATGGGTCTGATTTGCTGAGACACCAACTTCACCTTCCTAACAAGGTTATTTCTGACAGCATGTGTAGATAAACATTTAGCAACCAGTTAAGACAGCTTGAAACATTTGAGTTGGTTATACAGCGTGAGGAAACGAGAATCGAGCTTTTCAGGTCCACAGTGCTGTTTTAATGTTCTCTCTGACAATATTAAGAAGTTCGTCTTCTCAATTTTACTAATATATTCTGAAAAGCTGTGAAAACCCCACTGGTTTCACGTACTTTATGATACTTCTTTGAACTAAGAAGGGTTTTTGTATCCATCTAGGTACATAATGGCAACAATCATGCACTCTTAGTGCACTGAAGAATGGAAAAATGACACAAAGCAGTCATTCTGCTGGTGGGGAGTACCCCACCGAGGAGATGTAATGAACTAACTACGAAAACAAGCAGGAGATGGGTGGTTTTATTTGCCTATTTGGAACCTTCAACCTGTCTCTTCTCAATTTATATTGTAAAATTCTTAATAAAAAATAATCTCTCCTTATTTCCACATATTAAGGGATCTTGGTCATACAGGAAATAAAAAAGTTAGTTTTCATGTTTAGTGAAGTTCTAGTTGCTTGCTGGCTAAATGCAGAAAGTAACTTGCACTTTTACAATAGAGGCAGCACTTCTGAGGGCAGTTTTACACAGATGTAGTAATAGCTTATTCTTTCTGTTGCTTTGTACTTTATTCTTAAAATAGGGATCTAAAACAATGAAATGAGTTGGTGATACAGAAACAAAGCAGTAGAAAAGATGCCCCTTAATGCCTACAGAACTATTTTAAGCTATTCTGGAGAAGCATAAAGTTGCTCGTTTACTTGTTCTTTGTGTTGTAGGTGCAGCTCAAAAGAAGATGATGACTACCAGAAGACATGAACAAAGGTTTCTGTCCTATAAAAGATATGAAAAATACTCTTCATGTGGTTCTGTCTTAATCTTTTGGTTTCCAGCACTCCAATTTAGAATTGATTAACACTGCCGCAGTATTGATAATTCCTGAAACGTGCTGTATTAGAATTTGTTACATAGATGTTCTTGTTTCGTTTCTGGTTGAAGACCTTTTTTAACTATGATTAAATGCAGGTAAATAAGCATTACTGTTTAAATGCAGTTTTCTTAAAATTATAGAATGATCAGTACAAAACCTGTGAAATCTAGGAAGAAATCTGCCATTATATTTGGTTAAAATACATGTGTTTTAACTAGTAAATACTTAAGATGATGAACCTTTTTCTTTGTTTTCAGCAGGTTCATTATGTATTTTAATTCTGTCAGACTGTATTGTTGATGTAAAGACTAGCTGCCAGGGGTTACTCAAACAAGTGGGTTTCAGCCCTCCATCCAGTATCAGCTTCAGCTGACAGTTGGTGTTAGCAGTAACAGAAAATGTTTCGTTCTGGCTTCAAAAGCCTCTGGAATGCAGGACTTTTTGACACTGTTAAGGAACCTCTCCAATTGCAGGCAACGCCTGTCCCGGTAGCTTGTGGTCTCTGAGGAGAGCAGAGTAGCTGCTAGGGCCACTGCAGTCAGCTGAATTCCAGTGGTTGCAGCTTGGGGCAAGCAGAACGGCTGTGCAGGAGAGTTTTCACGTTCAGCTATTTCTCACCTGATCTAAGAGGGAGGATAATTTATCTTTTCCTCCTGCACATGAAGATGTAATTTGTATCTTCACCTGAGTCCTGCACATAGAAAGTTTGGCTAGATCTACAGTGCTAAATTCTGTTTCCTTCTTCCTCATGGTGAGAAGGAGCTTCACTTCTAGCACACTTAGTTTGCCAAGCAGTCAGAAAGAACAAGATACCAGCCCTGTGCAGTTAGAATGTGTTTTTATTACCTTGGTGTGTACTGCTATAATTTAAAAATTAAAAACTGTTTAAGAGTTTTTGATATAATGATTTCTTTAAAAGCTTTTTAATAATACTTTATCTCTATACATAGGGTAAGTGGCATTAAACCTGTGAAGAACCTGTATGTGTGTATTGACCTGTACACAGAAGGCAGACTGGTCTGTGATATCGCTGGAGACAGAGCCATCTTCCGCAGTATGTGTAAAATTGTGACTCGCATGGAGGCTGTTGGCAAGTGGCAGCTGCTTGACATTAATAAAGTATGCTTAAAACTTGCTTGCGTCCTGTCTTCTGTTGTGTGTACAAATGTCATACTGCAAAGCTGCTAAATGCATGATCAATTTTTAAATACACTACAAACAAAGTGTAGTTCTTTGAATGGGATTGTCTGCTGAGGTGTCAGAGCTGTTAAAGAATCTGTGAAAAAGTCTCCCTGAATATGTGTAAAATGGAGCTGTTGTCTTTTGTTAATTTGCCTCTCTCCTGGACTTGGAAGCCGTGTCGGCGCCAAGGAATTGATGCGGATTTCACTTTGGCTTTCCCCGTGCCTTTTCTGATCTTTGATAGGGAGGTACCAGCCTGTGTGAGTTAGGGGATGAAAGAATTACACTGTGTTACGATGAGGGGAAGCTAGGTATTGTTCTAGATAAATCTTTATAAGGGAAAAATTGAAGCTGGTCAAATGGGAGAAGGAGCTTGGTGAAGTGCGTGGAGTGTGTATTTTCATTTCTTAACTTGTGAATTATGTATCAAATTATTAATCTAAGTATATTGTTACACTCATCAGCTGGGTACAGAAGCAAAGCTATCAAACGTCTCCTAGACTTTCATGTCTTAGTTTTGTTCATCTGAACACTTAAATAACTAAAACTTCTGAAAAATAATTATATATTATAATATTATGGCCCTTCCTTCCATGATACACCTGTTGAATGCTTCATTGTCTCAATTATTTCCTCAAAAACACTGATGTTGATGGCTGTGGCCCAGATCTTTCTGTAATGTAGGTACGAGCTAATTATTTACAAAATAGTGAAAGCACATGAAGTGTACTTACAAAGATTCGGTGTTCAGTTGAAGTTCATGAGACATAATGTGAAGCTACATCCGGGCAAGCAGAAATAAAAAGGTCACAACCTAGAAAGTAGATACTGATACAGTCATGGTCTACTCCATAACTAACTATCCATGGTGTTCTTGTTCAAGTGGGAGTGCAACACATGTGGATTTGTGTTCTTTTCAAAAGAAACCAGGAGGGGGTAACTGAGGACAACTCCAGTACACCCTGTTAAAAGGATGGGACTGATCGCTGCTACCAGGAACAAGGACCAAAGAAAGTCTGTGTGGCTTTAAAAAGGAAAGTGGAGTTGGTCAAGGAGGTTGTTGGGCACAGGGTGGCATCTGCAGTAAGGCTGGGGAAAACAAAGTGTTCTCTTGACAGCTCTGCCCTACCACCAGCTGCACATGCAAGGGGCCTGGTGTTTCATCCATTCCCGGTGGCCAGCAGCACCTGAGTCTGTCCATTCCTGGTGGCCAGCAGCACCTGAGTCTGTCCATTCCTGGTGGCCAGCAGCACCTGAGTCTGTCCATTCCTGGTGGCCAGCAGCACCTGAGTCTGTCCATGCCTGGGGCCAGCAGCACCCGAAGCCGTCCGTTCCCGGGGCCGGCAGCACCCGAAGCCGTCCGTTCCCGGGGGCCGGCAGCACCCGAAGCCGTCCGTTCCCGGGGGCCGGCAGCACCCGAAGCCGTCCGTTCCCGGGGCCGGCAGCACCCGAAGCCATCCATTCCTGGCAGCCAGCTGCTCTGCTCCAGCGCCTCCCGGCCCCGGCCCCCAGCCGAGAAGCGGGCACCGCCCTCAGCGCCTGCGGCAGCCACGCCCGCTGCCCAGCCCGCAGGCCCCCGCTGCGCCCCTGCTTTGGCGTGCGTGCCTGCCTAGGTACGCATGGCCAGGACCAGAGTGCTGCCTTTTGGGTTTCTCACTACCGACACCCTTGAGACCAGAGTCTGGAGTGCTGAAATCGAAGATTTATTTTTTTTTTTTTTTTAAACAACAGTCAGCTCCTTGTCATTGAGAGGTTTTTCTTGGTGAGTAAGTGCTGCTCCTCCACACTCTCCTTTCGCTGGCATGAGCTAAACGCCCACCTACTTCCTGCAGCCTGGCCCTGTCCCCCGCAACGCCTGGTATGCTCTCCACCCAAAGACATCCATGAACAGTGGAGAAATTTTCTGTTGAGAAACAATTGTTCTGTTAATTCTACTGTAGCCCTTTTGGAGTTAAAAGTCATACTGTCTTTAACGGGATTCTTCACAGAAAAAGGGCAATAGGAACCAATTAATGGCAAATTATATTTAAGAACTATAAAGCTCACAACAAACATCTTTGCATGTGTTCTTGAAAAGAAAAAAAGAAGAGTTACTTCCAGTTAGAGAAGTCTCTCTCACGTTCTAAGTCAGGCCAGATCTCTGATGCCCCAGCAGCAATTACTCTCATGTAACAAGTGCTAAGATGTACAAGGCGAGGCTAATTCAAGTCAGTCAAGTGAACACTTTTTGTAAGACTACTGTATTAATACACCTCCAGAAACTACTTCCCCTCTCACTGAGGATGTTTAAAAGAATGAGAAAGAATCAGCACAACAGTAATTCAATATTTCTATTTATTTTTTCATTAATACAGTATTTCCTTCCCCACAGATCAATAAGAAAAAAAACACTCAGATATTGCTATTGAGCCTGCTGCTTCTTTTGGAAGACAGTCTGCTTTAGTATTATTCAGAAACATCACTGCTGCCTACAGAACAATGAACCTGTTTCCACAACCTAAATATCCGTAACGGATCCAAGGCACAGAACATTGTATTAATTTTATGAACCAGTTTTAACCCAGTACTCAGAAGAGAAATATACCACATCAAAAGGTATAAGAATTATTCTGTGAAGACAAAGTTTAGTAACAATAAGGGCAGATTAAGCTATTGCCAGAAGGTGAAATAGTCTGCTGGCGAAGATTAGAGTTTTGATTTCTTCTGAAAGAAGCTGACAATAGCATTTACACACTCATCAGACAACCACCTCTCCTGCAGGACCTCACACTCTTTACTGTTGACCGCATGGAGCTTCTCCTTTTCCATACTTCGCAACAGTTGCTTTGACGCTGCCAAGGACTGGAGGAGAAAGAGAAGAACATCAGGAAGTTACATTTTCTATACCATAACGTTTTAGAAAACAGCACAATAAACACAATGGAATTCAAACAGAGTTGTATTAACACTGTACATTTTAGCTTTTAGTCAACCTGTTAGCTGGAAGTAATTATTGCCTTTAATTACTAATACTGCTAATAAGGTGGAGGAGGTTCATGGGAGGCAAAACAGCAGTCCACCAAGGGCTCCTGATCAGAGGAGATGGGGCATAAGAAGCGAAGCCTGTTCAGCTGTCTGCAGCGCAAAATGCAACCTACGCTATCAGCAGCTGGCACGAGTGACTCCTCTTGTCCAATGTAACATCACACCACTGTGAATCAAATCGTTCTGGAAAACCTGAACTAGTGAGCTGGATGATTGATTTCATCAAGAAGTAAAGCCACCCAGTGTCATCTCGAGCACCCACAGTGCACACAGAACAATTAATACTGCAGAACCAGTGGTACGGCTCTTCAACATAAGTATTGCCAAAATAAAAATTTAAGAGAAGGCATCCAAGGCATGCACACAGAGACTGCAAGCGGATTAATGAGTTTTAAAGGCATTTCAGCCATTGAAGCTCTGTGCACAGTGCACTGGCTCAGACTCAGCCAGGGCAGAAGAGAGGTATTTGTTTCCCAGCGGCAGAGGGACAGGGACACATCTGCGCTTTACAGAAAATACATTGAGCCTTGTTATTTCAGTTAAGGATTAAGTGAAACCAAGCAACAGGATAGGTTTGGCAGAAGGACTGGGAACACTACAGGCTTACAAGGTGGAGACAAATCTAAAATACTGACATTTTTGGGGAGGCTTGCATAAGCTTCCAATCTTGCCCAAACTTCCTTCTGAAAAGTCCTGTCGGGGAAGACTTCAGTCACAAGTCCCTGGGCACAAGCTTCTGCTGCAGTCAGCTTTTTATTGAAAAGCAAAACCTCACTTGCCTATATAAAGAAAAGCAGAAAGCGTGATTCAGTGGGACACAAGACTTGAGTGATCTGACAGAAAAGGTACAAGCTTCCAAGTCACATTTATTTTACTCGCTCGCTCCTTAATGTCTTCCCTCTAAAAAGAGCACAGAATCACAGAATGGATGAGGTCGGGTTGGGTTTTGAGTATCTCCAAGGACGAAGACGCCTCTCCAAGGATGAAGACTTCACAGCCCCTCTGCACAACCTGTTCCCGTGTTTCACCGCTCTCACTATAAATTTTTTTTTTTACATTCAGATTGAATGTCCTGTGTATCAGTCGGTACCCTTTTCCTCTTGTCCTGTCACTGAGCATCACTGACAAGAATCTGTCTCCATCTTCTTTACACCCTCCCATCAGGTATTTGCAAACATTGGTAAGATTCCCTCAAGCCTTCCCTGCTCCAGGCAAAACAGTCCCAGCTCCCTCAGCCTCTCCTCACACGCAATCTGCTCCAGTGCCTTAATCCTCTTTGTGGCCCTTTGCTGGGCCTGCTCCAGGATGTCCATGTCCTTCTCGTAGCCAGAGCCCCGAGCTGAACACAGCACTCCAGCTGTGGCCTCACCCGTGCTGAGCAGAGGGGAAGAATTACCTCCCTCCACCTGGTGGCAACACTCTAATGCAACCCAGGATACCGTTGGCCACCTTTGCTGCAAAGGTGTGTTGCTGGGTCATGGACAACTTGGTGTCCACCAGGACGCACAAGTCCTTTGCTGCAAAGCTGCTTTCCTGCCAGCAAGCCCCCAGCGTGCACTGGTGCACGGGATTATTTCTTTCCAGGTACAGGACTTTGCCTTTTCCTTTGCTGAAGTCTATGAATTGTCCAATTCTCCATCCTGTCCAGGTCCCTTTGAATGGCAACATATCTGGTCTATCAACTGTCCCTCTCAGTTTTGCATCATCTGCTGAGGGTGTATTCAGTCCCATGATCTGGGCCATAAAGAAGAGGTTAAATAAGTATTAGACCCAGTATCCACCCCTAGGGTACACCACTAGTGGCTGGCCTCCAGCTCCTGTTGTTCACCAAGAATCTACATGTCTTTCTGAGCAGAGCTCCAAGGTTGTCACCCAGAATTACCTCATCATAAACTTGTTCACTTCCTGCAGTGACTTCAACATTTCCAGAACAGGGACTGGGAGGCTGCATCTCTCTGAACAGACCACCCTTGACACTTACATGGTTACGAAGCACTTGGTCTACTGCTTGCAGATTTAAATGCTGCTCAACAAAAATACATTACATGAACACAGGCCATATCATCATGTCAGTATCCAAAACCATCCAGCTTTCTTTCTGCGGGATATCTGAAGAAGCAGAAAGGTAGTTATGCTGTCCTAACAAAAGAAAATGTAGATTCTGCTGTCTCTCACAGAATGGTCGAGGTTGGAAGAGACCTCTGGAGATCATCTAGTGCATCCCCCCGCCGAAGCAGGGTCACCTACAGCAGGCTGCACAGGACCGCGTCCAGGCGTGTCTTGAATATCTCCAGAGAAGGAGACTCCACAGCCTCCCTGGGCAGCCTGGGCCAGGGCTCCGTCACCCTCAGAGGGAAGAAGTTCTTACTCATGTTCAGCTGGAGCTTCCTCTGCTCCAGTTTGTGCCCATTGCCCCTTGTCCTGTTGCTGGGCACCACTGGAAAGAGCCTGGCCCCGTCCTCCTGACGCCCACCCTTCAGATATTTGTAAGTATATATTAGGTCCCTTCTCAGCCTTTTCTTCAGGCTGAACAAGCCCAGCTCCCTCAGCCTCCCCTCGTAGCAGAGACGCTCCAGTCCCCTCCTCATCCTCATAGCCCTCCGCTGGACTCTCTCCAGTAGCTCCTCATCTTTCTTGAACTGGGGAGCTCAGAACTGGACACAGTACTCCAGGTGCGTCCTCCCTAGGGCAGAGTAGAGGGGAAGAAGAACCTCCCTCGACCTGCTGGCCACACTCATCTTAATGCACACCAGGGTACCACTGGCTCTCTTGGCAACCAGGGCACTCTCCTTTATTATTTTTTTTAAAATTACTGTTACTTAGTTTCCTTATTTCTAGAGAAGTCAGAAAAAATAAAGAGTATGGTCAGAACATCAATATATATTAGAACAAAATAAAGAATAAATGAGTTGTTTCATATTCGCATTTGGAGGAATGGCTGAACAGAACAGTTTCCCATGGGATTGGCAGAAGCCACTGCAACACTATCTGATAAGGGAGCAAAAGACGGCCTACCAAGACATTTCTTAAGATGCTCACACTTTCTTTTTTTAACCTTTCTTTACATCATTCCCTTCCATTGCTGAAAGAAAGATACAACCTTTTGCCATACAGAAATTGTCAAAATTTTCATCAATATCACAATATGGCACTTCTCTGCTATGGTACCTGTGTTGACACTGTCATTACATTTCTTGATCTTTGGTTCAAAAAATGCAAACAGGAGCTTTCCTTGAGCACTCTTGCTGTGACTCCACCTGCTCTTACAATTGCAGGACACCAGCACACAAAGGTTTGATGATCTCATGTACAGCGCAGACATTCTTACCTTGGCTAAGCCCATGATTTTTGGAAACAGGTAAGAGGAACATCCTTCTGGGCTCTGTCCAAGTTGACTAAATGGGCTGTGAAACGTAGCCTGGGGGAAAAAACAAAAACAAAAGAACAAAACAAAGCAAATCTCACAACAGAGCACAGGACTAAAGTACCAGGATTTACTTTCTATGACCAGGTGACCTGCCTGGTGGATGAGGGAAAGGCTGTGGATTTTGTCTACCCAGACTTTAGTGAGGCCTTTGACACTTCCCCACAGCATCCTCCTGGAGAAACTAGCTGCCCATGGTTTGGATGGGTGTACTCTTCACTGGATAAAGAACTGACTGAATGGCCAAGCCCCCAGAGTGGTGGTGAACAGAGCTAAATCCAGCTGGCGGCCGGTCATGAGTGGTGCCCCAGCGCTCAGTGTTGGGTCCGGTCTTGTTTAACATCTTTATCAATGATCTGAATGAGGGGATTGAGTGCTCCCTCAGTAAGTTTGCAGATGACACCAAGCTGGGCGGGAGTGTCGATCTGCTAGAGGGTAGGAAGGCTCTGCAGAGGGACCTGGACAGGCTGGAGTGATGGGCCAAGGCCATTTGTATGAGTTTCAACAAGGCCAAATGCTGAGTCCTGCACTTGGGTCACAACAACCCCATGCAACACTACAGGCTTTGGGAGGAGTGGCTGGAGTGGCCTGTCAGAAAAGGACCTTGGGGTGCTGGTCAACAGCCGGCTGAACATGAGCCAGCAGTGTGCCCAGGTGGCCAAGAAGGCCAATGGCATCCTGGGTTGTATCAGGAATAGTGTGGCCAGCAGGAGTAGGGAGGGGATCGTGCCCCTGTACTCGGCACTGGTGAGGCTGCACCTGGAGTACTGTGTTCAGTTTTGAGCCCCTCACTACAAGAAGGACATTGAGGTGCTGGAGCGTGTCCAGAGAAGGGCAATGAGGCTGGGGAGGGGTCTGGAGAACAAGTCTTACGAGGAGTGGCTGAGGGAACTGGGGCTGTTTAGTCTGGAGAAGAGGAGGCTGAGGGGAGAACTTACTGCTCTCTACAACTACCTGAAAGAAGGTTGTAGTGAGGCAGGTGTTGGTCTCTTCTCCCAAGTAACTAGCGATGGGACGAGAGGCAATGGCCTCAAGTTGCATCAGGGAGGTATAGATTGGATACTAGCAAAAATTTCTTTACTGACAGAGTGGTCAGGCATTAGGACAGGCTGCCCAGGGCAGTGGTGGAGTCACCATCCCTGGAGGGCTTCAGAAAACGTGTAGACGTGGCACTTCGGGACGTGCTGTAGCAGGCATGGTGGTGTTGGGGTGACGGCTGGACTTGATCTTAGAAGTCTTTTCCAACCTATGATTCTATGATTAGTTCGCATTTTAAAGCTTCTACTGTGACAGAGTTCGCCAGAAATACATCTGCACTGTTACCGTGACAGTCTTTAAATATCATCTGGTAACACTGCTTCCTTCTCTCAGTGCATCTAAGAGCTGATTTTGTCTGTATAATTCAACTCCCTTGTCAGAACAACCCCATTGATGAAGTTACCTTATTTGAATACAGTGCTCAGAGAAACTAATTTGCATGTGAAAAATCTTCACAGAAAAGACACACACATCTGCGCTAACAGCTACTAAATACATAGCCCAAATTACTTCAGAGGTAAAGTGCATTCTGCTTTCTGAATGCACACTAAGTTTATTCTACTCCTGAAAAGTTGAAGTCACTGAATCTTATTTCCTCAAATTTTATGCAAATTAAAAAGAACCTGT